>NC_136908.1:31982355-32552355 GCF_949606895.1 Notothenia rossii
CACTTTCATAACACCCAAGGACACCTTACAGGGCATAGGGGCAATATAGGGAACAATTAAAACAGTGGATTTAGTGAAATATCAGCCGGGGTAAGACAAGACAAACAACAGTAAATTGACTACAGAAGGACACAAAAGGACACAGGGTACAGTTTATATTATTCTTGGGCTTTCTTCGACTACAAGAACTCAGCGCACCGTGCTGTGAAGTGGTAACGTATTTCAAAGGTTCTGGATTTGTTTACAAATCTAGAAACTAAATACAAAACTAGGACGATATGAAGATCTGATGTCAAAAATAATTGTGATAAATGAGACAGAACTGGACTGTCTGTGAGCTCATTTTATGTTGGTTTGGTTCTTCTGATAAAGGTGTGAATATCTAAATAATATACCACCATATGCTATTGTCATTAGTTGTGTCGCTGTTCTTCAAGCTAAGGCATTACATAACTCTTGGCTTACAGAGTAGTAACATGAGACCGATTTTTATATCCATCCATCCATCCATCCATCTTCTCCCGCTTATCCGTCGTTGGGTCGCGGAGGTAGCAGTTCCAGCAGAGAGCCCCAAACTTTATTTTCCCTGGCCACATCAACCAGCTCTGACTGGGGGATCCCAAGGCGCTCCCAGGCCAGCGAAGAGATATAATCCTTCCACCTGGTCCTAGGTCTACCCCTTGGTCTCTTCCCAGCTGGACGTGCCTGGAACACCTCCCTAGGGAGGCGCCCAGGTGGCATCCTAACTAGGTGCCAGAACCACCTCAACTGGCTGCTTTCAACGCGAAGGAGGAGCGGTTCAACTCCGAGTCCCTCCCGGATGACCGAACTTCTCACCTTATCCCAAAGGGAGATACCAGCCACCCTGCGGAGAAAACCCATCTTGGCCGCTTGTACCCGCGATCTCGTTCTTTCGGTCATGATCCATCCTTCATGACCATAGGTGAGGGTAGGAACGAAAATGGCGCTGTAGACAGAGAGCTTTGCCTTCTGGCTCAGCTCCCTTTTCGTCACAACGGTCACAACCTCAGTGACCTCCCCCCGAGAGATTAGTGTCGATCCCCCGTCATACTCCAGCTCTGCCTCTAACATAGAGGGCGGAGTTGTCGGGTTCAGGAGTTCCTCAAAGTGCTCCTTCCAATGCCCTAACACTCCATCAGTTGAGGTCAACAACGAGGGTAACCGTCCCTTGAGGCACCTAGGACCTTGAGACCACAGCTCCCCGCCGCGGCTTCGGCAATAGAGGCTTTGAACACCGACCACTCTGGTTCAATGTCCCCAACCTCCACAAGAATGCCCGAAAAGCTCCGCTGGAGGTGTGAGTTGAAGGCCTCCTGAACTTGGGCCTCCTCCAGACGTTCCCAGTTCACCCGAACTACACGTTTGGGCTTACCAGGTCTATCCAGAGACATCCCCCGCCACTCGACCCAACTGACCACCAGATGGTGATCAGTTGAAAACTCCGCCCCTCTCTTTACCCGAGTGTCCAAAACATACGGCCTCAGGTCCGATGATACGATAACGAAATCGATCATGGACCTTCTGCCTAGGGTGCTCTGGTACCACGTACACTTATGAGCATCCTTATGTTCGAACATGGTGTTTGTTATGGCCAATCCATGACTTGCACAGAAGTCCAGTAACAAACCACCACTCCGGTTCAGATCAGGGGGGCCGTTCCTCCCAATCACTCCCCTCCAAGTGTCTCCATCATTGCCCACATGTGCGTTGAAGTCTCCCAGCAAGATTAAAGAGTCCCCTTCAGGAGCCCCGGACTCTTTCCAGGGTCTCCAAGAAGGCCGTATACTCTGAACTGCTGTTGGGTGCATAAAGCACACACAACAGTCAGAGTTTTTTCCCCCCATAACCCGCAGGCGTAGGGAGGCGACCCTCTCGTCCACTGGGGTAAACTCCAACAACGAAGCACCCAACCGGGGACTTGTGAGTATCCCCACTCCCGCCCGGCGCCATCACACCTTGAGCAACTCCGGAGAAGAATAGAGTCCAACCCCTTATCCAGAAGTAAGGTTTCCAGAGCCGATGCTGTGCGTAGAGGTGAGCCCAACCAGATCCAACTGGTAACGCTCCACCTCCCGCACAAGCTCCGACTCCTTCCCCCCCAGAGAGGTGACGTTCCACGTCCCCAAAGCCAGCTTCTGTCGCCCCGGTCTAGTCCGTCGAGACCCTCTGCCTTCACTGCCACCCTTGTGGCAGCGCACCCGACCCCATCGCTGTTTCCCGTAGGTGGTGGGCCCGCGGGACAGGGAAGCGCAGGTGTTGCCCACGTTGCGTTTTCGGGCTGTGCCCGGCCGGGCTCCGTGGCAAGCCCGGCCATCAGACGCTCGCCGACGAGTCCTCATTCTGGGCCTGGCTCCAGAAGGGGACCCCGGGCTTCCTCTGGGCTGGGTATCCTCACTTCGTGTGCCGTCTTTCATGAGGTCTTGTGAACCAATCTTAGTCTGGCCCCTTGCCTGAGACCAATTTGCCATGGGAGACCCTACCAGGAACACAAGGTTCCAGACAACACAGCCCCCAGGTTCATCAGGGCACACAAACCTCTCTACCACGGCAAGGTGCTGGTTCTTCAGAGAGGATTTTTATATATAAAATATAAATATATTTTAATTGTATAATTTATTTTAAATATTAACAATATAATAAAAATAAATGGAAATATATACACCGGCAAATATTTTATATAAATACCTTGTGTGTGTGTGTGTATAGCTATTGCTTTATCTGCTTAATGTTATTTTCATAAGAAAGTCCATGATTATAAGTATGCAGTATCATAACTAGATCTTTGATGTTTATAAAAAACCAAACCGTTTGAAAATTGGTTGAAAATTGAGCAAGCTATGGTTATTTAAAGGGGACCTATCATGCTATATTTGAATAATATATTGTAGGGCCACACCTATATAAGGTATATTTATAAGTTTTATTTTTCAAAATATCAAACAGATCATGCACTTTAGCCATGCCTAATTTTGCCTCACTCCAGCTCTGTCTTTGCATGAGCTGGAGCTGCATTTTAACTATTGACTTGTGTTGAATAAAATTGTATATTTTTTATAAATTGAAACCACGTCTCCTGCTCCATTAGTATTCGAACCTATGTGTCCTCTCTACAACTGAAAAAAAGTGTTAATATTTCCTTGGGTGAAACTCCCAAGGTGGCGTTGTCGGAATTGTGAATGGTGTAATCAAACCAAATTTAACAAATACATTCACCTATCCTCCCCTCTGCGGCTACTGCCACAGTAACATTACGCTCGTGCCTCGCCGCCCTCCTTTGCAGGGAGCGTGGTCAGCTGCAGCTCATTTGCCACAGAATCAGCCCTTGTGAAGACAGGCCTGGAATAGAGCAAATATAGCGAAATGAGGCATGGCTAAAATGCATGATCTGTTTGGTATTTTGAAAAAAATACTTTACAGACATGTTTTTCTATATGGCCCTACAATATATTATTCAAATATAGCATGATAGGTCCACTTTAAGTAATAACATGATGCATTACATTAATACACATCATGTGAACAACATCTTGTTTTTGTTTTTTTACTTAATACTGTGAGCCATGTTCATGCTCTCTGACTACATTTTGCACATTTTTGCAGACATGTCGGTACAGCCCTCCACTTTAAACTATAATTCACTTTAGTTTGCCTGCACATCACCCCTTTTTCAGCATACGGCACTGGCAATCTCCATGTCATTGAAGGACGGATGAATGGAAAAATGTACAGAGACTTTCTTGATATAAATCTACCAGGATGATGAAGATGAAACGAGGGTGTACATTTCAGCAAGACAATGAACCCAAACACACAGCCAAGGAAACTCTCAATTGGTTTCAGAGAAAGAAAATAAAGCTGCTAAGCCAATCACCTGACTTGAATCCAATAGACACTCCATGGAAAGAACTAAAGATCAGAGTTCATAGAAGAGGCCCACGGAACCTTCAACATTTGAAGTAGCTGTTTGTGTGGAAGAATGGGCCAAAAACCCACCTGAGCAATGCATGAGACGAGTTTCTCCATACAGGAGGCGTCTTGAAGCTGTAATTATCAACAAAGACGTTTGTACTAAGTATTAAATACATTTCAGTAAGCATGTTCAATACTTTTTACCTGTGTCATTCCATTTTATTACACTTAACTTAATTCCTGAACATATTTGTTTTGGTTTCTTTGCATGTGGGAAGTGCATGGGTTGTTACCGACATCTGGTGAAAATGTCACGTCAATAGCAACTTCAGAAATACATTTACTGAGAAAAATAGTGACGTGTTCAATACTCATTTCACCCGATGTATATGTATGATTTCTTTGAATGACATTTCCACAGGTGTTTTGTTTATGTTAGAGAAATATGAAGATAAAAAGCCAAACACTCCCTCTCATAGCTCACCTGAAGAGACATGGAA
Source organism: Notothenia rossii (assembly GCF_949606895.1). Classification (NCBI taxonomy): domain Eukaryota; kingdom Metazoa; phylum Chordata; class Actinopteri; order Perciformes; family Nototheniidae; genus Notothenia; species Notothenia rossii. Next base: position 31,986,786 of record NC_136908.1, read on the forward strand.
AACTAGATGAGTAACAAAGCTGAACAGATTGTAGATGGTGGGTGAAGGAGCTGTAACATATTTATTAATATTTTAGAATCAGAATCTGATTTGATCCCAGAGAAGTCGTTAGTCTCTCACCCCTATTCCATCCAGTTGGTTTCCAGGCCCGGTTGAAAACCAGTTTTTTGTCTTTTCACAGCAGCGTTGACGGCTCCTGATCCTGAAAACTGTTTCATCTCCAGCGCCAACAATTTACTCAGACAGCTCAAAGAACCAAGTGCGGAGTGGCATATGTCAGAGGTGACAGAGGCGCAAAGTGACTAGAATGCAACCACACGTGCATTTATATTTATATATAAAAGTTGCAGAACATGAAGCAGGCAAAAGTGACATATTATTATTCATCGTACTCTGATGAATGTCAGATTTTTCAGATTCTGACTCTGAAACACTTCCAAAACTTTTGAATCAATGTGAAGAACATGACAGAGTTTTCAGTCACCTGATTTTATTCCTTCAGTATGTCGTACAGTCTTTTCAAAGTGTTACCCTCCAGAGTGTGGGGGGGCCATGTTTATATGAATGGACCATTTGAACCAACTGCCCAAATACAAATACCTGAATGTTTCTGTATTAAAGAGCCTGTGACACGGGTTTCCCCCATCATCCAAACCCATCCATTTGAGTAAATATTGTCCCCTTGAAACCGGTACTGTACTGATTTGGGATATTTGTACTTTGATAACCATTAATCTCCCCTTCAATGTTGACCATATTCTGGATCTTCTCAGGGATTCTTCAAATCCCGCCAAATTATATGTGACGTAATTGCGGGCCAAGCACTCCAGCTGCACCGTTCTGGATCCCAGCATCTGCATGCAAACGCACGATGGCGCACACAGCAGCAACCTAAGACAGCAATGACAGTTTAATTTTGAACGTGTCTGAGAGCTCATATGAGGCTGAAGGATCGGAAAGTTATTGTCATGACATCGTAGACGATATTGGCTATATGCCCTGCAGATTCTAACCATATGCCTCTGAGTCTGAATCATATGAAACGAACTCCGAGTCGTAATACGAGAGATAATACGGTCATGTAGCCTGTGGCGGACTGGGACTAAAAATCAGCCCGGGACTCTCGACCGGCTCACTTCGGTACCGCTAGTAAATTGTCAACGGGGGGAGTGGGGGATGTGCTAGTGACTTATCCGACCGGCCCACTTCGGTACCGGCCCATCGGGATTCGTACCGATGGCCAGTCCGCCACTGCACCCAGCCCAGCCCACGTAAACTGTCAACGGGGGGAGCCTCGCTGCGGGGAAACGGTGGACCTAGTGTCCCGATCGGAGTGGGAATAATAATAATAATCATGATCATAAATCATAATCCGTGCATTTTATCCATTAATTTCCCCAACATTGTGGTAAAAAAAACACACGTTTAATCCACGTTGGTGTACTACTACCACAAAAAGCATTGGTTTGTTTTTTCATCAGGAAATGCAGACCAGCTCAAACAAACAATTTTGAATGTATCATATGTTCGCCGAATTGACATGTAAGCACTAATAAATGTAGTTTCATCCACTTGAGTTTACAACTACAAAAATAATCGGTTTATTTTTATATCACATCCGACGGGAGGAAATTCAGCTCCTCTCACTACCAATTTTTAATCCTAATTGTCACCACGATAATTTATGTTTATGCTCTCTGAATTGACATGAAAGCACTGACAAATATGAATATACTGTAGTCAACTTCATTAAAACGTTAACGTGCCTAAACTCAGTAATTCACCATTTCTATGCACAACATACTTTGTCCGTGTTTGGCTCTCGCCGCACAGTGAAGCATTCCCGCATTGACATCACTTCCGGCTTCCCCAAAAACTTCAAAATGAGTCGAAGGAATTTCCCTGCGATGTTCGAAATTATTGATATCTATCGGAACGGTATCGCACCTTCTTTTTTAAGCTGACGGTTCGAGATTAGTAGCCCAATATTTCATTGCACAGCAGTTGTTGGGAGGCTGTCACAGGCTCTTTAAACTGCCTCACTACCATTCCCAATTTAAATCATATAAAAACGATCTTGGACCCAGGCATTCATAAAAAAGTCCAATATAGGTAGTATGAATCCAAACTGACATTAAAGTGTACCATTCAGATATGTTTTGTACAGTGCAACCAGAGCCAGTCCGACACATTAAGCGACATAAGCGGCAACTTAGGGCCCCGCAGCCACTAAGGGCCCCCTAGCAAAAAATAAAATATTTTTTTTAAATCTCAGTACACCGTTTTTTATCTCAGTACACCATCACCGTGACAAGTATGTTTAATTAATTTTGTTAATATGCCTAGATTGCCTACTCTCAAAGTCATGTATTATATTATTGAGTCAATCATATAATACATTTACCGTGCTTTACCTGAACCTCATCATGAGAGGACGGCAGGATTCTAATTTCCCGTGTTCAGTGAATTCAACAGAGGCAAGGCACCAGACAAACCAGAGTTGAATGGAAATAAACATCTGTCTTATTGGCTGACAGGTACCTATCCTGTGAGCTGTGACAATGTTTAAACTGTCAGTCGAACTCAAGAGTTTTTGAAGATGGACATAAGAACATTTGTTCTTAAAAAAGACGACAATTCTCAAGTGGTGGTTCACACAACAACCCCAGAGCCAACACTTGAGCCAGGAGAAATTACAGCTACGTTGACGGTACTCTGAATTGAAGGAAAATAAACCGTTAGCAAGTAGCTATAGCTAGCCAGATATATTAAATAAACACTTTGTCATACAATCTAAATGTAATGATTTTTAGCATTACCTGGTGATTTCAAAGAAAGCTCTATGGGAAATGTTGACTTACTGTTCGACATGAAGCTAGAAGCTACCTTACAGCAGAGTCCTGCATCGGGTCGGTTACCCGCTAAAAAGGTGATTCGCGGCTGGTATTTTTTCAAATGCTTTTTTCCGGGTTCGGTTCTGGGTAAAACAAAGATGATGCGGGTCAGGTCGCGGGTGTTGCATAATAAATATCATAAAATAATAATAAGTTAGTTTAATGTTTAAACCCTCAGAAATCTCCCCAGCGGGACCGTGCATAATCATAACCTCCACAGCGCATCAATCTGCTTCTGAGCGCGCCACATTCGAAATGGCTGAGGTGAAGCTCTCTACGGAGAACACAGCATTTTCAATAACACCAACAACAAGAGCGAAATCCAACGTCTGGGAGGCTTTTGGTGTCATCCTAGATGGAGAAAATAACCAACATCCCACGCTTTTTGAGACAAATATGCAACTGCGTGTGTTAATAATTGTACGTTTTCACTGCTCATATATATGCGGGTTATGTTCGGGTAGCGGGGCGGGTTCGATATTGCACATCGCGGGTGCGGTGCGGGTCTTGAAAATCAGACCCGTGCAGGGCTCCGCCTTACAGTACACAGTTGATCCTGAGTCCTGTCAGTTAAAGTGTTTCATAGTTAGCTTAGCTAAGCATCAACCTAGCACTGAAATATATGGATGTTATGTGATAGTATTGCTGAGAAAAAGTCAGCTGAAATGGTGGCATAGATGCCACTGCTTTACGTGTCGACAGCATGTTTGAACGTATTTGCAGCAGTAAATGTGGCTGTTTGGCCACTGATGTTGCCATAACAACACCTGCATTTAAATGTGCAACCTCTTTTTGTGACAGATTTTTGCATGAAATCATAATTCTTCTGAATGATATTCCTATTGACAGCTAGTTTTTATGTGAACATTATGAGATGGACAGCCAGAGAGAATAAATGAAAAGCAGTTATGAAATACTATATGACAAAAGAATACAGTTTAAAAGGAGAGTGATTTGTAAAATATCCATATGGGTGTTGAGAGATGTATCCATAGAACTCTTAATTTTGCTCTCTAAGTGCACCAGATTGATGCTTTTAACTTCAATATTTAAAAAGAAATCTTCCAGGGGGAGCATGCCCCCGGACCCCCTTAGAGGAGATGAGGACCCCCCTAGAGGATGTTAGGTCCACAGTGTTTACACACTTGTTTATACAATATGTGTGCTTATGCTAACATAAGACAAAAGTTGGTTCCGTGTTGTGTGTAGTGAGAACGCGCTAGAGTGAGGGGGGCCCCCCAAGCCTTGCTTGCTTAGGGCCCCCAAAAGTCTAGGGTCGGCCCTGAGTGCAACTTCACTGCTTCCCCAGTGTATACATATCTGTTAGATATAAAAATATATTATGTATTTTCTTCTTTGTCCTGGGTTATGGTCACACAAACGTGGATACATTCATATAAAATCCAAGTATCCTGTTCATCAATTTATCCACATTAACATTTGGTTGCAAGATAAATGTTTTAAAGTTGTGTTATTACTCCTCAAATGGTGAGCTGTTTTCTCTTGTTCTGTGTTTTTTTTTTCCAAACTCTGAACGGCTTTAATAACCCAGTTTTAGTTGATGTGGTTTATCAAACAGGCAAACTAATAGTTACAGGGTATATGCAGGAATCCCGAAGTCAAATTTAATACCTTTTAAGACCTTTTTTAAGACCCTTTCCATACATTTTAAGACCTCATCGCAACTTTGAGTTGTAACCGGTTACCACGGCGACACACTCTACCTCACATTTACTATATACAGTATTGATTGTCCTTCCTCCATATCTTCCAACCATTTGGATGGAAACTTGCATTTTCCCATAACGATGTTGTTTAACAACTGGCGTAAACGGACCTTTGCGCGCTATCAAGCAGTGAGCGTGCGATGTCCTGTTCAGATGACGTCAAATCCAACGGGATGCCATAAATAAACTACACAGAATCACAATACACACCAAACAATGATTATATTCAGGCAAACTGTAGAATACAAACCTCTTTGGACAATTTATATACTTATTGAAAACAAGCTGCAACATTGAATACCTTGGAAAATGCCCTTTAATACTTTTTAATAGCCTTAATTTTCGCTAAATAGATTTATCAACGTTCAATACTTTTTAAGACCGCACGGACACTCCGAGTTAAATAAAAAAATCTTTCGAATGTGGAACACATACTTTTCATTTGTTCTGGCTTTTATAAAGCAAAGCTTTTAGAGGGGCATAGTTAAAATCGGTGGAGGAAGGGCATTAATAAACACAAGAGTTTTCATATTCATCCAAATGACTGTGGACATGTATTGCCTGTGTTGTTGCAAGTGTCATGGGTTTGTATCCTCCGTGCGCCTGGGCCTCAGCTCGGCTGCACCTTCTGTCCCATGTGCGTGCGAATGTGTCGTTTGTAATTGGAGTTGTCGCTGAATCTGCGCCCACATTCATTGCAGCAGTATGGCTTTTCACCCGTGTGAATCCTCAAGTGTTTCTGATACCCGTCAAAGCGTGTGAGTTTCTTTCCACAGATGTCACACGTGTACGACTTGTCCAATTTGTTCTCTGCCTTGCGGTGCACCTGCACGTGTTTGGCCCAGTGTCCTCGCTGCGCGAAAGCACGGCCACAGATGGTGCAGATGTACGAGTCCACCACCTCAGACTGCGGTAAGTCCAGGTCCACACTGTCCAGCAGGCCGTTACCTGAAGCTGCATCTGAAATTCCAGGGGCCGCCTCCGGCTTGGGATAGGTCTGCAACAAGGTGCCTGAATGGGTGTCGGCGTCTGAGTTCAGGTGCTCGTTGTCCTGCTTGTTTCCCACATCTCCGCTCTGGAACAACAGGAAGGTGACGTTGTTCTGCTCCACAGTCTGGGGCTTCTCCTCTTGCCACAGCTCCTCCTCCTTGATGGGGGAGGGGGTCCTCTCATTGAGGCTGGAGCCCCACTCCTGCTGCACACTGAGAGCTGAGGCACAACAAAGAAGAGTCGGAACATGATCAAAACTCAAGTTTTTGTACTAAGAAAAGCTTCAAATACTATAAATGTGATCTGTTGTTGTTTCCTTTTTGTATTACCAGACAGTGGCAATGTTTCAACATTATTGTTAACACAATATAAATCAAGCCGTTTTTTTGCAATAAAAAAAATCAGCAGTCGTTTGAACTCATGGAATATGCTACAGTGTTGGAACCTAATATTTACTGAAGAACTGTACTGTACATTTTGCTAGTATTTCTAGCTACTAGTATTTCTAGCTTTTCATCTTTAAAGCCAATATTGCACTTTTCCTGACAGTATTAGTAACTAGTTACTTTGCAGATTTCAGATTGTTGATACCAAATATAAATCAACTATTTAATTATCTTGTATTATTGTAATTTAAGTTGCCCAGAAGGGTGGCAGGATTTCAAGAAAATATGCGATAACATTGTTGAATATTTAAATGAGGATGTCACTTGCCATAAAGTAACAAATACCTACGGTGGCCCTGAAGTGCAAGTCTAAACAGCATTTCAGGAAACACCACAGCATTTCAACTTATACGGAAAGGGTATTCCTTTAGGGAGAACCCTTCTTGTTTGTGATTGTACAGAGCCAGCCAGAGAAGCACTGCTGTGATTGGTGGTTTTTGCTGCCAGTCAAGAATTGACGCTTCGTGATTGGTCAGCATCTGACAGCGCAATACAGGACTGTCTCAGAAAATTTGAATATTGTGATAAAGTTCTTTATTTTCTGTAATGCAATTAAAAAAACAAAAATGTCATACATTCTGGATTCATTACAAATCAACTGAAATATTGCAAGCCTTTTATTATTTTAATATTGCTGATTATGGCATACAGCTTAAGAAAACTCAAAAATCCTATCTCAAAAAATTAGAATAGTTCCTCAGACCAAGTAAAAAAAAAAGATTTATAACAGCAAAACACAATCAAACATTTGAAAATGTCCATTAATGCACTCAGTACTTGGTTGGGAATCCTTTTGCACGGATTACTGCATCAATGCGGCGTGGCATGGAGGCAATCAGCCTGTGGCATTGCTGAGGTGTTATGGATGCCCAGGATGCTTCAATAGCGGCCTTTAGCTCATTAGCATTGTTGGGTCTGGTGTCTTTCAGCTTCTTCTTCACAATACCCCACATATTCTCTATGGGGTTCAGGTCAGGGGAATTTGCAGGCCAATCGAGGACAGTAATGCCATGGTCAGTACACCAGTTACTGGTGGTTTTGGCACTGTGGGCAGGTGCCAGATCATGCTGGAAAATGAATTCCTCATCTCCATAGAGCTTTTCAGCAGACGGAAGCATGTAGTGCTCTAAAATCTCTTGGTACACAGCTGCATTTACTCTGGGCTTGATGAAACACAGTGGACCAACACCAGCAGCTGACATGGCTCCCCAAACCATCGCTGACTGTGGGAACTTCACACTGGATTTCAAGCAACTTGGATTTTGCTCCTCTCCAGCCTTTCTCCAGACTCTGGCGCCTTGACTTCCAAATGAAATACAAAACTTGCTTTCGTCTGAAAAGAGGACTTTGGACCACTGTGCAACTGTCCAGTGCTTCTTTTCCTTAGCCCAAGTCAGACGCCTCTTCCGTTGTCTTGAGTTCAGAAGTGGCTTGACCATGGGAATACGGCTATTGTAGCCCATTTCCCGGACACGTCTGTGAACAGTGACTTTTGATACCTGGACTCCAGCTTCAGTCCACTGTCTTTGAAGCTCCCCCAAATTCTGGAAGCGACTCTTCTTCACAATGCTGTTAAGGCTGCGGTCATCTCTCTTGGTTGTGCAGCGTTTCCTGCCACATTTCCCCCTTCCAACAGACTTTTTGTGGATGTGCTTTGAAACTGCACTCTGTTAACAGCTTGCTCTTTGAGAAATTTCTTTTTGTGTCTTACCCTCCTGATGGAGGGTGTCAATGACGGTCCTCTGGACAGCAGTCAGATCAGCAGTCTTCCCCATACTTGTGATTTAGTTTACTGAACCAAGCTGAGTGTTTTTCAAGGCTCAGGAAACCCTTGCAGGTGTTTCGAGTTAATTAGACGATTCAAGTGATTCGTTGAACACCCTACTAGTATACTTTTTCATGATATTCTAATATTTAGAGATAGGATATTTGAGTTTTCTTAAGCTGTATGCCATAATCAGCAATATTAAAATAATAAAAGGCTTGCAATATTTCAGTTGATTTGTAATGAATCCAGAATGTATGACATTTTTTTTTTTTTTTTTTTTTTTTTAAATTGCATTACAGAAAATAAAGAACTTTATCACAATATTCTAATTTTCTGAGACAGTCCTGTATGTCCCTAAACATCAGCCGTTAGCTGTTAGCACACAGAGCTCACAGCTCCTCATATCTGTTCAGAAACTGGACAAAAGTTAAACATGAACAAACCACAGACTGTCTGTGTCGCTGCTTTATTTATGTCTGTATCATGTTTTGAGTTGGGACGGAGCAGCTCAATCCAATCTCCATTCAGAAAACACGCATTTTAAAAAGTCTTGTCTGCAGACTTGTCAAAGCATTAATTCATGGTTTTTACTAACCGGTATCAGCATGTTGTTACTTCGGCATCATTTTGAAACGTGTATTACAATTAAATCCCGGTAAAATATGTTCATTTTGTTGTAGTCTACCATAGTATTTACATGGATAAAAGCCCCGAATATTCGCATCGCTCTAATCCAGTGGTTCCCAAACTTTTTTCCCAAGAGCCCCCCCAAATGACTCCTGTTGGAAGTTGCGCCCCCCCCCCCACACACACACACACAGGAGGGGGCGCAACAGCGGTAATTAAAGTTTAAAACTCTCAAATGCTACAACTACTGTCACAAACTAGATGAATGTGAAGTATTTTATTAAAGGAGGATGAAAGCGTAATTAAGGAGCACTATTGGAGTGACTTTGATGGTTATTGGACTCAGGATTAATTCATTTGGATTCCCGCTGTATGAAGAAATTAAAGGACGGCGCGGAAGTGGAAACAATTCACACAGGGATTAAACTGTTTAAAACACATGCTCAAAGTAAGCCGGATTTTGCCGATGCAGTTTATGTGGATTCAAAAGTCGTAAATAATCTACAAAATGGAGGAGACCGATCTGATCGGAGCACCTGTGACAAATAATCAAACTGAAACCGGCATGGACAATGACTATGTTTTAAAAATGCGCTTATCCAGAAAAGCCCGGTTTGGACACTTTACGGGCAGAAGAAACATTTCTATTAAAGAAAGAATTATACTTTTGTCTTTTTATGCCTTTAATAGCTACTAACTTGAATTGTTATTCAAATCAATTATTTTGTATATGTTATTGTAATGTAGAGACAAGGCTTTTAGTGACAATTATGTATTGCTTTACAATTATATGTAAAAAAAATCAATAATAAATTAAAAAAAAAAAAAAGTCTAAATATGATATTTGGCCTCAAATCATCTGAGGCCTGGCGCCCCCCCTGCGATCTTTGGTGCCTGGGGGGCACGCCTCCCAACCTTGGGAACCACTGCTCTAATCGCTCGAGTTTCATGTTTCACCGCGGCTGTCAGCTGTTTACTCCTGTCATTCAAACAAGACGCGCTGGAGAGGGGGTAGGGCTTATATCCATGCAAATACTTTGGTAGATACCACCTACAACAAAATTAACATATTTTACCGTGATTTAATTGTAATAGACGTTTCAAAATGATGCCGAAGTAACGACATACTGATACCGGTTAGTAAAAACCATGAATTAATGCTTTGACAAGTCTGCAGACAAGAAGGCAGGCGAAGAACCTTTTAAAATGAGTGTTTTCTGAATGGAGATCGGATTGTTCAGGATAAACCAACCTGTAGCTGCTCGGTCCAAACTCACAACAACGGCATACAGCGTCAAAATCGACAGTGCTTTTAACACTAGAACCGCCAGAGGTCGCTGTATACCTAAAACCGCCAACGGGTAAAATGTACCCGCTATTGATTTGCAAGGTACAATGTTCTTTTATTTATCATACAGAAAAGTGAGTTTTGATCGCACAGGGATGAAATCTATACCAATAGAATCTGTGGACTCTCAGCTTTTCATGATATAGTTTGTGCAGATAGCATGAAGTATAACATATCGCTACAAGTGCTGATTTAAACGCTTGGTGTTAGACTTGTGTTTTGTTTAGGTACAAATCTCTCATCTCTCTCTATCGATATATCTGTAATGTTCTGTTCTATGGACATATAATTGTCTACATAAACAGACAACGCGGACTACTTCTCTCATTCCTAGTGTCCATCTTTATTCTGGCACGTAACCTGCACACATGCATTGGGTCCTCAACCATGAGCTCAGTCATCCAAGATCTTGTATTCTCCAAGATGTTACACTATCTATAACTATCTATCTATCTATCTCTCTCTCTCTCTCTATCTATCAATATATATATATATCTCTCTCTCTCTCTATCTATCAATATATATATCTATCTCTCTCTATCTATAAGGAACCGCAGTAGGCAAAAGGCGTTGCTATAGCAACACGTCATGTTTACGCTGCATTTTCTATGAGGTAAATATTACCCGCTGGCGGATATGGGTATAAATGGCAATTTATTTGGCGATTTTTTCAATCTGACTTCCTATTGACGTTTTTAACAACAGAGGGTGCTACATAACACACTTTCAGGAAAAGTCACGGACTGGGAGACTTTAATATGTTATGGAAAAAAAGTTACCTACAATCAAAAAACAGCTGCGGGTAAAATGTACCCGTTGGCGGTTCTAGTGTTAAATTGGATAAACAGATAAACTCTGTGGCTCCTGTCCAAAATTAAACCGGTTTTATCCTTTTTAGACTTTGAGCGTGTAATTAATTCCTTTGTTTCTACTCGTCTAGATTGCTGTAATGCACTTTATGCCGGCCTAAACCAGACGCCTGCAGCTGGTACAAAACGCTGCGGCTCGGCTGCTTATAGGAACACGCAAGCATGAACACATCACACCTATTCTGGCTTCCCTCCACTGGCTTCCTGTCCATTTTAAGATTGTATTGTATGTTTTTAAATCGCTTAATGGGCAGGCCCGTCTGTACCAGGTTTTCCGTTAGCCGGTAATTGCCGGTTTTTAGCTGGTAAAATTGAATAAAAACCGGTAAATCCAAAATCTGCCGGTCAAAATGTCCGATGCTCCGATCGATTGGCTGCCGATCATTATCGGCCGATATTCACTCTTAATAGTTTGATCTGTGCTCTCTATAAAGGCCGATCAGGAGAGCTGGATCTGATCGATATGGACATAAACGCGAGTGAAGTGTAACCGGACGCGGGAGAGAGCTCAGATCAGCTGCTGAGTCTGACCTGAAGCCCCGCCCACTGTTTAGCGCGCTGCATGAGAAACTGACGGGCTGTCAGGAGAGAAAAAGAGGGAGAGAGGAAAAGAGAGGATCCGTTTCTCCCGTGTTATTATTCAAAGTTAATGTAAACTGTCTGTGATTTGTACTTGTTTAACTTTTGTCTAGTTTCTGAACAGATATGAGGAGCTGTGAGCTCTGAGTGCTAACAGCTAACGGCTGATGTTTCGGGACATGTTGCGCAGTTCTCCCTAAAGGAATTCCCTAAAGGAATACCCTTTCCGTATAAGTTGAAATGCTGTGGTGTTTTGTGGAATGCTGAGTGTTTTGTGGAATGCTGAGTGTTTCCTGAAATGCTGAGTGTTTTGTGGAATGCTGCTCTGGTGTTTCCTGAAATGCTGTAGCGTTTTCTGAAATGCTGAGTGTTTTGTGAATGCTGCAGTGGTGTTTCCTGAAATGCTGTGGTGCTTCCTGAAATGCTGTAGCGTTTTCTGAAATGCTGTGGTGTTTCCTGAAATGCTGTGGTTTTCCTGAAATGCTGTGGCGTTTTCTGAAATTCTGTTTTGACTTGCACTTTAGGGCAATACCGTAAATACCTTTATATTACAGTTAATATCTTTCTGCTCTGCGTTCACTGCCAACATTTACCCCCATACAGTAGCTGATACAGAAACTGAAAAAAAGTTAAATGCTATATTTTCATTCCAACAACATGATGATTGTTCATTATTTAGGAATCAGTTAAGAAGACAGAACATGTTAATGTCCCCTTACTTCTACTCCACTACAGTTCAGAGTAAAATGGTGTACCTTTAGTTACTTTACAGATGTGGATGAATGATGTGAAATATAATCAAGTGTTAAATCAGACTTTAGTTCCACCTGGAGTAAATCCACAAGCTACCCTGAAGTATAAAAAGTCATTCAAACTAGCTGCACCTTTACCAGCTTTGAGAACACTTTAATGATCAATCATTATAAAACATATCATATATATTATTCTGAAATGGACCAATCTGCACAATGACTACTTTTACTGTCGCTACTTGAAGTACATTTTGATGCCATTTTCTTTTGTACTTTTACTTGAGCAACATTTGGAATGCAGGAGTCTAACTTGGGTAACATTTAGAATGCAGTACTTCCCTGTCTCCCATACACAGAAGATTGACAATAAAGTAGACTATGACTTTTACTTCTTACACATCTGATGTTCAGCTTTATTTGGACAATAGGCTCGCTTTACATTGCAAACATAAAGCAGTTAAACATTGGAAAAGCAGCTAGTTAATGTAGTATAGTGTTTTTCTAGTGAACACTTAATTAGCAAATTATGTTTGTGTATTTCGCATTTGTGAACAGCAGCTTCATTCAGTGACGGCTCAGTGAGCAGTGACCGGCAGAGAGTGCCTGCTATCGGCCATGAGGTTCCTCACCTGCGCTGCGGAGCTGCACAGAGACCTCAGGCTGCAGGGAGAGCTCCAGCAGCCGGCGCTGGCGCTCGATCTCCAGCTTGGAGCGGGAGATCTCCTCCTCGTACTCGGCTATGGTTCTCCCGAACACCCCGAAGATCTCCTCGGCTGCCGCCGTGAGCCGCTGGGTGATGAGCAGCCTCAGCATCTCGATTTTAGACATAATAGCGGCAAAGTTCTGATGGAATCGGAGGTTCGCTCTCCGAACCGCTGTGGACACTTGTTTACTAGCTACTCTTCCTGGTTCCTGTCTATGAGCATGCGCAGTGATGCTTTCACTGGTAACTAAAGAATGACACATGTGGTATCGCCCCCTGTTGGACTGGATGCCAGTGGTGGACGAAGTGAGAACAGAAGTAGTGCTATCAAAGTGTGCACAAAGGTCCATTTCAGAATAATATATATTGAATTATAATTTCTGATGCATTAATGTGATCATTGCTGCTATGTTTTAGACGGTAAAGGAGGAGATTATCTGTGTCACTATGTAGGCTTATTTTCATAGGCGGATTTTGCGGGGGGAAAGGGGCATTGCCCCCCCCCGGTGGCTTAAATATGTTACTGCATTACTAAGTCTAAAACTGTTCCGATACAAATATTTCGTATATCAATATTTTAATAGATGTAATAAAACGATTATTACAATACAAATCTGAATAATATCATGTTTTGTTTGAAATAATTTCATTTTTGAGCAGTCGCATGTTGTGACATGTGTGTGTGACGTGTGAGGTTAAGGACACAAGTTCCCTCACCTTTTTTTTTTGTATACAAGTGATTCAGCTATTGTATTAGCAGTAATGATATTCGGCGATTTTTAAAACGTCTTGTAAAGCTTCAACAGCAGAAGAGCCACCGACTGAGGCTAACCTTACCAACCAACAGCCGTCGGATTGTGAAGTGGCAAACACACAAACAAGCAGCTCTGGATTAGCTAAACCAGTTAACGTTAGCCCCACAGCGGAGAGCTCTGGATTAGCAGGACCAGCTAACGTCATTAACCTTACAGCAGGGAGACCACCAGTGCCGGGGCCGTCAGTGGTGGGTCATGATGATCTTGGGGAAAAACACAGCTGTCCCAAGCAGCCTACTTTATCCGAATGCACACTCCCAGGCCCATCTGAACTGCATGGTTAAATGGGATAACTATAAAGTGACTGCATCTTCTGGATCTATTGCAGCTAAACTTTCCCGAAGCCACGAAGATTCTGTTGAGAAGAACAGATCTTATTTGTGCAAAATTGTTGATATTGTGAGGCTGTTGTCCATACTCGGATTGCCTTTTCGCGGACATCGGGAGGGAAGCGAGTCAGAGCCGCGTGGGAATTTTCTTGAGGTTTGTGGATTCTTCTCCAAGTATGATTCTGCTTTTAAAAACATGCAGTCCAACTATTTCAATGCGACTAGCCCAGATTTCCAGAACAGTCATTGACATATGCGCTAACTTAGTTTGTGCAGAAATTGTAGAGAAAGTGGAGGATACTGGATTTTTTTCTATAATTGCAGATGAGGCCAGGTCTTGCAAAACGGAACAATTATCAGTGTGTTTAAGATATGCAGAGCAGCTTGAAATCAAGGAGCGTTTTTTGTGTTTTATTGATTGCTCAGCTTCTCGCAACGCGGCTGGGATTGTGGAAGCAATAAACAAAGGACTTGAGATGTGTGGACTGAAACATATCCCAATTGTTGCCCAAAGTTACGATTGTACCTCCGTCATGTCTGGTCACATTTCTGGTGTGCAGCAGCGCATCAAAGAGACCCACCCATACGCAGTGTACGTGCACTGCTTGGCACACACACTACATCTGGTGAGTGTTGTGCTGTCAACCGCAGCGTGAAAACATTCCTGAACGTCATTGAAAAACTGTACTCTGTATTTGCAGAGCCGTCAAACCATCATCGATTCATTGAAATGCAGAGATCACTGAATCTGAAGCAAACTGAAATAATACAGCCATGGGCGCGGGAAGGGGGGTGCTGAGGGCGCTGCAGCACCCCCTAGCGGCAGGCAGGCGGTGCGGAGCTCCCCTGTCTGAATTATTATTTGACGGTTATTGCTGCTCCCGCTGTGCATAATCTGTGTAATATGTAGCCAATAAATTCCACATTGTTGGTAGAATAATATGTTGGCCTGCCCCGAATGTTTTTTCTGTAGCCCCGGACAATTCTACCTCAATAATACAATACATTAACCGTGCTTTACGTGAACCTCATCGTGACACCAGAGAGGATGGCAGGAATGTAATTTCCTGTGTTCAGTGAATGCAACAGAGGCATGACACCAGACCAGCGCCGTATAGACTGAGAGTTACGTCATCTCCGTTCACTCCAATGGACCACTTTTTTACAGCAATGGCGGATCGTGGAGCCTCTCAATCATTCCCCGGAAGTTAGCGCCAAGGCTAGCAGAGCTGTAGAGTTGCAGCATAATAGACCGTTCGTGACGGACTTTTAAAGGTAAGAAGTTTAAAGATTTATATTGCGGATATTATCAGTACATCTGATTCAAATTAACATGTGTATTAAAGGAGTTCAGTGTATTATCCCTAAATTAGTAGATTTAGGGAACGTTTACAGATAACAGATAAAGCTAGGATACCGGATCAAGTTAGCAACACACGTTGAACAGCCTTTTAATTGTAAATTCCGTTCTCTTAATGTCATTTCGTCCAACGTTGTTGAATTAGAGAAGAGGGGCTTCTAAACGGGATTGTATGCGGGGGTGGAGGGAGTTAAATATTAGATAAATATAACTTTGGTGCGTGTAAGAGTGAGTGTTTTTAGCAGAGCCATATTGTGTCCTTGTGATTATGTTGATTATTACCTGTCTGTATAATGTTGCAGCTCAGCTGATGAAGAGGTTGATTTCACTTCATTTATTTCATATTTTCTAAAGATGTGGATATGGCACAAAAAAAAACTTGAGAGCTGTAACCAAGACAACTGTAACAACATGTGTAGAGAGCCACCAAGGTTTTTCAAGTCCCTCCCTTACTCCATTTTGCCAACCCAAACTTCCAGGTACATGACGGGACACCTTGCTTGTTTTTGTTGTTTGCGCTCCTCTGGCTGGGTGCTTGCAGGTGGAGGGCAGTGATGTTGGCAGGTGGAGGGGCACTGATGTTACTGGTGGAGGGGCAGTGATGTTAGCTGTTACACACCAGGCTCAAACTTAACACATTGCATCCTTCTTTGCAGTGTCCTTATTCCTGGAAGGGGAATCTGCAATTCCTGCAGAGTTTTGTAACCCGTTGGTCCGCACGCAAAGCGAATTTTTAAAGCCTTCTTAATTGTCTCATTGCTCCATTTCATCCCCTTTGTGGTGAGTCTGCCTAATGCCTTAAGTCTTTTGAAAACGTTTTCTTATATTTGTTGTCCCTAATTTTCATTGTTTTCTTGAGAGCTGCATTTTCCTTCCTGATTTTTCTTAGTGCAGACTTTGCTTTTTTGTTGATTCCTTCTTAGCTCTTTAATTTTCTCTTTAATTTTTTTAATAGATCTGTTTGACTGGCTGCTGGTTCCCTCGTAGGCTGACTGGCTGCTGGTTCCCTTGTATGCTGACTGGCTGCTGGTTCCCTCGTATGCTGACTGGCTGCTGGCTGAGTGGGTGGTGTCCACCCTCCCTGTCTCTCCTCACTAGCCATGTCCTCTCTTTCTTCACCCTCACTTTCCTTTCTCTCAGTCTCCTCATCCCTTCTTCCCTCAATCTTTGAGACTAATGTAAGTAGAAAACATGGCACTGTAGATTTTCGAACATTTAAAATATTATACCACTTAAAAACAAGAAATATGACTTTTGTTGCTAAGAGTTCATACTTATTATACCTGTGTCACCTTTCACACTATAGCTGTGATCATGAGCTATGGGCTTTGTAGATACAGGTCCCGGGGTGAATCGTGGTGCAGGGGCCCTTCTCTTTTTGACCACAGGGCGATGCACGAAGATGGTGGGTATAGCCTCTGCTCTCAGCCTAGTCTTGCCCTTTTTTGTCTTGACAAACTGGTCTGCATCCAAATGTGCCTGTGGAGTGACTTGAGGTTACTTCACACACAGAACAACTCAGTTTTGTCTGCCCACATACATATTCCATAGTGGTTGAATACACAGTATTAGGAAACACTTTATACTTACTGGACATGTTATACTCATTACATACTTTATATAAAATATGACAAAGAATGTGAGACAACTTTATAGAAATTCATATCACATCTGTTACTGATGCCATTTGTCATACTTTGTTAAACTCACAAATAATAAAGTTCCATAACTTCAGTTGGGAACAAAGACCACACCTTATCTCCCCAAGGCAATTTCCCATCCAATAGGTGTGCTATATAGGTGTGTATAACCCTTTCTCCTGTCTGTTACTCCCTCTTTCAGCACAAGAACCAGAGGGGGATTCAATGGAGCCTGAATACCTGCATTGAGACCCTCACCCTGCACCCTGAGTCTCAACTCTGTGTTTTTCAAGCCTTTCCCTGTTTTTCTGTATTAAACAAAACATTAAGCTTTCCCGATGGTGTGGTTTTCGTTTTGTGAAAAAGTGCAAATGCAGTGTTTGTATATAATTACCTCACATATTTTTTTGCTGTTGGTCGTGAAATTGCTCCTGCTGACTTGAGCCAGCCATCTTTTCCTGCGCTCTGTGTCAGTGGGGAAGCCGTACATTCGTACTCCTTTCTCTGAGCAATTTGAGCATCCCCAGGCAGCACAGCAAACCTTGGTGGCACCTAGGAGGCAGCACAGCAAACCAGGACAACACGGAGGAAAAGGCACAGACAAACTGCATGATATGCTATTCAATGTTTATTGAATTCCATGTATTTGCAATGGATGTTCCTAAAACAACACATTTAACATCATCATCATGCTGCTGCTGCTGCTGCTGCTGCTGCTGCTAGTCCTTTGATAGTCACCTGTCGGTCTCCTGTCTTTTCTGAAAGCCATAAAGATGACATTAGTCATTTAGATAACTTGTGTCCTCAATTACCATGGGATTACTGAAACGACCATGAATTTAAGAAAATGGTAGAAATTAATCTAATCTGAATTTTGAAGCGTTCCTTTAGATCCCCTCCCTCTAAATATATAAATAAACATTGGAAAGTGATGCTCCTGACTACCATACAAGTTTAAGAAGATAATATTGGTTTTAAAGAATTCAAAGCTATAAACAGCAACAGGCTCTTTAACCAAGGCGCTGTTAGCCTAACATGTAAACTAGTTGTTCACACTAATCCTAATATTATCACTTAATATTAGCAAATTCTATTTTATTTTTTAAAACATATTGATGTAAATACATACACATATCAATTTGTTGTATAAATATTGCAAATCAAAACCTTTATTCACTAATAATTACCAAAAATCGTAGTTCTATCTCCTGTTATCAATGCATTCACATTGCCCGCCATGAACTTCCGGGGAACGATCCTCGTCTGCATGAACCACGTGACGATAACCGTTTTTGGACTTCCGCTGTCGTAACTCTTCTATCTATATGGCGCTGCACCAGACCAATCAGAGAGTTACATGGAAATAAAAGTGTGCTTGTGTCATTCAAGCTCGGCTCTGTGTGTGCGTGTGCGTGTGCGTGTGCGTGTGTGTGTGTGTGTGTGTGTGTGTGTGTGTGTGTGTGTGTGTGTGTGTGTGTGTGTGTGTGTGTGTGTGTGTGTGTGTGTGTGCATTCAGGCCCATTCCCAAACCGCCCCTACACCTTACCCCTACACCCTACCCCTCCGTTTGCGCGTTCATGCGGAGGGTCCGCCATATTGAGGGCTGTTCCAAACCAACGAGTGTGGGCTATCAAGCCCTCAAACAGCGAGTCTGCAGCGGTGCTGACTTGAGACCGGTTTCTACCTGACTGGAGTCACGCTGTTTGTCCGTCAGGAAACACGCTGTTTACAAGTAGTTCCAGCAAACATCCACTGATAAACTGCGATGATAATAACCTCATGATAACCTCATATGTTTTTAACTTAGGATCATACCTGTGTTTAGTCTAGAACAAGGTAAATGTGTGTATTTTATTATAAAGTTGTGTATATTTACAGACTGTTGCAAAAACTAAGAAGCTTATAAACATCAGGTTTAAAACTAAAAGAGCTTTACAAAAAAGTAACACAATCAAAGATGTTTGGAGTTTTATTTGAGTTATTAATTTACATTTTTTGTCAAAGAGATGCTGATTTGAAACCGTTGTTACATACAGTTACGGCATTTCCTGTTTCTGCCGGAGAGAGGGGAGGTCGTCCCAAAGCTTGCCGCTGTATTTACTCCCTCCACCTGACAGGAGGGAGCCTCGTTGAGTTGCGAGTGTGGCTACAGACAGAGTTCACGGAGGGGTAGGGTCGAGGGAGTTGTTTGGAAAAATAACATCTGATTACAGTTGTGTTTCATATGGATGTTGAGAGATGTATCCATAGATAATGTTGCTCTCAAAGTACACCAGATTGATGCTTTTAACTTCAATATTAAAAAAAATCTTCCCGGGGGAGCAACCTCCCGGACCCCCCTAGAGGAGGTGAGGTCCGCTCCTCACTCGTAAAAAATAGCACTTTACCCCTGCCTATATGCCGTGAGCTGATTATCGAGCCTTCATTGTAACAGTCGCGGGTGCAGACCCGGCGCCAGAACAAATCTAAAGGGGGGGCATAGGATTTTCATGGGAGGGCACACAAAACCATCATGTGCTGCGGGCCTGCGGCACAATATATAACAGCAAGGCCAACAGCATTAATTTTACTTATCGCAAATGAATACACAAATAAAGGGCAACATAGAAACCACTTTTGAAACATCATGTGCGTGACAGCACATACACCAGTAGCGTGGCGTGGGAAAAAAATTAGGGGAAGCCTAGTTGGGTCTAGAACCTCAATTCCGTGACCATTCTTCTGCTAAGATGTTTTGACACTTGATTTGACATCATTGGACCTTTTATAAAAAATATAGACCCAAGGTCCCTCCCAAAAATCCCGGCAATTTTTGCTAGAGGGCCAAATCCAAGATGGCTGCTCGCGCCATCTTAAAAAATTAACTTTTGAACCAGAGCGCCTAGAGTCATGTGTAAATGCACTTTTTGGGGTAAGTCGACCACAAGGATTCCATTTCTGACATCAGTTTGGCGCTATGACATCGTTCGGACCCACAAATCCAAGATGGCCGCCACCCGGTCGAGAAATTACACACGTTTTGAGTACTGATCGACTTATACTTACCTCACTGTCCCTGACCGGCTTTAGCAGCCGCTGCGCCTCACTCACCTCTCCCTCGGTTGTAACCGTGGAGAAATCCAGGCTGCGGCCGATAGAGTACACCCTGACACACTTACCTCGCAAAAAAGTGTGCTCGAAAACAGTGCTGAGGGCTCCCCTGCTTCCTCCTATAGGCAGACAGGGAAAGTCCGCAGCTGTATGGGTTCACTATGCACCCTCTTTCCTGAGTCCCGAAAGAGCACGGGGAGAGCGCAAGTGCCCCCTATGTCCCCACACTCAGACACTGACCCGTGCAGAGTATGTATGGTCTATAGCAGTGACCACTAACTGGCGGCCCGCGGGCCACATCCGGCCCGCCAGACATTCTCATCCGGCCCGCATAACGGGGGTGACTGTGGCGTTTGCGGAGTGGTTACTGCGTTCGCCCCCCACCCATTTTTTTTCAATACAACGTCTCTTGAGTAAGGAGCAGTACCGGAGTCCAACAGAGAGGCAGCAGCTGAAGAGTCTCTGCACCACAGCAGTAGCCCCGCTGCGACAGAGTCCAACAGAGAGGCAGGAGCTGCGGGACAGTAGCCTAGAAGCAGGGTTGGGTTGTAACCTTTATATATACAGTCTATGGTTGTAACGGAATACATGTAACGGCGTTACGTATCAGAATACAAAAATCTAGTAGGCTAACTGTATTCAGCTGGCGTTACATTTGAAAAACGAGTAATCTGATTACAGTTACTTTCGTAAACCTGAAGTGAATACATTTTGGAATACTTATTGGAATTATTGGTGGAAAAGTTTCCTCACAAAATGTAATATTCATTACCGGCAGAACTGTGTGCACACTGCACAGCGCTGCAGCATGTCTGAGCAAGAGAGAGATGCAGCGTGTCTGTGAGGCCCCGCCACTGCACGCAGATGAGAGATAGACATCTCTTTTAAAATATATTGAAAGTTAGAAACGGAGATGGTTAGATAAAATGTGCAAGATAACGTTTATGTAGCATTTATTTATTGTCGAAATTATGACATTTCATAACGGGATCAAATCAAAGAGAATGACCTGCTGCTGCTGAATGCATGGGGCAAGTGACTGGAAAAAGTTTTAAAAGTTATTACATCGTTTCAGATAATAAATAATAATAATTCATTCTATTTAGGGGCGCCTTTCAAAGCACCCAAGGACACCTTACAATTCATAACATATTCCAAGGAAAGGTTTTAAGACAGTACAAAGAATGCAGTCCGGGTGATGTTTCTTATGTGGGGTGCAGATGAGAGAGCTGTCCAGAATGACACCAAGATGTTGTGTTTGGGTTCTTGATAAGCCATTAAAACAGTAAAATAAGTGTCTCCTGTTCACCAAAACATACCCATCTGTTATGGAAAAAGAAAGTATTCCAAAAGTATTCTAAAAGTAATCTGAATACGTTTTAAGACACGTAACTGTAACTGTATTCTGATTACTCAACAACTTCAAAATTCTGGCCTATATAAAAATCGCTGGCCCGCGATAGTGTCTATTGGATACATTTTGGCCGTTGGACAAATGTAGTTGGTGATCCCTGGACTATATGGAGGGACTATATGGAGGGCTCTCCCCCTCCTGCCCCCAGGCAGGCGAGGGGAGCCCTTTAGCCCTGTAAGGGCCCAAAACGCATTACGTCACCCCGCGACCCTCCAGGAGTCCGGAGAAACGTAATCACATTTACGCCCGGGGAGGGGGTCAGATGCCCACTGTCCCACACTCATAGCCGTGGGAACATGTTTCAAATGGGGGGTGCTGTGGGGATGACACCAGGGCCGGTTTTGACCAATTTGCTGCCCTAAAGGCAAGATTTTAGCTGGCAATGAAAAACCTCTACAAAAGCTACAGAGAAACATATTGACATGGTGGACAGCTTATATAAAAAGGCTTCAAATGTATACTATTTAGTATTGCATGAACATTGAACATGTTTTAATTGGGGGGTGGATAGGGGTGCCCCCCCGGGAAGATTGTTTTTAACATTTTAAAGTAAAATGCTTCAATCTGGTGCACTTTGAGCGCCCAATTACTAGAGACTGATCTAGGGCAGAGGTTCTCAATTGTTTTTCAGCCAAGGACCCCTTACAAGATAGAGAATATACCAAGGACCCCCTCATTCTGATTTGTGATTTTGGGCTATAAAAATAAAAATTGACTTGACTTGACATGTATGTCCCTTGGAATAATCTGACGTAGCCTATTTTTTACACTTCTATAGTCTTAGTTATCTGAAAGAACTACACAAGAGCAATGTATTAGAAAGATATTAGATATGTATTAAAAAATATTTGCACCATCTCAACACAGAATACCCATAAAACAATCAATCAATTAGCTGCACGTAACACTGTACCTAAACAAAATATCAAAGGGAAATCAAGAGAAAAGTGATAATTTGAAGTGCATTTCAGAACACACACACACACACACACACACACACACACACACACACACACACACACACACACACACACACACACACACACACACACACACACACACACACACACACACACACACACACACACACACACACACACACACACACACAGGGGTTAAGGTGGGCCGGAACGATTCAGAACAGCGTTCCGGCACCTTCGATTAATAAGTAAATAAATCTGATTGGCAGTTTCATACGTAATAATGTCAAGCGAGTTCACAGGGCTGCCAACTCTCACACAATTGACATTTTTCACACGCTCTCAGCCACAAGTCAATTTTCTCAAGCAGTGAAAAACAAATTCATAACTGATAATTTCATGGTACGAAAAGAGGACACTACTGCACATTGCGCAACAGCAGCACCAGGCAGCAGACCATCTGAATAGCGAGAAATGTATTATATTGTAACTTATTCCCATGCATGTTGCTCAAAGTAATCTCAGTCAGTCTCACTTCTGCGTCTCTCCCTCTCCTCTCGCGCCAGTGCGATGAGCTCCGCAGAGCCGGACACATCAGTGGACTCATCCAATTGAACCGCGAATTTAGACCCTCTCAGTCTTTCCAGCAGTTGTGATTTGATATCAGCAGACATGTCCTAAATTCGTCGTCTGTTCTTTAGCAGAAACAGACGTAACATTAACCATCCGTTGTTGTTGCTTGCGGTAGTCCTCGCCTTTCCTCTCAAAAAAAGCCCGGTCTTTTTTTTACATAATCTGGATGCTTGGTCTTGAGGTGCCTCTTCAATTTGGCAGGCTTCATCGCCTCATTGGCAAGACACCGCAGGCATATCAGACATTTTGGTTTCCCTTCCACTTCAATAAATCCATATTGGAGATACTCCTCATCGTATTTCCTATCTTTTGTTTTTTGTTTTTCATTAACTTCATTTGTAGCCGTAACCGGTCGTTTTAAATATCTGTCCATCTTCGTAGTATAGATGAGAGTAACACCTACGTCACTTCCGGGCAAAAATTACGGCCCCGCCCACTTTTGGGGGAAAACAACGTTGTCATTTGAATGGCGGTCAATACAAGTTCTGAAGTTTTTGCCCATCCGATCAATTTTTTTTGAAAATCAGTAGGCAAGGCTGTAATTTATCCAGCTGTTACTCTCATGAGTGAGGCAGAACATAATAGTTTTATCATGCCAAAAAGCTGCTGTCTCGTTTATTGCACCTCAAACATTAAAACAAATCCAGAGTTACGTGTTTCTGTACTTCCTTTAAGAAGAAAGGACAGTAACAGAAGATCCCTGTGGCTTCATGCTCGATCGCCATTCAAATGACAGCCGTTGTTTCCCCCAAAAGTGGGCGGGGCCGTAAAGTCACGTAGATGTTACTCTCATCTATGAAAATAAATAGCCTACTGCTATATTTAACCATATATCGAGCCCGATCTTCGATTTGTAATGGCTTAATGTGATTGTTTGCCTGTCTGGCCATTGGAATCGGGCTCTTTGAAGATCCAAAAACCGGTTTTCTTACATTTCTGATCGGATTGGCAAAAACTTCAGAATTTGTATTGACCGCCGTTCAACTGAAAGCTAGTGATGTGTCAGTCTCAAAGAGCCGGCTCTTTTAAGGGAACGACGGGAGCCGGTTCGTGCCCGCGAACGAGCCGGTTCTTCTTCTTTTTTGCGGAGAGATCGGCATGATCTATGCAATGATCATGCAATGTGCACATTATCCCGCTTATTACATGGCCACATTCTCAACAAAGTAACGACATGAATCCCAATATTAATTGAAATGCTTTTATGGATTTAGAAAATGATTCTATTGATTTAAAAAATAGTTGTATTTGTTTAATTTGACATGCATCCGCTAAAGAAAAATAGTCCGTTGTTACTGTTTGAACTAACGTAGTAACGGCAGGAACTGCTTCGATAGTGTTTTTGAGGAGCTTTTTGATTACAGATTTGAAAACACCGTTGCTTGCTTTAAAAGTAGCACAATTCATTATGTCAAACCTTGGAAAGTATCTAGATATCCCTGCCCTAATGCCAAAGTAAATATAAACTGAATATGTGTCGCCGTTTGATGTCTATGTCTGGACCGCATGCGTAAAAAGGAGGGTTTCTGCCCCGTTACTTCTCTTCTTACTTCTATAAGAATAAAACACGGAGGAGGGAGATCTCTTTTTCTCCCCCTCTTCTGAGAGCCCAGCAGCTGATCTCAGAGCACGCTCCCCTCTCCTGCAGGGGGGAATGGTCAGCTGCAGCTCACAGAATCGGCCTTTTCTTTAAATATAATTTCGATGTCGATACAGTAGCCCCTTTTTTAAAATAGTTTTTATAGGTGTTGCTATCTGTTTTGTGTAGCGTGGTTCTACAAGCAAGTCAGTGCATTCATGGGGTGGTATCAGAGAGTTACAAGGGTCTGTAAATGCAATGAAAACATTTTTTTTTTACTTTTACATTTTTACTTTTGAATACTTCAGTACAAAGGATGTATTGATTAATTTAAGTGATATATGTGTACACATAGGCATATACATAATTCATTAGTCAAAATAGGGCTACATTTGATTTAATTGTAAAATATATAATATGTGGTAAACTGAAGAGCCGTTTGGGAACCGAAAGAGCCGGCTCTTCTTGGTGAGCCGAGCCAAATGACCCGGCTCACCAAGAAGAGCCGGAATTCCCATCACTATTGTTTTCCCCCAAAAGTGGGCGGAGCCGTTATTTTTGCCCGGAAGTGACGCATTTGTTACTCTCATCTATGATAGCCGTGTTATATCTCTATGATGCTAGCAGCGGCGCTCTCTGACTGACGTACTAGTTATCGATTTTTAAATGTATAGATTTGTTAGATTAGAACATAATCTATGAACTATTTTAGATAAAAAAAATAAAATATTATTTGTTGAACTATGAAGCCTTTTGTAAAAAAAAAAAAAAAAAAAAAAAATGATATCATGATCATTTAAATGAATGAATCTGAAAACTTTTCACGGACCCCCTGGCAGAGTGCCACGGACCCCCGGGGGGTCGCGGACCCCACTTTGAGAACCACTGATCTAGGGGATACAACTCTAAACACCCATATGAAAAAGATCGGTTTGCCTTTTAATAATCAAATAAGTATGTGAACATAACCGATAACCTACCATAGCCAATAACAAATAAATGTAGGCTAACTTGTTTTATTTTTGTGGTTCATTTATATCTTATTTTATCAGTTAACATTTATTTATTTATGCATATTTTTAAATCTCTCCAGTTTTAAACGATATTTTTGGTTTACTGTCCTATAGTATACATTGGAATGATTTCAAACCTGTTTTTATTTATCCTAATAATTATAAGCGAGTGCCTTGGAAATATTTGTTTACATAAATTGTGATCAAAACGTTTGAGACCCACTGAGATAACTTAGACTAAAGTGAAATATCTAAACACTCAAGAGTCCTTTACTTCACTGAACCTCTCAGTCTAACAGGACAGAACTCTCCCTCCACATTATTGAAGAAAGAGCTTCTTATATCCGTTAGCGCAGCAGAAGCTAACAACATTCCCCGCCGGTACAGGTGCACCCCTTCTCTCTATCTATCTATCTCTCTCTCACGCTGGCTGTGAGCTGCGGGCGCCTGATAAGCCAACATCCCCCACTTTCATCACTTACAGCGCCCATCGTACGGGGCAAATGGAAAATGTAACCGGGGTGAAAAGGGTTTTATCTTTACTTAATTATGAATGTTGTTACGTCAAGGCTGAAAATTCATTTTTTTAAAAATTATATTTGTATTTAATCTTGTGGAAGTGCAGATCCCCTGTCCTCCACCAGGGGGTGCTGCAGCACCCTCAGCACCCCTACTTCCCACGGCCCTGCCCACACTCCCCCCCCACCCCTCCTCACCAGTCCTGTGTTGCCCCAGCAAGCACAGACGCTGAGAAAGAGCAAGACCAAGAGATACAGCTTTATGAAGGGACCTGGTGTTGACCAAGACGCCGCCGTGCATATATCCTCCACACTCACACCATTGAATAAAGCTGTCGACGCAGCCACAGCTTGTGTGGAGTGCGCACGGACCCCCGTGGGACAGGCTCTCCCTGCCTGCTCGTAGGCGTGTGCAATGCCTCCTCAAAGCCAGCCTGCCAGGCGTTACTTGGACAGAGCTTTTCCAGTCACCCCGCCTTCGAAGCACACAAACAGCTGTTCAGTGCGTCCTAGGGTAGCTGTTCGCTCTACATAACATGCTAACGCGCGCACCGGGCAGAGGAGGTGTAATTTAGCTTCCCTGGCGCCACCATGGGGTGGAAGACTAAAACCCCCCAACTAAATAACCCTCAACCTAAACACACTCCTTAGGCTCTTGGGCATAAAGGAGGGGTTCGGTCTGAGTGTCGCTCCGCTCCGGTCACCCCGAATCAGTAAACAGCTCGGGTGCACCGACAGAGCGGTTAACTCGGACACTCTTTTGGCTGACGTTAAGGCAAGTAGCAACGCTGTCTTCCACAACAGTGCTTTCAGGGAAGAGAGCTCTAGAGGCTCAAATGGCTCTATGACCAGAGCGTCGAGCACCAGCGGCAGGTCCCACTGCGGGGTGGAGGCGTGCACTACTGGGTGCAGCCTCCTGACCCCCAGTAAAAACCACAACATCAGTGGATGAGAAAAGGCTGACCTGCCGTTGAATCCCTCATGACAGGATGAGATGGCTGCTGCATACACACTTTACAGTAGAATGAGCAAGTCCTCTGTCCACCAATAACTGTAAAAAGGACAAAATAGAGCCCAACTCACAATATAGGGGCTCTATTTTCCGCTCCTCACACCATCGCTGGAATCCCAGCCACTTCGGCCTGTAAAAGGCTGTGGTGTATCCAGCCCTAGCTGCCTGGATAGACTGAATAATGCTGTCAGACAATCCACCCTGTCTCAGCCTGTCCCTCCCAGGAGCCAAGCCTAGAGAGGATGGCCCAGAGTGGGTAACGCCCAGATTTCACCTGCCTCTTGAGACATCGCCCCCCAGAACTGGGGGATTGCCCAGGGCTGGCCCACCTTCATCTGTGTCATCTCTGAGTACCACGGAGCCCCGACGCGATCCGGCGCTACCAGAATGACTGCCAGACGTTC
The DNA here is from genome assembly GCF_949606895.1 of Notothenia rossii. Taxonomy (NCBI): domain Eukaryota; kingdom Metazoa; phylum Chordata; class Actinopteri; order Perciformes; family Nototheniidae; genus Notothenia; species Notothenia rossii. The sequence continues at coordinate 32,014,216 of NC_136908.1, forward strand.
TCACCTCACTCTCCCTAGGAGAGGGAGAATGAGACACAGCGGTGGAAAGGCGTATAGTAGCTTCCTTGGCCATGGCTCTTGTGCAAACGCGTCCACTCCTAAAGGTGGGTTGTGGGGCCATGGAGAACCACAGGGCACAGTGGTTGTTGCGCCGGCTGGTGAACAGATCCACTTCCGCTCTCCCTAACTGGGCCCAGATCTGCTTTACCACCTCTGGGTGAAGCGTCCATTACCTGGCAGGGGGCCGTCCCTCAACATGAGGTCGGCCCCCCTGTTCTCCAGTCCCGGGATATGGAGGGCTCTCAGAGATTAAAGCACCTCTGATGCCCATAACCACAGCCTCTTCGCTGTGGCCAACAAAGCGGCGGAGCGGAATCCGCCTTGCCTGTTGATATACGTAACCCGCTGTGGTGCTGTTGTCGCTCCTGACCAATACATGCCTCCCCTGTTTTAGGGGCACGAAATGCTCGAAGACTAACACTACCGCCCATAGCTTGAGGAGGTTGCTGTGTCGTGTTTCTGTTAGAGACCAGCGCCCACCTATAGCCCTCTTCAGGCAGGTCCCTCCCCATCCTGTTCCCGTGAACACTGTGATGTAGGAGGTTACCCGTCCCAGTGGAGACCCCCTCCGGAAGCGCCCTGGAGGTTGCCCTCCACTGAGGGGGGGATGGTCACCAGCCGCCGTTTGTGCCTCTTGGGATGCAAACGCAGGCTGGAGAACCACCTCTGCAGGCGGCACATATGCAGCAACCCCTGCGGGACCACAATGTGAGCAGCCGTCATGAAACTCAGAGTCCGCATGACAGTTAAAGCTGTCACTGTCGCCCCCTGTCGCAGCCTGTGAACTGCCCGGAGAAGGGACGCACTTCTGCTCTCTGACAGGGTGCCGCGTAGCGCGCTTGCATCGAACACCGCTCCCAAATACAACGCCTGTTGGTGAGGTATGGGGGTGCTCTTTTCTCAATTGATCGTAAAACCTAACTTGGTTAGGTGTGTGATCAATTGTGCTATGCAAAGCATTGCCTGTTCCCTGGACCCGGCCATGAGGTCGTCTAGGTAAAATAAAAACTCTCATGCCATGGGCGTGCAGCGGTTGAGGCGCAGTGGCCACACATTTACTGAACGTGCATGGGGATAGGGAGTAGCCGAAAGGTAATCTGTTGTACTCGTAGGCTATCCCCTGGAAGGCAAAATGCAGACACTTTCTGTGCTCCGGAGCAATTTCCACATGAAAGTATGCGTCTTTCAGGTCGATGGCGGCCAACCAATCGCCCGGTTTGCACTAGCCCCATTAACTGTTTTATAGTTAACATGCAGAATTTTCTGCAGGCAATATAGCGATTCAGGCCACAGAGATCTAGTTTAGAATAGATCTGAATTCCCCTGTCTTCCTGAGAACCAGGAAGTACATGGAATAAAGAAAATGTTCTCTTTGCTGAGGGTGCACAATAGACACAGCCTGTTTCTGCACCAGAGCCTGAATCTCTGCTGAGAAGAAACCAATCTCCTCCTGGGAAGACATATTTCCTCTCGCATGCCCACAAAAGGAGGTGGGACGCTGCAAAACTGGAGTGAATAGCCCCGTTTCAGCGTCCTGTCCATCCACTTTGTTAGTACACAGCTGAGTTTCCATTCCCCATAACATTGTGTTAATGGACAAGCCCTTAGCTGGGGGGCCGCAGCTATGAAGCTGTGATACTCCCCGTGAAGGGAAGATTTGCCCATGGAGGGTCGACACAGAAAGGGCCGATTATTTACTGAGGTCCCTGAACGCACCGCCGTGCGCTCTTGTGTGAGCGCGCGCTCCACCATAATGCTGTTTTCACCACTACGGTAAACAGCATTTAATCGGAGTCTTTATAGGCGTAGTGTGTTCTACTTTGGTCCCTGAACGCACCGTAAAGTAACTTGTGTTCACAGTTTCCAGCTATGTCCAAAACACTGTATTGGGGTTAAGTAGTCTGTGTGATCTGGCCATGTGTTAAGTGCCAGTAGTTTGCTTAAACATATGTGTGTGCTTAATTACTTTGTATCAAATAGTAGCAGTCTGTATAACAAGAAGCTGGAAATATGAGAAGTGAAACATTTCTATTAGGAGTAGCGGCGGTTTGCATGGCAGGAGGCTAGAGATGTGAGAGATGAGATATCCTTATTTGGACACAGCGTGTCAAACATCTGGAAGGCTGCATGGTAAAATGTGTGTGCGTTAAACATGCTTAGGGAAATGTGTGTGCGTTCTGTCAAAGAGTCCTATGTATGTTTCTGTAAAGTTCTACTACTTCGAAGCATTGCTGTAGGACTGCTTGAGGGCAGAGGTAATGTTTTCCTCGTTATTATTGATTGTTGTACAACGAAATAATCATTGATCAACTATACCTGTTATGTGCAACGATATAGTGAAACATCCCTATAAGGACACAGACACGTGTGTGTGTGTGTGTGTGTGTTTGGTGTGTGTGTGTGTGTGTGTGTGTGTGTGTGTGTGTGTGTGTGTGTGTGTGTGTGTGTGTGTGTGTGTGTGTGTGATCCCAGCTATACATTGGTTCTTCTTAGCACTCAGGGACACAGGCGCTCACACACACACAGACACACACACACTGTAAGGAGATGGGGCGAATCAGACGGAGTCAAACATCTTTTAACATCTCCTTGTAAGGGGATGGGGCGAACCAGACGGAGTCAACGACTGCTGGCCCATTGCCTAGGGCAGGGGTTCCCGAGTGGGTGTTTATAATTTTTTATTATTATTAATAATAATGTTTGCATAGACATTTTCAGGGGCGGACTAGCCATCCGTATAATTTCCCCGCAACGAGGCTTCCCCTTCCCCTTCCCCTTCCCCTGACAATCCACTAGCGCAGTGTTTCTCAAACTTTTTCATACCAAGGATCACTTAACCGATAAAAAACCCTCATGGACCACCTAATTCCACAAATATCCAAAAACAATAGGCCTTATTGCGGCAGTAATCTTAAACAAAGTGCCGCGAGGTGCTAAACAAGAGAAAAAACACTGTGGACGCGCAAAAACTCAGTCTTTCCAACACAGTATGCGTTTGACCTTTCATTTGCAAAGCAAAAATGCAATATTCCATATCCATATGCGTGCGCGCATGCGTGCGTGCGGTCAACAAAAATTGTCCTTCTCTAGCTCACCCCCCCATCTATTACCAAGTGCGCAGGTAAAAGCAACCGGATATAAGCACAAACGTCACCACACAAATCCAATGAAATGCCCACCACCTATAGTGACTCAAAAAACATGTATCGTAACAAACACAGAAATGGCTTCATATGTGGCTCCTACATTCCGGTCCCTAATTATATCAACATAATAATTACACAACTTCAAAATTATGTAGGAGACAATCAAGGAAAAAACTTTTAAGGATAAAAACGTCCTTTGTTAAAGTGTCCTTTTCTTCTTTAGGCAAAAAATAGAAAATAAAATAAAATATATAATTTGTTAGCCTATGAAGGAGTGATCTTTACTATCACGTCGGAAAAAACGACAATGTCAAGGTCTATGAAGTTCAATAACCCACTAATTTCCTCACGGCTCTTCTGCTTCCTATAGAAGGCAGATCTTTGTGATAGGCCTCTCCAGATGGCTAGTTTTTGTCTTCACTCGCACCTGACGTACAAGTCCTCTTCTGTCTGGAATGGTTTGTACAATCCTTCCTGTAAGCCATGAATTGCGAGGTGCTGAGTCAACGACTATGAGCACAATATCTCCTGGTATGAAGTTGCGCTTGACATTTGACCACTTCTGTCGTTCCTGGAGTAGAGGCAAGTACTCCTTAATCCATCGTTTCCAAAACAAGTCTGAGATGTACTGAACTTGTTTCCATCTTCGACGAGCATATATGTCCTCTTTATGAAACAGTCCAGGTGGAAAAGATGGCTTGGTTTTTAGCAGCAACAGATGGTTAGGGGTTAGTGCTTCCAAGTCATTGGGATCTGTGGATGCTCTCGTTATGGGACGGCTGTTGATGATGGATTCAGCTTCACAAAGAACCGTGTGAAGACACTCTTCATCAAGGTTCTGTGCCTTCAGGCTGGAATTCAGAACCTTCCTCACAGATCTGATCAACCTTTCCCATACTCCTCCATGATGGGATCCAGTAGGGGGATTGAAAGTCCACTTTCTTCCTTTATGAAGGAGGGTGTTGTTGATTTTAGCAATATTCAACCTTTCTATTGCCTCTCTCAATTCACGCTCAGCTCCGACAAAGTTGGTTCCATTATCTGAGCGTAATTCCAATACTTGTCCACGTCTTGCGATGAAGCGTCGAAGAGCATTAACAAAGGAATCTGTATCCAAAGATGAAGCTACTTCAATGTGGATGGCTCTTACTGTTAAGCATGTGAAGAGAACACCATATTTTTTAACTGTACTCCTTCCTCGCTTGACCTCAAAAGGTCCAAAATAGTCAACTCCAACACGAGTGAATGGAGGTTCATCTGGAGAGACTCTGTCTCGAGGTAAATCTGCCATCTGCCGCATTCCTGGAGCTCCATTTAGTCGCCGACAAACAATACATTTTGACAGGGTTTTCCTTATAGCCACACTAGCACCAGGAATCCAGTATATTTGTCGCAGGCTAGATAGCATGTGGTTACGACCACCGTCTTGGTGTACTTGCCGTAGAATGATGTCAGAAATGTGAAGGTCTTTTGCCAATATAGCAGGATGTTTAGATTATTCAGGCATTGCTGCTCTACTGAGACGTCCTCCCACTCTCAGAACACCATCTTCAAGTACTGGGTTGAGCTTGTAGATGTGACTAGTCCTTTTCACACCTTCTCCCTTTTGCAAGCCTTTGATTTCATCAGGAAACCTTTTTCTTTGGCAAAAGCAGATAATTTCTTTCTCAGCGTTTCGGAGGTCCCGAATAGAAAGAAAACCAGAGACCACCTGAGCAGGGCCGCCTTAATGCACGGGCTGACCTGGGCTGAAGCCCAGGGGCCTACGGAGATCGGGGGCCTATCATGAGCCAATTAAAAAATATATATATATTTTTTTAAATAATTTTTTTTTTATTTCGGGTGTTTTTTTTTTTTTTTAAATAAACAAATTCTTGGCTTTCAGAATAGGAAACTTTCATTTCCAAAATCACACGATAAATACATTTTTGAATCTTGTAAAGGGAAGACGACAGCTCGACCTCGCCACTCTGCTGTTCCACAGCGCCGCCCCCCTCCCTCCACTGAAATTATTATTGTAAGACGTAGAGTAATGATAGATAACACAGCAAGGTCCGTAACAGTTTGTTTTCATCTGATTTTAAAAAAACAAAGTCTTGGCTTTCAGAATATCAAACTTGTTTCGGCAAATTCAGATGATAAATACAACTTTGAAGCTTGTAACGGCATAATTACAAGCGGAGAACGGAGTAACTTGACGTCACAGCAGGCATAACAACAGCCGATGTTTCTCGTGAGGGTTTTCCCCGGGAAACAAACACAATACACACAAACGCAAATATACACAAACACACACACGTCAGAATGAGAATATGTTTCACATGTGACTTATTCAAATTGCGAGTGATGCGAGTTTCGAGACAAGCAGCTATTACAAAAAATGCCGACGCTTACAGGTTATTTTAAACCTGTAGGCCAGGATGAGGAGGAAGGACAGATGAGTTCTGTACCGAGCGGTAGCGGTGCCGGCCGCGGGGCCTCGGAGACAAGTAGGCCGTCTGGTTCTGATAGCGATGGAGTAGCGGGAGAGGAAAAACAGACAGGAGGGACATTATCTGTTGGAGGAGATGGAGAGGACGACGAGGACTTGCTACGTGGAGGGGAGCCAACGGCAACCGGACAAATACATGAGGGAGGCCCGATACGTCACTCATATGGAGGAGAGGACCAGGCGCGTGTAGAGCAGAGTGGAGAAGTGCGATCACAGAGCCTGCCGAGGCTATAAATGACTTTGATTTGTTGTTTAAATAGGGGGCCTACAAAAACTATCAGCCCCAGGGCCTGATGGCAGGTTAAGGCGGGCTTGCACCTGAGCCTTGATAGTCTGCATTTCCTTTTTTATCTCTCGGTCTTATTGTTCCTTATTCAAGCCAGACGGAGCAAGAGTCAGACTCAATTGCTTCCTCTTCCGACTAAGGCACAGCAGCAGGTTTTTCAACCTAAGGATCCAACCAACCGTCTTCTTCAGGTGGATCCAAGAAGAGAAGTGATTGATCAATCGGGTTACAGCATCCATCTCTTTTTCAACCTGCACAGCGTTCACATTCAGACTTATCTTGACCTCAGGGTCTTCTGGAGCCATTTCAGAGCCATCAGGGTTCACAGGCCACTGTTCTTCAGGTCCATTGAGAAACTGAGGTCCAGACACCCATGTGTCATCTTTCAGGAGCGTTTCCACTTTGACTCCCCTGGAAGCCCAGTCGGCAGGATTGCTTGCGGTGGGAACATATCTCCACTGAGATGGATTTGATACGCTGCGTATTTTTGAAACCCTGTTTGCGACGAAGGTTCGAAACCTTAAGGTCTCATTACTGATGTACTTCAGTACGGAAGTACTATCAGTCCAAAAGATGGAGTCTTTAAGTTGCATTTGCAGCTCCTTCCTACACATCTTGCCCATACGACTTGCAACCACGGCAGCCGTCAATTCCATTCGAGGGATGGTTATTGGTTTCAATGGGGCCACTCTAGCTTTTCCCATAATGAAGACACAGTGCACTTGTCCTTTGATGTTATGTGATAACAGGTAAGTCACTGTTCCATAGCCGTCTTCGCTTGCATCTGCGAAGTGGTGTAGCTGAGCAGAGGTCACTTCCCCAAAATCCACCGGTTTTAGGCATCTGTCAACTTTAAACTCTTCGAGATTGCAGAGCTCCTTCAGCCAACTTTTCCACTCTTGTGCAGCTGAGGCTGGTATAATATCATCCCAACCAAGTTCTCTTCTGCACAAGTCTTGAAGAATCATCTTGGCTGACAGGACCACAGGTACCAATATTCCTAATGGGTCAAATATTGAGCTGACCATGGAAAGGATCCCTCTTCTGGTTATGGGTTTGTCCTTGATCATGATCTTGAACTTAAAGACATCTGACTCAACACACCACTGTACACCCAATGCTCTTTCCACAGGGAGTGATTCATTATCCAAGTCCAGATCCTTAACTTCTTTCGCTCTCTCCATCGAAGGTATAGCAGCAAGCACGATACGTCTGTTGCTAATCCACTTTGTGAGATGAAAGCCCCCTTGAGCACAAAGTGCACAAAGGTCATGATAGAGTGCCACTGCCTCCTCCTCTGAGACCACAGATGTTAGACAATCATCAACATAGAAATTGTGCAGGACGGTGTTGATTACTTTGGGGCTGAACTGCTCCTGATGGTCCTCTGCACACTTTCTAAGGGAAAAACTAGCACAACTTGGCGACGATGTAGCTCCAAACAGATGTGCAACCATTCTGTGCTCTTCTAAGTTCTGATGATGATCTCCATTTGGCCACCAGAGAAACCTCAGCAGATCTGAATCCTCAGCTGGTACTCGAACCTGATGAAACATGGATTCAATGTCTGCCATGAGTACAACAGGTTCCTTTCTGAATCTTGTCATAACTCCAACCAGTGTGCTAGTAAGATCTGGTCCCTGTAGGAGCTGCGCATTCAGCGATGTTCCCTGGAATGTAGCTGCACAGTCAAATAAGACCCTGATCTTTTTCTTCTTTGGGTGGTATACACCATGGTGTGGTATATACCACACCCTGCCGTCACTGCATTCCAGATCCACAACTGGCACTTTCTCTGCATAGCCCTTCGGAAGGATGTCATTCATGAAAGCGGTTTAATCAGCATGAAATGAAACATCTTTATCAAACCTTCTCTTGAGGCTCAGTGTACGTTGTTCTGCTACTCTCCTGTTGTTTGGCATACTAACATCCCTTTTCCTTAAAGGTAAGCCAATACAGTAATGGCCATCCATCAACTTAGCAGACTTTGTGACGTACTCCATAAAGTGACAGTCCTCTCTTGACGGTCCCATCTGCTCATCCTGACTGCATTCAGGGAAGTCAGCCTTTAGCTGCTGCCTCCACAGATCTTCAACGTTTGCAACAGATATCCTATTGACAGTGACATCTGGCTGTCCACAAGTCATTTCACTACTCCTGTCTCCTCTGAGAGGTCCATTGACATTCCAGCCCAGCATAGTTTTGACTGCATATGGGCCCCCGTCTACACTCCGAATAACTTCCCATGGCTCCAGTGCCTCAGGGACATTAGTCCCAATCAACAGGTCCACATCTGAATCAATCTCAGTAATCATTACATGTTTCAGGTGAGGCCATCTCTGAAGGTCTTTCTGCCGAGGAATGTTGCCTCGATGAACTGGCATAGTTTTCTGGGTGTAGGTGTCAGGCAGCTCACAATAATGACTGCTGTCTAATCCAGCCACATGCAGGTCAGAAACAATGTGACTTCCAACTATTTTCTCCTGACCCATTGTCAAAAGGAGAATGTCTGTTCTTCTTCCCCTGAGATTTAGTTTGTTCATCAGCCGCTCCGTGCAGAATGATGCTGAGCTCCCAGGATCCAGGAAGGCATATGTTATGAATCTTTCATGTCCCTTCTTAGACTTTACTTCAATAGGCACTATGGAGAGAGTACAATCTGGCTCACCGGCCCCTGTAAGACCACTGGACTGAACGGAGATCAGAACACTGCTTATAGCTTTTCCTTTAGTTTGCGTTGTGTCAGTTTCTTTCTCTTTCTGATAGATATGAAGTATGCTTGGGTGCTTCAGACTGCATACTTTGCACGAGAGGCGTTTCCTACAGTCTTTACTCATGTGCCCAATACACAAGCATCCAAAACACGCACCATGTTCCCTTAAGAAAGCGATTTTCTCACTATGAGCCTTTCTTTCCAGTTGAAAACACAGATCCAGTATATGTCCACCTCCACAAAACAGGCAAACACTTGTACCTAGTGAGCCTCTCTCCTTCATTCTTATTTCAGGTTCCACTTTCTTTCCGCTGTCGTAATAGTAGTAGCAAAGCTGCTTCCCCTCATCCTTGAACGAGATTCAAACTTAGCTTTCCTCACATCTTTGTTGGCTGCTGGTGGAGTATCCTGTATATCTCCAAACAGTGGATTGCTCACAATATCCACCTGTCTTTCAATGAAGTTAACAATATCCATGAATGTAGCTCTCCGGCCCTGCCTTTTCTGTAAGTCATAGGCCAGAGTTCTCCATTTGTCCCTATATTTGTAGGGTAACTTTTTTATGATGGCTAGCATATTGCTAGGCATGTTCAACTCACACATGTATTCAAACTCTTCCATGACGTTGCAGCATCCTCTCAGAAAGAGACCGTAAGCTTGCAGAGCTCGCATATCTTCTACTCTTATTGGCTGCCATGAAAGAGCCTTTTCCATGTAAGCTGAAACACTTTTCTGTGCATAACCAAAATGCTCCTGCAGCAAAGCCTTTGCTTTGGCATATCTTCTGTCATGGGCCATATGCTGACAGCTTCTGACAAGCTCCAAAGGCTGCCCCCTGGTGTACTGTTCGAGAAAATACAGGCAATCTTTAGGGTTGTGAGTCTTCTCCTCAATGCTGTGCTCAAAAGCTCTTATGAATGCTTGATATTGAAATGGAGAGCCATCACAAATCTGAATTTCTCTTTTAGGCAGAAAAGAAAGAGACTGTTGCTGAACCAACATGGATGTTATTTCATTTTGTCTTTCCAAAACATTCATTAAAGGATTCTGAGCACTGCTGCTTGGTGCCGGTGCTGCTGGGTGATTGCTTTTGTAACTGTGGATGTGATTGTGTTGAACTTTGATGTATATTGGCCTTTGGGCTTCTTGTGGCTTGATGTTGCAGATGTCCATATTCTACTTCATGTTCTCTGTGCGAAAACTGTACGTCAGACTGGCCACCTGTAGGCCTGTTTGTGTCAGGCACAAATGTTTTTGCTCCAGCACTGAGTGTGGCTTCCTTTCGTCCCCTTTCCAAATAAGAATGCCAACACAGTATGCGTTTGACCTTTTATTTGCAAAGCAAAAATGCAATATTCCATATCCATATGCGTGCGTGCATGCGTGCGTGCGTGCGTGCGTGCGGTCAACAAAAATTGTCCTTCTCTAACTCACCCCCCCATCTATTACCAAGTGCGCAGGTAAAAGCAACCGGATATAAGCACAAACGTCACCACACAAATCCAATGACACGCCCACCACCTATAGTGACTCAAAAAACATTTATCGTAACAAACACAGAAATGGCTTCATATGTGGCTCCTACAGGCCTGCTTACCCATTCCAACATTATATAACAAATTACAGCCTAATAATGACAGCTTAACCTTCTCTATATCGCCTTGTTCACACATTAAATCAACAATACAAATATAACTACAGATTGTATAAGCATTTAGTTCAAATGCGATTTAAAATCCTCTCAGGTTTTACACCTCTTATTATGAAATGTAGACTACATTTATTATGTAGTATTATTTTAAACACAAGTTTATGTCCGAGCCAACAGACTCACAGATTGTTGGCTCCTGAGAGATATGCAAAATACACCGCATGTAGTACGACACAAACCTCCGCTGTGGATTTTCAAAAGAAAATACAATAAAACTATGGTCGCAGGCCCAAGTTTAACTCTCTGAGGCCTGCATGGTCTGTCTACAAAACAAAAATAAAAAAACGTTTATGCAGCCCCAACAACAGCGTCTGATCATCAACAGACTTCATGCAATGCTTCATCAGATGCATATATTAGATAATAATCTCTTTCTCACTCCTAACACATCTAAATCTACTTTCAGCATGGATAAATGTTCATAAAATACATCCATTGTTTGTTCTATATGCTTCTTGAAATCCTAAAAAACATCGTTTTTCTAGAACAGATTAAAAATCGCCTGAAAATGGTACAAACAAGTGGCAACATGCTTGACGGAGGTGTTGCGCTGGGCTATATCATGCAATCGAAAGTGAAACTTAAGCTCGATGCATTGCGGAGATATTCCCGCGAGAGTGCATTAAACTGAAATGAATTCACTAGCCCCCCCCCCGTCGACAGGGGGTCGCCAGTTTCTGGCCTTGTTATTTTGGGGGTCGCGGGCTGAAAAGTTTGGGAACCCCTGGCCTAGGGTCCCGCCCAGGAGTGAAGCAACCAATTTGAAGATGTGAAGGGAGGAGCAACCGACACAACTCCTCCCCCAGAAACTGTATGTAAGCTGCCCAATATTCATGCTCGGCGCTCTCTTCTGACTGACTGTCCTGATACGTATATCACACGGTAGTAGAATTGAGCCCAGAGTACTCTGTATTTTGTACTGTTGCTTTTACCATTAAAATCAGCTCATTGCTTATCTCATAACTCGGTGTTCGAGTCCTTTCCTTGAAAAGACTACACATCAAACGATCGGCGCGGAGCAGATTCGAACCTTCAAGCACGCCACTGGGTGGTGCTCCAACAATCTGGTGAGCCTGACTTGATGAGTAGGGCCTCATAGAAGGAACACCAGCAGCCAGCGGACGAACGGTCCAGGGAAGACACCTCGAATATCTCTGACAACTAAAACCAGGGCCCTACAACTAAAAGGTAAGCAGATACCTGTTACTATCACAATCTGTGATTGGCTCTCAAACACATTTTTTAGAGTTGTCAGGGACATTTCCCAGTGTCACAGTCTTACGGTAAAAAATACAATACAGAACTATTATATAAGTTAAGTGAAGAACGAGGGGTGTAAGAAGACGGTGAAAGGCCCCGTAGGTCTTTCAGGACCATACGGCTAACTCGTTAAAGAAAAGTTCATGGTTTTCTAAAGACTCCATCGGAACTAGACAAAGAATAACACTTGACAGTCTCAAAGAGGAGCTGCAGTTGTGTTATATGTGGTTATCATAAGAGGAGGAAACTCAACTTTCAAAATCAATTTGAAAGGACCGGACCTCACAGACTCTTGTTGTGGGGTTAATCTAGACGGCTAAACGTGACGATAAAGAGATTCTGTAGACTTGGGTTCCGACTCCTTGCTAAAAGCCACATCGCCGAAAGGGGGTGTTGAAGCGCTTTTAGAAGTCTCTCCATCTATTGAAATAAACATTGCACTATAAAAGCCGGATAGACTGTACGGGGAATATAAAACTTTGTGAATAAATAGAATAAGCGAACATAAATCAACCTTAGTAAGATAAAGAAATAAGAAGTCATAATGGAAGGAGAATTTGAACGAGAAGAACGTGAAATAGGCGTCCCAGTACCAGGGAGCTTAAGAGAACAGTGGGGACAAACAGAGAGATTGATCGTTAGTGGGATAAAAATAGGGGACCGGAAGGAGGCTTGCGCCGACCTCCGTTTCCTACACAATAAAATGATAGAAGAAGACAGAGTGTGAGGAGACGAGACCTTTGGAAGTCTGGCCTTAGCCCTAAATACTTATGAACGTCAGTTGGTAAAGAAACTCGAAGATCTAAACAACCAGAAGCGAGATTCCTATGCCATACCAAGCTAAACAAAGAAAAAAACCTAGTAGACAAATTAAGGAGGATCTGTCATAACGCGGCGCTCGCCATGAATGGGGTGAATGGTGTGAATGGTGTGCACTCCAGTAAAAACTCCCGTCACTGCCAAAAATCCCCCAGCCACGGTCGCGGTTCAAACCACAGGCCCGTGGAGGTATCAGTCAGGCAGTTGAGGGCCTCAAAAGAGCCGGGGTGTTAGAACCTTCCCGTAGTGATTGGAGCACTCCCATACTCCTGGTGTCAAAGCCCAATGGGGACTATAGGATGGCCCATGATCTTAGGGCTATTAATGCTATCACTACCACGGCTTTAGTACCTGTTCCAAACCCTTACATCGTCATTTGTAACATCACCCCTGAACACACATGGTTCACATGCATTGACCAGGCAAATGCATTTTTCTGTATACCTTTTGCTGAAAAGATGAGGTCCATCTTTTCATTCACCATCGGAAAAGAGAAATTGCAGTACACCAGGCTTCCCCAGGGGTTCAGTTTGTCTCCAGGGATATTTAACAAGATTCTAAGGGAACAGTTCTGATGGTGTGCCAAAGGGGGTGGTACTAATTCAGTCTGTAGACGACCTCCTCATTGCAGCCCCCTCAGCAGCCTCTTGCCTAGAGGCTACCAGAAATCTTCTGTTTTGCCTCCACGCAACAGGGTTCAAGGTCTCCAAAAAGAAGCTACAATGTAGCCGTAAAGAGGTGACATATTTGGGCAGGGTGATCTCCCCAGCAGGTACAGGCATATCAGCAGCACACCAGGAACACATACTGAACCACCCCAGACCTGTAACAGTCAAGGACATTGTGAGCCTCTCCGCTCACACAGGGTTCAATTAGGGACGGAAAGAAAAGGTTGGTTGAACACAGGCGTTTATTAACTCCAAACAAAAATATACGCGGGTCTCAAACGTTGCCCGGGTGGGAACCTTCACAGGTCCTTTGGTGACCTTCCAGGATCCCGCCTACTGCGAAACAGACCAGAACCAGGTTACGACATGCTTTTATTCCGGCACTGATTACCTGATTCCGATCAGCTGTCTGGCCTCCGGCCGAGCCACTCCCTTCACTCCAGCAGCCAGCGCCCAAACCACACCCCGCTGCCACATACCCCCACCGCCCGACTCAGGCCGGGATCCCGCCGGCCGCAAGCTGACTCTCCCCCCCCCCCTCCGCCGAGCGAGAGAGGAAATCAGCCACGACCATCCGGTTACCCGGCCTGTGGATCACCTTGAAGTCTGTAACGCCAGATACCACCGAGTGATCCGAGCGTTGGCATCCTTGATGCTGTGGAGCCACTGGAGCGGGGCATGGTCCGACCAGAGGGTGAAAGGGCGCCCCAGGAGGTAGTACCGCAGGGCGCCGACCGCCCACCGTATGGCGAGGCACTCCTTTTCCACCGTACTGTAGTTCACCTCCCTCTGGGCGAGCTTACGGCTAATGTACAGTACGGGGCGGTCGACCCCCTCTACGTGCTGGGACAAAACGGCCCCCACCCCACTGTTCGAGGCGTCGGTCTGCAACACAAAAGGGAGAGAGAAGTCAGGAGAATACAGAAGCGGCTTACCACAGAGGGCTTTTTTAACCCTCTCAAACGCCAGCTGACACCGCTCCGTCCACTGGACCGGATCTGAAGCACCCTTTCGGGTCAGGTCGGTCAGGGGACTGGTCAGCTCCGAAAAGGACGGGATGAAACGCCTGTAGTAGCCGGCCAGCCCCATGAACCTCCTGACCTCTTTTTTCGTCTTGGGCGCCAGACAGGCTGAAATGGCGGTTGTTTTCTTTATCTGTGGCCGCACCTGCCCGCCGCCCAAGTGGTACCCCAGATACCGTACCTCCCTCCGTCCAACCGCACACTTCTTCGGGTTGGCCGTGAGTCCCGCCTGCCTCAGGGACTCGAGCACCGCCCCCACCTGCTGCATATGCTGCTCCCATGTCTCACTGTGAATGATGACATCATCCAAGTAAGCAGCAGCATATGCAGAGTGGGGACGCAGCACCCGGTCCATGAGCCACTGGAAGGCGGCTGGAGCTCCGAACAACCCGAAAGGAAGTGTGATGAATTGGTATAAACCATACGGAGTGGAGAAGGCCGTTTTTTCCTTAGACTCTGGAGAAAGGGGAATCTGCCAATAGCCTTTGGTTAAATCCAGCGTCGTGTAAAAGCGAGCAGTGCCTAGCCGATCCAGGAGTTCGTCGACCCGGGGCATTGGATAAGCATCAAATTTGGACACCTCGTTCACCCTGCGGTAGTCCACACAGAACCGGATTGACCCGTCGGAGTTACGTACCAGCACGACGGGGCAACACCAGTCACTGGTGGACTCTTCTATCACTCCCATCTCTAGCATAGCCTGAAGCTCCGCCTGAACAATTTTCCTCCTGTGTTCATGCAGCCGATAGCGCCGTGAACGAATAGCCACGCCCGGGGGCGTTTCTATGCGGTGGTGTATGAGAGAGGTGCGCCCTGGCAGCGTAGAGAACATGTCGGCAAACTGCCTTTGCAACGAAGCAACGTCTGCTCTCTGGCCCGGTGAGAGATTGTCGCCACAACAGACCGGGGCTACTTTGTTGCTTTTAATGACCTCCGATCCCAACTCATCTCTCTCAATCACCGTGGTGGCCAGAGAAACCAACGCCACCTCCCTCCATGCTTTCAGGAGGTTAAGGTGGTAAATCTGTGTTGCTCCACCCCTGTCAGAACGCACCACCTCATAATCTACGTCCCCCACTCGTCGTGTGACCATGAAGGGTCCTTGCCACTTGGCGAGTAGTTTAGAGCTAGAGGATGGGAGTAATACAAGCACTTTATCTCCCGGTGAAAATTGTCTCAGTTTCGACCCTCTGTTGTACATGCGCTGCTGACGTTCCTGAGCCTGGAGCAAATTCTCCCGTGATATCTGTCCCAGCGAGTGGAGTTTTGCTCGCAGGTCCATAACGTACTGTATTTCGTTTTTACTGGTGCTTGGACCCTCCTCACAGTTTTCCTTAACTAGGTCCAAAACACCCCGGGGCTTCCTACCAAATAACAGCTCAAAGGGAGAAAATCCCGTGGAGGACTGGGGCACCTCCCGCACTGCAAACAACAGAGGATCTAGCCATTTATCCCATTTACGGCTATATTCGTGAACGAACTTACGAACCATGTTCTTTAGTGTTTTGTGAAACCGTTCCACCAGGCCGTCGGTCTGCGGATGGTAAACACTAGTCCGTATTGAATGGACGCCCAATAGTTCATACAGCTTGCGTAGTGTGCGTGACATAAACTGTGTGCCCTGGTCAGTCAGGATCTCTTTCGGGATCCCGACTCGGGAGATAATGTGAAACAGTGCCTGCGCGATGCTCTTTGCAGAGATATTACGCAGCGGCACTGCCTCGGGATATCGCGTTGCATAATCCACTAGGACTAGTACAAAGCGATATCCCCGTGCACTCCGGTCTAATGGCCCGATGAGGTCCATACCAAGTCTCTCGAAAGGCACCTCAATCAATGGTAACGGGCGCAAAGGCGCTCTGGGGATGGCCGGCGGGTTAACCAGCTGACATTCACGGCAAGATGCACACCACCGCTTCACATCTGCGCGAATGCCCGGCCAATAAAATCGGGCCATTATCCGGTGTAGTGATTTGTCGTACCCTAGGTGACCTGACATGGGGTTATAATGAGCCGCCTGGAAAACCATTTCCCGACGGCTTTTTGGCCCCAACAACTGGGTACTTATCTCTCCTGTCTTTGTGTCACGGCTTACACGATACAGCCTGTCCCTAACCACCGTAAAGTGTGGGTGACTGAGTGCTGCGTTTGGGTGTAGCGGGAGCCATCAATACTCACCACCTGGCCGAAGGCGTGCTGAAGGGTCTTGTCCCTCGACTGTTCGAGGGGGAAATCCTCCACGGGAAACACCAGCGGGTCCAGAGGGACCTCCGCGGCCCCCTCCGTGTCCGTTTCCCCCTCGATGTCGTCAGCCGCCTCCGACTCTCCACTAAACACAGCACACAACTCACATTTCCCTGCCGTCCGTGAACGCACCCCCATAGCCCCGCTAGCTTAGCAAATCCCGGCCAATTCGTTCCCAAAATCAGAGGGTGCGTAAGGCGAGTCCTAACTCCAGCCCTGACTCTATGCTTTTTCCCCTTATAAGAAATGTCCAGCGTCACCTCCGGGTTCTGGGGAATATCCCCATGCACATACCTCACCTTCACCCACGATGCTTCAATCAATGCCCCAGGCCGAACCAGGTGCTGATGGATCATCGTCTGATTACAGCCCGTGTCCATCAGAGCCTGGTGTGTACCCCCCTGTATACTGTTAGAAATTAAAATCAATGTTTTAATGGGGAAATGTAGTTTAAACATGCCGTCAGTTTTAATGCTCTTTTATACTGAAAAACCAGAAATTCTTGTGCACAAGCAGTTAAGCTTTTATTCTGAAAATCCTTCATCTACGGTTAGCATTTAGCATGTGGCTAATATACGATTTCCTGAAGAGGTGAATTTAGTAGCGAAATGATATAGAGTGGTGCAAACCGAAGCCTACTGACTTAACACTACAACTATAGATGTCGAGATACTACCATGCTGAATATTAAATGAAGGTACAGTTTATTTGAATACATTATTGTTTACAGACGAGAGTAGCATGTGACAACATCCGGAATGACCGGAAACCAAACGAGCCGAGAAGTATTGTTTTGAGTATTGATTACAGCGTTTAGAATGTGTTAAATGAAAAGTGATGAAAGAGAATATGAGGAGAAACGGCGTGTTAAGCATATATTGAATGTGAAAAGAACCTATCCTCTGTTTAAATGCAATGACGGACATTGGAGATGAGGCGAGCCGGCTGGCGGGGAGGAGCCAGCAGAGGATATATAACAGCACCGGAGGAGAGATCCATTCTCTTCTCTTCCCTATCGACGAGCGGATCACAGCTGTTTGTCTGACTGAACAATATCATGCTTGTGACCAACCCGCGCCTTTTTTAATTAAAGTACCCAATTGAACTTTCACAGAGACTCCATTTAGTCTCCTTGTAAAGCTTCTCTCCTGGACGGGAGAATAACGAACACAGTTAACAATCTGGTGAGTTCCCTGACGTGATCTCGCTGACCGAGGAGAGAAAACCAACCGGCTGTTTCCTGGAGACGCTTGCAGCCATTCGACACACAAGAGCTCAAATCAATCGGTAAGAAGATGCCTGTTATGACAAAGATTCTTCACTAGTTAAACTAGGCAAAGTTAGATTTGTGTGTTTGACGGCAGCCGGCTGATCCTGAAAATAGCTGTGCATTTTAATATTAAAACAACCCAAATTGATAAAATAATCACTCTAAAACCACGAAGCGTTGTTTTGTCACAAGCAGGGTGAGTTCACACTTTCTTTTGTTCCATTAACCCGGCATGCTATTAACCACGTGTGGGTGTTGAATTTTAAATATATAGTGTGTGGACATTGTACTTCGGATAGGTGCCTTGCTGCTTTCACATAGGTGTCTCTTGTTACGTTAATAGTTATTTAGCCTATGACGTAAGGGTATATAGCCCATTTGACGATTTTTTGTTAAGATCTGGAGACATAGCGAATCGGTTAAGGGCCGAGTAAGTGAAAACCAGCGGGGCATAGTGAATCAACTCAGGGTTAAGACCGAAGTCAGTGCTTTAAAGAAAGTCCTTTTCAAGAAAGGCTTGGTTAAGGTCTAAGCCTTTATCAGTGGTTAAAACTGTTCTGTTTAAAAAAGATATTGCGGGTGGGTTACGGTAATCGGAATTACAACAGCAGTGCAGTAATAAGACGACGGTCTATTATCAGTGGCTGATAGGTCTCCATATTAGTCCCGGTTTGGCGTGTCCAAATAGCAACAGTTAACCATAGTCGACTATAAAGTCAAATATTACGTGAACAGGTTTATAGCTAGTGCGTAAGGGTTCCTAACTTTAAGTGATGATATCAATAAGATAAAGCCCATAGTCGACTATAAAGTCAAATATTACGTGAACAGGTTTATAGCTAGTGCGTAAGGGTTCCTAACTTTAAGTGATGATATCAATAAGATAAAGCCCATTTTTTCATAGTAGCCCATTTTTTCATAGTAAACTAGATAGAAATGTTGTTATTTTAAACTAAGTGTTGTTTTGGATTGTATTTCAGGGTTTATAATACCACACCAGTGGTTTACTTTGTTACGGTTCGTTTAAAGATCACCTCGCCATTGTTTAAACTCCCACCTGAGAGCCGCATGGACAAATCTCTTTGTCTACAGGTCAGAGTGCGAAATAATCGGGTGCCATCTTGTTTACACCCCACATGTGGAAAAACAAAGACAGGGCAATCGCCATTTCGTGAAATGCAAATTCAATTTGCTCCTTTTGCTTTGAATTTGCATTTACACAGAGCATCCACCAATTAGAAGTAGCAGAGTAGAACATTTAGCAGACTATTTTTGTAATTATGAGAAGGATACAGATTACAAGTGATGTTGTTCCCCCACACAGAAAACTATTGTGTCCACACAACTAGTGAGGTCAAGATGTGACGGAGCGACAGAGACTGGCCCAACATTTTCCAGCCAGTACATAGATAGACCCCGTCAGAAGACCGGGTTTGTGTTTAAAGGGGAACTTCATTTATTCTTAGCCAGAAGTGCAGTTTTTAATCAAACAATTATGTGATTTATGCAGTCAGATTACATTTTTCTCATAAACACAATTTTATAATCGGTCTGAAGTGTCTGTTTTAAGGCATGAGCCGCAGATTAAATAACATAACACTGATGAAGAAGTTGTAGGGTTTTTACAACAGTTTCAAGAATCAGTCTTTATTTATTTATTCTTGAGTAACTTTACTGATTTATAGTGTAGTGCGTAAGGCAATATATCATTTGAGTGAGGGGCACCAGCCCTTCATGCAGGTCACTCTCTGTGAGAATAGTTCATATTTCCCTCCAGTTTGGAGAATGATTATTTTATCATATGTTAGTTCAGCAGTGTCAACCAATCCTCTAATCCTAGAGTATCGAGACGCATTAGCGACACCAGGGGTATTGTTTTTCACAGCAACGATGATGCATAATACCATGACAAAAGCCATTATTGAGACAAGTAAACTATTAGAAGTGCTAATGGGAAATGTTTTGTGAATATGCATTTATGCCATCAGAAAGCCATACATCATATCATATTTTTGTACGCCTTGTGGGTACACGGAGAATTTATATTTATTTAATGCAACGTTATGGGTTTTACATGTCCTGTTCATAATAGGGTAATCATTGCAATATTAATTGAGCATTTTATGCTCAAAGGAGGGAGTGTCATGATTATACAGATATGTTGATTTCAGTGACGTTGTAGTTAATAAATAATAACATGTAGTTGACAATAGGTCATAAAACAACAAGAGGTATGCCGAAGCTTGGGCCTTCTCCAAGGAGGGAGTGGTCCAGTTTTAGATATTAGACAAATAGAAGTGGATGAATATGTCAGAACTCTGAGTAATATTATGCAAGTTTTGTCTACACAGCAGGCTAGGAAAACTACAGAGATACCAGACGAGACACCAGAAGAGACTCCTGTTCGGCCAGGTGATTGGGTGAGGGTGAAGGTTCACAAAAGACAGTGGGCTCATCCCCGGTGGACGGAAGCGTGAAAGGTTGTAACAAACTTCACACGCGCTCCGGTTTAAAGGTAAAGAAAAAGGAGCAAATTGACACCACCTCACACATTGTCACCCTTCACTGGCGACTTCCAGAACATTATTGGGAGTTAGGACTGATTTGGCAGAGCTGGAACAAAACAATAAATAGAAATAAGATAAAGATAGAAACAGCTCAAAAGACAAATTGTCTATAGATTTTTATAGATTGTACATTCATGTGAAAACCTATTTTTTTGTTTTACATCTGAAAAAGAGTCCAATTTTTTGTATGTTATTTTTGGACTCATTATTTAAATTCTGTAACGGACACAACCAGGGATAAAATAGAGATGATGACGAGAACAAAGCCAAACCAATTGTGGGGTCCCCTAGGGATAAGAGTCAGAATAGCATTGTTGATTGTGCTCATTACACTTGGCACCTTGTTGGTTGGAAGGGGAGTACAATATCAAGTAAAACATGGAACCATTAGTTCACTCATAGAGAATGCCCACATCACTAACAAGACTCCAGCTGTGTTTCACAGACTTTCACTTATCCTCAGAGCCAAAAGATCAGCTGAGCAGCAAGAGGAGGAGTTAGAAATACTCGTTCCCAAACAAGAGGCGGTTATAATCAAGATGATTCACCCCCTATATGCATTTCTTGTATCAAATGATGAGATGGGTTTAAGTGATCGGGATATGTAAGTGATGGGGATTTACAGATTAGGGGAATCTCTAAATACACTGGATCCATGTTTTAGTCTGTACCAGAAACACCCCCTGTTAAGCTATGAACAACCGACCGGTGACCTGAGTAGAATTATTGAAAATTATTACAGTTGAAACAGGCTACTAACCCAAAAGTACAGCTTTGTACGTACAAACTCTATGAACAAAATGTCCTAGCAGACAGTGGCGACATTGCAGATATGTCCAGTCACCAAAGTTACTTATGTTCTAAATAACAGTGAGATTTAAAGTGATGGAGAAAATATGGAGACGTTCCTTTATAGTGTGTGAAATATGTGGTGCTTGAAGCATCTAGGTATTTCAATTTATGGAAGAAAGTGGTTTCCTGAAAGAGTTAATTGGAGTAAACATGTTACAGTGGGTGAAAACAATGTTTAGTGATATGGTACAATTATTAGAAAACATTAACTGGGCTTAGATGACATTTAACATCAAAGAAAGATAGTATGGTTAGGAAAATAGAGTGGGAAAGATTGGATTTATTTTACCTCAGTGTGTTAACTATAGATAATGCGTCCGGAGATCTCTCTCTCTCTATCTCCGCCTGTCAGAACGCTACGACCCCAACTTCCAAGCAGACAAAAGACCTCACCACGGAAGACTCCTCCTCCTCCATCGAACAGACAGAGAAGCAGAGCTGAACCATCTCCACCTGAGGAATCCAGAACTACAGGTGACATAAAAAGGCACACTCTCATCGGTCCCCCACAGGACATGAAGTTCCAAGCTGAGCCACAAGATTTGGACACAAGAACAGAGTGTGGGACATGAGAGCAGAATACGCCCACCATGCAACCAGTAGAGACTGTAAAGGAGGAGATGAGATGCAAAGCAGATGGGACACTGAAAAGAGTTACAGCGGAAGGATCCAAGCGCAGATGGACTGAGGAGAAGGTGAACGGAGGAGAAGACAGGCCGGAGGAGTTGGCATGGTCCGGCAGAACGTGAGGGGGTCGTGACTTGACAACCAGAGGGGAAGAGAAGGAAAACTGGAGTGAGTGAGTTTACACATAAACACACTTATTCACCAACGAGAAATACGTAAAGAAAAAGGTTTATTAGCCATGAATTAATCAATTGGTGAATTTATAAAGTAAGAAAGAGGAAACTATTAAATAACCCTAAAAACACACTGAGGGTAGAACATATTATTCAATCTTTTCATCATATGAACAAATTATTCTTTAAGAGTTTTTTTATTCATGTGTGAATTTGGGTAAGATTTAATTTGTTACAGTATAGACCTACAGTTTAAAGGGATGGTTTTAGTAACCACTCTATAAAAGCAGACAAATCTTTATTTGTATGGAAAATGTTAAAGGTAGAGCTAGTACCAAGCCAAAGATAGTATTCCAATCTAGAGTATTGATATCTCCATTGTAGCATGGTTATTACCTCAGGAGGGAAGATTAAGGTGGAAATAACATTTGTTTTTCGTCCAAGATGTAGAGTTTTAAAAAGACAAAAGAGAGATTGCACATTTTAATAAAAAAAAAACTAATATAATTTGGAGTAATACATGCGGGCCTTGGATCACTCATTGTAATGGTGCATATTTTACAACAAATATCGTTCAGGGAGAAGGGGTCGCTCGATCCACCCTGCAGATGTTTTAAATCTTACTTGCAGCTTCAGAGGGAGCGCACGGCACCAGAGTAAGAGTTTTAAAAGACAAGCGCCACCAGCTCCTAAAGGTCATCCATTCAATCAGTGATGACCTGACTTTTAGAGATGTTATTTAAAGGAGAAACATATCTGCCATAGGTGTAAATTCCTGAATTGAACTGCAAACCATTAATGAAATGACTTCTGTTTTAAAGTTCTTGTTAAAGGAGGGAGTAATTATCACATGCTCTAGCACCCAAGGTTCCACACACTGTTAAAGGGGTTAGCATAGCTATTTAAGTAGACCATAATTGAAAATAAATTAGTATAATGCGTTATTAATATTCCACTGGTTCTCACACCATTTCAGGGACTCTATCACTGCATTAGAACAGACCATCCAAAGTTACTGAGTAGGAACTTTTAAGTGATGAAACTCTACAACTGTTGTAACTGACCAAAATCTTCTCCCAGAAATGACTGTCTAGAATGCCGTACCCCAAAGTAGAACGTACCGATTGATCACGACGGCCCCTTCTAGAGAACATATTACTTTCATACCTTAAATGGTATGAAAGGAGGGAGGGTAAATTTCTCATGAGGAGATAATTACAAATGCTAGCAGAACAAGACGACCAACCCCCGTATTCAGATGTTGATGACAATGATGAGTTAGTTTAAATGATATGGATGTTCGGAGATGAGATTGATCAATGAATGTCCAGCTGATGTGATTCTTTAAATTATGAAATCATGTGAAGAAGTGAGCAAAATAAAATGCTAAAATGGAGTGAATCCATTTCAATTTACTTTACACTATTACAAGATAGTTTATTTTTATTTTTCAATTTACTTTGCCAATCCAAGATATTTTATTTTATTCTTTATTACTTTATACTATTCTAATATGGTGGATCTCATGTTGTAAAAATCATTGCTATTCTAAAATGGTTTGTTTCTTTTCACTTTGTAAAAACAAGTGCCTTAACACTGAGCGTGGTATGAGAACGGTTTCTGTGAAAGGAGGGACGAAGAAATGTTCTGATACCAAGCCATTGCTGCTATTTTGAAGAATGATATTGAATGTAAACACTAGAAGTTATGCACAAGCGAAAACTTTTATGTTTGAACACAGACAATAATTTATTTTGTATTTTTGTAAAGCCGGCTGTAAAACTATTCCATTTGATTGTATGTTTGTTAATATGAGATATGTAATATGCAAAGTTCAGATGAAGAATTCATTGTTTCAGTATTATACACACCTTTTAGGTGTGTAAGGAGGGACTGTTAGAAATTAAAATCAATGTTTTAATGGGGAAATGTAGTTTAAACATGCCGTCAGTTTTAATGCTCTTTTATACTGAAAAACCAGAAATTCTTGTGCACAAGCAGTTAAGCTTTTATTCTGAAAATCCTTCATCTACGGTTAGCATTTAGCATGTGGCTAATATACGATTTCCTGAAGAGGTGAATTTAGTAGCGAAATGATATAGAGTGGTGCAAACCGAAGCCTACTGACTTAACACTACAACTATAGATGTCGAGATACTACCATGCTGAATATTAAATGAAGGTACAGTTTATTTGAATACATTATTGTTTACAGACGAGAGTAGCATGTGACAACATCCGGAATGACCGGAAACCAAACGAGCCGAGAAGTATTGTTTTGAGTATTGATTACAGCGTTTAGAATGTGTTAAATGAAAAGTGATGAAAGAGAATAGGAGGAGAAACGGCGTGTTAAGCATATATTGAATGTGAAAAGAACCTATCCTCTGTTTAAATGCAATAACGGACATTGGAGACGAGGCGAGCCGGCTGGCGGGGAGGAGCCAGCAGAGGATATATAACAGCACCGGAGGAGAGATCCATTCTCTTCTCTTCCCTATCGACGAGCGGATCACAGCTGTTTGTCTGACTGAACAATATCATGCTTGTGACCAACCCGTGCCTTTTTTAATTAAAGTACCCAATTGAACTTTCACAGACACTCCATTTAGTCTCCTTTTAAAGCTTCTCTCCTGGTCGGGAGAATAACAAACACAGTTAACAATACATACCGGTATACGGTACGTCCCTTCCAAACTCGATGATGCTCGAAATTTCCCTTATAGGCCTATATCTGTTTCCGGTTATTTTTATTTTGAAATTCAGTTCCTGAAGGACGGCAAAAAACCCCGAGATTATAGAATTAAACAAATAAAAACAAGAATAATTGTGTGTTATTGTTGACTAAATAACAGTGTGTTATTTTGAAAAGAATACAAAATTAGAAGGAAAAATGAGCCCCATTTATTTTCCTCAAAGGCCACAACAAAAGTCCGAAATGATACGATTTTAAATAAAAGCAATAATCGTGGTTTGATATTGAGTAAGAACATGTTTTTATGAACCACACAGCTTCCGGTCTTCGTATAACACGTAATGCCGTGAGACTACCAACAGAAATACATTGCTTTTAAAATCGTGATGCGCAACACGAAAAAAAAGGGGAATGACTACCAATAGAAATACAATGCTTTTAAAATCGTGCTGTGCAACACGAAAAAAAGGGGGAAATCGTGTTGGTGAACACGAATCAATAGATTAAAAATTGTGTTGGTGTACACGAAATGCCGTGAGACTGGGTTGCGTGATGACACCGGCGAGCTGAGCGGAGTCGTCGGGTGCAGGCGGTAATCAGACTTAACTTTGATTTAACCAAAACTGAAAGTCTCAAAGTGTAATGCGCAGTCAGCTCTATTAGTGTGTAAAAACATCTGCGTTTAAATGCCCAGCAGTAGTTTGACCAGAGCTAGAGCAAAGAAAGACAGCGGCCTCATGGCGGAAATGTTTGATGAAGAGGAAAAAAAGGAAAATTAAAAATATATATATATAACATATATTGTAAGATCATGTTTAATCATCTGATTCGTCTGTACATTGCTCATTTAGTCTGTGTTCTTCTAATTAGTGTCTACAGTGCAGAGATGGAGTAGCTACTCGAGTCCCGGACTCGGACTCGAGTCGGACTCGAGTGCTGATTTTCGGGACTCGTGACTCGACTCGTGCACTAATTGACGCGACTCGGACTTGGACTCGTGAATTCTCGCGCACGATGACTTGGACTCGGACTCGGACTCTAAATGATCGCGTAAGCTGACTTGGACTCGGACTCGTCAATTTTTCCCCCCACGATGACTCGGACTCGACTTGTACATTGATGCTCCGACTTGGACTCGGACTCAAGCAAATTTTCTCTGGAGTCTGATGTCCTGTGAGGCGAGTTCACGTACTGGGCCCCGCTATTCCAGTCTAGAGATGTCTAGAGACACACCCCGCATCGTGCTGTATGCTTTCACACATTCTGCTTACACATTGGAAAAGAGCAGCGCAAAATTCTCATTATGAGGAAACAATATTGAAGAGAAGGCTCTGTAACACATTACTCTAAGGATCGAGTTCGGACATATAGGCTGTCTTGAACACTATCAGTAATCTAATTAATAAATAAAGATTCAGCCGATAACAGAAAGCACATGGCTACTTAACATGCAGAATGATGTCATTTTGCATGCTAAGTAGCCATTTGCTTTCTGGGGCTAAATCTTTATTAGTAAACCGATTCAACCAGTAAAGGTTCCTTCAAAATAAGAGTCCCGATCTTATTACTATCAAAATAAAAGTGCAAAACGAAAACTTTACCATAGGAAAATATTGGCATACAAATATAATCACTTCTCTAAAAGTTGACTCATTTTAAATATAGTTTATTTATATATAATATTAATATAAGTAATAAGCTTTATATTTGTATAGCACCTATTACAAGAATTGTAGCCAAACTCGCTTCACAGCAGTTCAATAGACAGATTAGTATAACATGACAGGATAAAAGCAATGTAGAGGAGCAGCTACATTTCAACACATATATCCACGAAGATTAATACATGAAGACTTGTGACTCGGACTTGACTTGAACTCTTCTTAGGTGACTCTGACTTGGACTCGGACTCGAACACAGGTGATGATGACTCGGGCTCGACTCGGACACTCCTTGGGTGACTCGGACTTGGACTCGGACTTGAACACAGGTAATCATGACTCGGACTCGACTCGGACACTCCTTGGGTGACTCTGACTTGGACTCGGACTCGACAACGACTCTCCCTTGGTGACTCGGACTTGGACTCGGACAGTGGTGACTTGAGAGTGACTTGGACTCTTGAATTGGTGACTTGACTACAACACTGCTACAGTGTGTGTCTGAGCTGTTTAGAGCCATGTGGGACAAAACCCGATCATGCCCCTCCCTCTCACTGTCTAAGTGAACGGTGACTGTAAAAACTACACTGCTCAGAGTATTATCCTATTTAATGTGTGTGGCAAAAAAATAATGATAGGGGTACTGAGCTGCCATCCCCACCATATGTCATCTCACATCATTCAGAGCTGATTGGCTGTAAGTACAAGTGCCGCGAAAAGTGTGCTGTGTGAAGAGGAGACGAGAGACGCGTCCTAAAATCCGGAAGTAAGCTGCGCATGGGTTCCCTCCATGGATGTATAATAAGAACTGAATACAGCGTGGGAGGCGGGGCCTCATTCATTCCTATGAGAGTTGCTCATTAGCGCATGATGATAAAATGGCCCAACTTTTGAGAGAGGAAAACGTCACAGATTACCCGGCATGCCTGAGAAGTACCCGTATGTGCGCTCATAGCGCATGCGCAACTTTAACCAAAATGCTCATTCACATCAAGCACGTCAATTTGTGTACACGTAACAGCACCGCACGTTCATGACAGTATGGTAATGGATTGTTATGATGGATTTGGAGATCCAGGGTGATGCACATCGCTTTTTAAGCCAGGAATAGTGTTTGAAAAGTGCTTGAAACATCGGCAAAAGTGTTGTAAATAGGAGGAGAGTTTACCCAGAGAGCTCTGCGCTGCAGATGGCTCTTCCACCCAGACTGAAGCCAAAGAACAGGCTGCTTCACAGCACTTTAGAACCCAGGAAAGCAGCTTGGATCATTTAACGAGGCGGCAGTTAGCAGCTAGCGGCTAGCTAGTAATTATGCTAATGTACACATCAATCGTTATGTACTTATATTACGGGATCTAGTGATATCCAAGCAACAGAGCTTCATTTAGCATGAAATGATTATTGCACTGTATATATATATATATATATATATATATATATATATATATACAGTGCAATAAGCTTCTTAGTGCAATAAGAAGCTACAGGGATGTTAATCTAACGTCGGTAATATTCACTTTATTTAATACAACATTTACGGTACAAGATGTAATCATACAGCCCATGTAGTATAATATTTTAATGATGAATTACAGCAAACATGTGCAATATATCCATTATTACAGCTCCGTGGGATGGCAGTAAGACGATATGGGTGCGTTCTTATTGTGCATCCATGGGTAAAGATAAACGCATGTAGTGCTGCCTGAACACGTAACATGAACGTGCCGGGCGGCGCGGTCCCGTGGGTTAGATGCACGTTCATAATGCAGAGGGAAATAACTCTCAGAATAACGTTATTAGCACATGTTTTTAATAAGGGCTATACAAGTGTTCATACTGGGTAGTTTATTTAGTTTAAAAAAAATTATCAATGGAAAAAAGTGTTTCCGGGCCTGGCAACCAAACGGAAGTGTAGTACCGCCGTTTGGCCACCACGAATATGTTCATCTGAGTCCGGCGCACTTCCTGGGGGCTTGGTTCCCTGGTTATGGCTTGAAAGGATCCGTCTAGTGTAAATATGACGTCACGTTCTCGTTGTGACTCTCGTTGTAATCGGAGCGGCTCGGAAACACATCTACAGCAGTAAAATGATGCAACATACACATTAATGCAGCAGCAATATTAATAGAGAAACATCAGACTTAATAGTAAAACACTGCAAGGGAACATTGCATTGCACCAGGAGCTATCTTGGGACTTTTACTGCGACAACGTTGACTTGCCTGTGAATAAAAAATAAACCATAGTGTTGGTGATCTACAGTGTTGTCATTCTTCTTTGAACACCAACAAGACCGCTAACACCGTATTTCAATAATCACACTCCCTGTCATTGACATAATTAATAGATAGTTTAGCTTCTCACCATCATTTGCTGTGGCCAACTGATGTTAACGATCGTAACTGAAAGGCTGCCTGCCAAATGTAAACATTCAGCCACGTGACATTCAGCCAAACTCTCGCGAGAGTTTTACACAAGACGGATCCTTTCTAGCCATAACCTGGTTCCCTCCACAAAAAAGCAATGAGATTTCTCCATAGGATTTTAGAAAATAGCTCAAAATAAGATCTGTGGGAAACGTACCTGTTAGATAAATGCATGTTTTGTTCAGCCGGATAATATTCACATGTCTACCCTACTTTTATAATTTTCAAATCCTAAATCTATCGATTAGATTTATGATAGACTTTTGAAACTACAAGAAGATAAGGAGGACTTTTACAAAAAAGTAATAGAGATTTTTGTCCAGAAGGATAGGCAAATGGACTTCATCCTCAAGTCAAGGTAAGACCACAATTTTATTGAAAATGGGATCTTACTAAGAGAGAACAATTCAATATTTAAATGATAAAATTAAATCTTTTGAGTGTCCTTTTGTTGAACTGTCTGTTTAAAATTAATCGAAGCATCAGACAAAAAAAGCTTTTGAAAATAATATTATATTTTGATTTAGGTCAAAATATAATATTTGTAAACCTGAAGAGTCAGTGCCAGTGCCTCACCAGCCATGAACCTCACTGCAGAAGCTTATGTATAGACATCTAAGTTTTTTGTGCCCCACCACTTTTGTACATATAAAAACGCCACTGGTTAGGGGGATGGGAGGTAGGATGTCTATGTTTTTATGTAATCTTGTGTTGTATTTTCTACGGTCTTGTGTTGTTGTTTATATATTTCCGCTCCCTTCCCTTGATGCGTCGATGACATCCTTCCAATTTGACCAAAATACAAGCCGGGCGTCCAATATGATTGTTACCTTACTTAAATGGATACACAATTGAACAAAATTATTTTGCTTAATCTGAATGTAAATGGAATTCAGAATCCAATCAAAAGACGTAAGATTTTGTTGTACTTAAAGTCTCTAAATTGTGATATTGCTATGCTACAGGAGACTCATTTGAATGTGATGGAATCTAAAATACTCAGACAGAATTGGGTAGGGCAGATATTCTCTTCCCCTGGAGGAAAAGCTAGTAGAGGAGTCAGTATTTTAATTTCTAAGAATATGCCTTTCAAATCCTCCAATATACATGTTGATCAAGAGGGAAGATATATAATTGTCTCTGGTTTGCTACAGAATGAAATGGTGACATTAGTGAATGTGTATGCTCCAAGTAGTTTACAATCTAAATTATTTACCTCGCTGTGCCCAAAGATATTGCAGTCCATAGAGGGTCCTCTTATTATAGGTGGCGATTTCAACTCAGTCTGTGACCCTATAGTGGATCGATCCAGCCACCCTCTCCCTTCAGATAAAAACATTTCCGCCGCCTTGAGGGACTTCCAATCCGAGCTCGGTATTACAGATGTGTGGCGCCTAGTGCACCCAGATGCCCGAGAGTTCTATTCCGGTGCGCATGACTCCTACTCAAGAATAGATTACATAAGGATGTATTCAAATTTGATCCAGAATGTTATTGAGATCAAAATGCATAGTATATCATTAAGTGATCATGCTGCGGTATCTGTCACATGTTTCCCTCCAACCAACCCTTGCAAATCCAAACAGTGGCGACTTAATACATCTCTACTCAAAAATGAAAAATGTACACTGCTCATTAAAAACCAATTTTTTGATTTCTTTGAGATCAATCTAAATTCTGTACCAAGCGTCACTACTGTCTGGGAGGCTTTTAAAGCAACATGCAGGGGCTGGTTAATTAGTTTCTCCTCGGCAGAGAATAAAAAGCGCAGAGAAGTGAAATCCCAATTAAACTTTAAACTCAAGACTCTAGAAGAGCAGCATATGCTAGACCCATCCAATTTAGATCTAAGGAACTCACTTCTCACCGCTGGGACTAATTTGCAGAAACTTAGATACATGAGGAGACAGCTTTTGCTCTTTTTCGTTTACGAACAACATACTTTTAATCCGTAGACAAAGCAGGGAAAATGTTAGCTCATAGATTGAAACAAATAGAAAACAGACAGATTATTCTAGCTATCAGAAGTGAGCATGACAGGCTACAGTATGATGCAGCCAAAATCAATGAATCTTTCAAGAATTATTATTCTAAATTATATTGCACAAAAATAACTTGAATGAAGAAGCCTTAGATAGCTTTTTCGGAGGTTTTAACCTCCCTAGCGTCAGCTTGGCTGACAGATCTGCTATGGAGGTACCTGTTTCCCAAAATAAAATAGAAAACGCAATCATGAAGATGGCATCAGGAAAAAATCCAGGGGACGACGGTTTTGGAACAGAGTCCTATAAATGTTTTAAAGAACAGCTTTCACCATATTTACTGTTGTTATTCAATGAAATATTAGAATCTGAAACCATGCCTCCCTCCATGAGCAGGGCCATTATTTCATTGTTGCCTAAACCCAGGGGCGGCGGGTACTGTAGGCTAGGCCTTCCCAAATATTTTTGTCGCATCCTGGTCAAATAAAAATATAATGTATAATGTTTGTGTCTTTGACATTAGTGCTGCTATGCAGCCACCTGTGCCCTGTTCTACGAAGCCAGTTCAACATACCATGGATATGTTTGAGTTATCTTAACTAACCCTAACAAACGAGATCTCGCTAAGCGCTCCTACGACGCTGGTTATCAACTCGGTAAATCAAGCCAGGGTTTCTCTCTCCGGCTGAGAGCGCGTTCACGTGAAAGGGGCGGGGTTAGCAACATTTGACCAATCACAAACAGGGACAAGTGTACTGACAGCGCAGCGTCATACTTCATTAATGAAAAGTAAACTAATATTAGACATATATGAACTTTAAACATCCATGACTTAAACATATAATCCAGGATACAAGCCACATAGTTGCACCTGCAATTTGAATACAGAACAACTAGAGCGAATAAAAGGAAGGAGGGCCGAAAAGGTGGAAAAATGGAGTGCAACTGGTTTGGGCCTTATGTGGTTTCCTTAATCACCAACAAGGGTGTGGCAACCCTGTTGGGCTCAACAGGAGCTCAGCTGAGAAAGGGTGTGAATGTATCTCAGCTGAAGCCCTTCATCCAGCCTAGGAAGGGGATGTGTGCCTGACCAGAGAGGACTTTTGGAGCCTGGGTGTTCCTCAGTGCATGGAGTCAAATGTAGGTATACTAGAACTTTCCTGCCAACTTTATCTTGTCTCAAATAAATGGCACAGGTAACTTACTGTTGTTAGTGTTTCAGATTGGAAACACGTGCCTGAAGATGGTACAAGAAGCCACCCAAAGACATGTAAGGTTTTCAACAGACATCATTGGCCAGCTTTTTTCTTTTGAATAACACATATTTTCTCAATAGCTGTTTAGTGGTGAAACTCCAATCTCTTGAAGTGTGGTTTTCTCTTGTTGTTGAACATACTTCTATGAAGATTTCATTTTTTTTGGAAAACTATCAATATAGGGCAAACATATACACATCGTGGACATGTATGTGGTTCCTACCTGGAAGTGCAAAACAGCTGACGCGTTGGCCAGTTTTCCAGTAAGTTCCTGTTGCTTGAGACCTTCTATGTTGCTTGACATTGATATACAGCAACTTAAAATCCCTTGTTTATAATACTAGGCTGACAAAATGGCCACCAAGGACATGGTTTTAATCCCTGCCTGGAGTCGACAGCAAGGAGAGGCAGATCACTATTTGCTTTGCGTGAGTCTGTTCCAAAAGATCTCACCAGCTGGTACAAAATGAACACAAGTTGTGCTGTGTGGTTTTCTTGTGGTGTTGGATTATGTTTAATTTCAGCTGTTTTGTGAATGGTTGACAGGTGATCAAGCCAGCAAAGAGAGAGTTGTATTTGCTCGACCCTCTTAAGCCAGATGGCTTTAGTGACAGTTCCTACAAGGACATCTTTAGGTTTTTGTAACATGATTACCCAGCCCCGTTGGCCCGTTCTGTGGCTTGTATGGGAATTCTAAATAGTTTATAGTATTCTAATACTGCAGTAACCATCTTGTAGACCAGGGGTCTGAATCTGATCAAATTCATTTATAATATATCTCCATTTCCACAAAGTCTGGTGTGTCCTTAGTGGAACCAAAAAAAAAAGTCTGTAACAGGATGCTATGAATTATAATGTTCATTTTGTGATAAGCCTTGTTCAAAGGTTGTTCTCAAGTTCAGCTTTGTTCAGAGGCTGGTAAACGTCTTTTTGTTTGTTTTATTTTAGCCCCGTTCAGTGGCTTTTCCAAAAACATGAATTATATTGAGTATAGCGTTCCTTCACCAAATCAATTCCCATGTCTTATAATTTATTTTGAAAGTGACCTAGCGCGCCGCATTGCTCCAGGTCAGTGGACAGTAAAGTTTGGCATCGACGTCGAGGTACATTTCTCCACCATCTCATACACCTGCTTTCACATGTCTTTATTTTCCCTTTGACCATGCACCTCACTGTTATATTCCCAATTCTTACAGGGTTTGCCTCACCAAACCACGGGCAATGACTGTGGTGTCTTCATACTGATGGTAAATTCCTCTCTTGACACTTTTTTTTAAAGGGGTTTTGTTAATTTTTGAAACTCATAACTTAACAGATCTTTACCCTTTCACAGTATGCACTCAACCTCAGCACAGATGCTCCACTTTGGTTTACCGAGGTCAGTATTTATCCTCTGAGTTAATATTTCAGGGGGAAGAGGGGGCTAACATTGAGTAGACAAATGATGAGGTTCCATTCATTTTCAACTTTATTATTGTTACATTGTCTTGTAGCAGGACATAGCACAGATCCGGAAATGGTGGTGCATTATGCTGATGGGACGGTACCAGATTGAAGTGTAAATCATACCTTTTAAATGTTACTTTATAGACAACAGTTTCTTTGACACTGATTTAAATGTTCATCCTGATATTATGTGATTTTTATAGCCACGGACAGAGGTTTTCTTACTTGACCAATGAGGCCGGAGAGCTGCTCAAAGGGGCACTGGAGCCAGTGTACAGGGTCCCAAAGAAACGGAAGACAGAACATGAGGTGAGCATGAGGCCGATAGGCACACTCCTGTTTGTGATAAACAAATGTAACAATCCAGATTATTTAACACATGCATACATATCAATATGGATAATTGTATACACATGTAATTAAACAATTACATGACCCACACCTTATATTTTCCTTCAAAGGTCCAACATGTGCTTGATATTGGAGGTAATATCTTTTCAGTTAAGCAGTAACTGTTTTTTGTTTAAAAAACGACCTGTGATCACGGCAGAATTTCCAACTATTATGTCTCACTGCATTTTTAAACTTTATTGATAGCTGTTTTTTACCTCAAGGAGAAGAATAACAAAACATAAGAAAAATGTGTGTGATATATTCAACATTAATATTAAAAATGTGTATTTTTGCTACCTGAAGCCCAAAGAATCTTGGTATTTCGATTGTGTTGGCAACAGTCTAGTCAATGTGTTGTTAAATATGTTTGATCTAGTCTGACCAATATTTCACAGCTGCCAAACTGTCTTCTTTCGGACATTCTGATGGAAATGGTTCTCCAGGAAGGGGACAAAGCGTACTCAACACTCGCTCTAGTGTGTACCACCTTCAGAGACACAATGTCCACTGTGTCTTTCAGAAGAGGGGCCCACTTTCGCTGGCTTGAGAGTAAGTGATTCAGTGAAGGTGCAGCAGTATACGACAGCGGTGGTGTCTATGCATATTTTTACTGGCTCTATTGAAATGCTTGTTTTACACAGGTATTGCTACATGGAGTTGGTTCTCTGCTTCATACAAGCAGGATTTCCACGTCATGTACACCATTGACGTCTGCCGTGTATGCTTGGAGCCTTACAAAAACTGCAAACCAGGTAGACTTCTTATTCTGGATAATATTGTTTATGTGTCATTACATATTTAGTGTGCTGTGGTCCTAGTGTGATTCAATTACAATATTTTCTTTCTCTATTCATAGGATATGTTGGGAAAGGTAAAAGAGGAGAATTGCAGGGCATCTACTCTGATGACCAACATCCAGGTTATTTCAGTCCCTTCTGCAACTATATATCATAGGTGCGTGTGATGACACAGTATCATTCCATTTGGCTTGATAGCTATAACATCCACTCATAACCCAAACCAACAAGATATCATAGGTAAAGATTAACTCACACAATCAAATGTCAGAATAGACTAAATTATCACTGCAATTAATGAAGAAGGAGGCCTTGATGGTGGCACTCAAGAGAGAAGACCTTGATAATAAGGAGCCTTTCATGTTTGTTTTCAGGGGCACGGAGGATATGGAGGTTTTCCCCTGCGTGGGATGAGAGAGTATCATTCCATTTGGCTTGAATGATTGAATGACATTTTTCTTCTTTTGTGTCTATATCAACGCCGGGATCCGGAGTCGAGGCTGATCCTCTTGCCGTGGTCCCGCATCCTGGATCCTCTATCCTGAGTTCTGGATTAAGTGGTGGATTTCGGGTCGTGGCTGAACCTGTCTCTGCGGGATGCTACACACAATGACGGGGATGATACCTCTGTTTTGGTGCCTGTGTGTATTTTTGCTACCTGAAGCCCAAAGAATCTTGGTATTTCGATTGTGCTGGCAACAGTCTAGTCCAGGGGTCGGCAACCCCTGGCACGCGTGCCAGCATTGGCACGCGGCACCATAACCAGTGGCACACTAGGAATAAGTGGAATAAGTGTGCAAAAATATTTAAATTGTATTTTTGGATCCTGATCGAGACCGCCGCCAGAGCGTGTCTCCCCGTTACCTGCAGAAGGAAGCCATGCACGTAACGCAGCCCCGCTCTCTTTAACTCCAAGCGACTTTCTGCCGCTTTCCTCTGTGGTCTAGAGCTGATCGTTTCACCACGGAGGAAAGCACTTCACTAATTGCAGTAGGCCTACACATAAGGAGCTGTACAAATGCTGCTGTTTTTGCGTGGCTGTGTATTTAGTTGAAAGCCCAGTGGCGATCTCCTCATCTCTCATCGAAATAATATGCTACAAAGGGGCGGACTGGACATCTGTGTGTTGAACTTTCCTGTCGGCTCCCAGACCGTATCGAGGAGGGCAGAAGCAACAAGCTTCAGGTTCAATAACCCACTTTAGCTTAAATTACTGGAGAGAGGCGAGCTCTTCTTGGGAGGCCGTTGCATTTATTTAGCTGTTCTTCTGTTTCACAAAATACATCACAGACCTCTGTTTTTCTGCTCCCTCGTTTCACTTCCACAAACACACATCCACAAGCCACACCCCCCTCTCTCTCTCTTAAAAGGGACAGCGATCTCATCTCACTCTGCATGACCCTAACGGCCCGTCCACACTACAGCTTCGACAGCTTCAAAAACGGTTTCCAACGCATCTGCCCATTCAGTTTGAATGGGGTTATGTCACGTTGCCTCGGTTTTCGCCGAACTGAATTGTGGGTAGCAGAGCGGAGCTTTCCTGGCGTTTCAGGCTGCAAAAGATGAACAATGTTCAACTTCTGAAGCCGGAGATGCCGGAGTAGCCAGCGTCAGCCAATCAAATCCCATTTGTGCAAATCTGACAGTTCAATCGCTAGCCAATCAAACTGCGTGCAAGCTGGGAGAGCCAGACCGCAGTTCATTTCCTCATATTCCAAACGAGAAATCACCCGGTTCTTTACGACCAGAACTATTTACTGGGATACAAACCGGAGGAACCAGGCAGAGAGGTGGCAGAGACAGTGGGTGAAACTGGTAGGTTTTCGACTGTTTGGGGAGTTTATATATATATATATATATTAGGGGTGCACCGAATGGGAAATGTTTTGCTGAAACCGATACCAAAAATAGGAAACAGTTGGCTGAAAACCGAATGCCGAAAGGCCGAAAATGATTAATAGAAATATATATATATATAATGTATACATTTTTTACCAATGTTGTTCAGCTACCTGATTATGGAAAAAGACATGATTATGGCAAAACTTAACTTAAATAATAATCACTATTATGGGTCCATAAAACATTTATTCAGCACTTTTGAATGCATACAGTACATTTATTCCAAGTCAAGTGCATTTTCTTTTCTCTGTAGGATAACTACAACAAAGTGCATTCAGAACAAAGCCAAGGTGCTTTAAAACTGCATAAACATCTAGGCCAGTAGGCCTACAACAAAATAGTGTAAATAAAGACTGTAACAGCCAGGCCTTCAACAACAACAAATGCACCTATAAGTTTGGTAACCTAACGTGTTGTTGTGATGACGTAATCAAAACGCGGCGACAAGCACGGCGCGCGACCATGCTCGCGGCTGGCTCACAGCCAACATTTCTGCCGCTTGGAGATATTTCAAAATATCAGAGAAAGAGTAGCGGATTGCAATTTGTAAAACATGTTCAGCTGACATTTCTCGAGGGGTTGTAACTGCAAAGACTTTCACCACTTCGGGATTACTCCACCACTTGAAATCAAAACACCCGGACAAATATGCGGAGCATGATCAACGTAACCCTGTTCTCAGACATTCGGTGATATTTTTTCGGTGTTAAAACCGAAAGGGCCTTTTTAACCATTTTCGGCAGATAATTTTCGGTGGCCGAATATTCGGTGCATCCCTAATATATATATTGCTCGCATAAAATCCCTGGGGTTTTTTGCTTTGTATGCCGGGGGCGGGACATTCTTGTGATTGGTTGTTGGTCGCGGTGCTCGAATAAAATCCCCAAGCTTCAGACACGCCCAGCTCCAAGCTTTTTTTGAAGCTATAGTGTGGACGGGCCGTTACACAATAGTATGAAGCTGCAGCATCGGAGGCGGCAGATACAGACTAGTAGATACAGACATGTAGATACAGACTGCTAGTTGTTTTGCAACATCGCCCCCTAGCGAATTGGATGCCCGCAAAAGTACAACAAGCGAGTATTGAGTCTCATGTATTTTGTATGTAAAAAGATAGTCTTTTATATTTGTCTTATCAAATTTGACATACATCACATACATATATATATATATATATATTGTAGTAATAATGATATCACCTTTACATTTAGATGTATATTTTGTTAAAAGAAAACAAAACTGTTAATTTATTTTTTGGGAGAAGGGTTGGGGTTAAATACGTGTAAACTTCTTCCCACGCCTTTTCCGATGTGTAATTAGGTAGATCATTTGTTCATATATAATTTGTAATTCAATAATATTTACTTTATCAATTTGATACTGCTTATGTTTCTACAGGATCATTCTACAGTATCATAATTATTTTGTTTCATTTCATTATTATTATTAATTTTTTTGTATTGTATTAAATCAAATGTGTCTTTGAAGAGGTGCTAGATTACTGAAAAACAACTGTTAATGTGTTTATGCACCAGGCTGCAAAAGATAAACAAGCAGTTTGACCGATGCTTTCTTTCCATGTGCCTTTTCACATTTTTTTTTATTTATGAGAACATGGCATAAGGGACATTTCTTCTTCAGTACTGGCTCTGCACGGACCCTTTGCATCTTTCCCCCTGGGATGATGGGGATTGCTGGATCTGTGATGATGGGGATTGCTGGATCTGTGATGATGGGGATTGCTGGATCTGTGATGATGGGGATTGCTTGATCTGTGATGATGGGGGTTATGGCAGAGTGCTTCGCCTTGCACAAAGCCAGGTGTTTTACAATGTTAGCTTTGCGCGCCAGCATTGATTGGCAGTACAAGCAGTGAAAATGATATCCTGGTCTACAATTTAATCCACATCTGTAAATGGTATACCCTTAAACGTAAGAACATAGAATTGTAGTATTATTATTTTGTGATCATATAATTTTAAATTGTAAATTATGAATACCAAACATCTGAATCAAGTAACTGGTCACCACAAACAAATCATAGAAGGACTTATTTTGATTTATTGCTCAAATGGAACTGATCATAACATTCAGGCTGCTTTTAATGCAGACACATTGCAACTCCATTTGCATTTCACAAGAGAATGTTTGCTAACTTTACCCTCATGGAGAACTGCTGAACGGTTGAGGTGGCTCTCTAAATGGGTTTGGACCTTGCCCAGTCTGGCTGGACGGAACAAATCTGAGGCACAGAATGGGCAGTGAAAGTCTTCACAAAAGGTAATGCACCGTTGAAGGTCCGGCAAGGATCTCCCCTCTTGGATTGTAATATGCATCTTGAAAAGAGAGACTGAACATTTTGAAATAATTTCACAGACAGACATAAATTAGGCCTAATTGTTAGATTCTGACACGACAGATTCTAACCTACAGAATAGGCCGACATAATAACTGACTAAAACCCCTCATGCAATATTACACAACATGTCAAAATGATGAGACTGTCTGATAAACAGTAAGCAGGCAGTCAGCACAGTTAAGATTATTTACAATGAATTCAAATAGTAATACAATGACTATTAAAGAAGCATTTACACTGAAGACAGAACTTAGGCTACTGCTGATTTAATGTAGCGGACGCACAGATCATATTGACATGCTATTGTCATCCTTTGAAGTTTAATTAATTAGCTGACTAATTAATGATCAGGGTTGGGAAGTTTACTTTTTTTAAATGTAGTAGGTTAAAGATGACTAATTACCCTGTTAAAATGTAATAAGTAATGTAACTTGACTATGTAACTATTTGGATTGAAATTCTAATGTTAATTATGGTTATTTTATGTTTTTTGTGAGTC
Source organism: Notothenia rossii (assembly GCF_949606895.1). NCBI lineage: Eukaryota > Metazoa > Chordata > Actinopteri > Perciformes > Nototheniidae > Notothenia > Notothenia rossii. The sequence goes on from NC_136908.1 coordinate 32,053,544, forward strand.
ACTTTGGATAAAAGCCTTATAACATAACCAAATGTTATAACCATAACACGGTTTCATTAAACAAATAAACAAAATGGCTAACAGTTGGTTTTGCAGCGAGTCATCATAGGCTAACAGATGACATTTAGCACATGTTGCTTGTATGGCTGTCCAATTCAATACAACAGAATAGTTGTTAACTTTAATCAAACAACATGATTCACATTACTCACACTCTTACTGTAATTAGTGATTAAATCAACAACTAGGACACCTAGTTGGGCTTGCCAAAATCACGCTAGTTTCATTAAACAAATAATCAAATTATATAAATCAAAAGGCTAATTTTGCTAATGCTTTTGCCGAAAGCTATAACTAAAGAATAGTTGTTTTTGCAGCCGGTTAGAAGCTATCCTAAGCTAACAGATATTTGCGTATTGCCTTAAGACTATCATAGTTAATGTTAGCTAATCACACTTCATTTCAAGACACCGGAATTGTTATTAATGTTAAACAAATACAACTTTAAAAGCACTTCACATTACTCACACTCTCTGCGTTGTCGTTCATGTGGGAGTGTCACGAAAAACTAGGGAGCTGTATCTACGCGTCTGTATCTACCGGTCTCTATCTACCAGTCTGTATCTGCCGTCTCCGACGCTGCAGCTTCATGCTACTCCCCTAATACAGGTGTGCTCTGGAGAATCACAGAACGGACGATCGTCCTTATTATTATGCCGTTTAAACCAATTATTTAAATGTGTTTGTTAAATTCGGCATCATGTAAGTTGCACTGACAGGTCCACACACTGCTTCCAGCGAGGCTCCCCCGCCCTCCTGCTGATAGTTCACGAGCGTCAAGCTCCTCCTACATCATCCCATAGACCACCGTCTGGATTCCGGTCGTGGCTGAACCTTTCTCAGCGGTCCTGCCTGGAGCCTTTTTTAACAATGTGAGTATAAAACAATACATAATAATATTGAAAAACTAGATATAATGAACACATACAGTATATAATGTTTCTCTCTCTCTCTTTCTCTCAGGTGTCCATAAAAAGTGCTACGTCTACTTCATCCCATAGACCACCGTCTGGATTCCCCTGTGTCCTCCCTGGCAGCTCCATTGATTCCCTCTCTCCTTTCCTGCTGAAAGATGGTGAGTGTACTCAGGGACGAGGAGTCATTTAACCAGCCGCCAGTAGGAGTCAGGCTTTAGTTTATTTTATATCCATGAAGTCAAAATAAATCTGTTTACAGTTGTTTCATATGGATGTTGAGAGGTATCCATATATCTCTTCATTTTGCTCTCAAAGTGCACCAGATTGATGCATTTAACTTCAATATTTTAAAAAAAATCACTCCAAAGGGAGTGCTTGTTCTTCCTTCTGTCTGTCTGTATCTGTGTATTCTCATGTTCCGATTAACCCAGCCACATTTTTCTTCTTTTGTGTCTATATCGACGCCGGGATCTTGAGTCGAGGCTGATCCTCTTGCTATTGTCCCGCATCCTGGATTAAGTCGTGGACTTCGGGTCGTGGCTAAACCTGTCTCTGCGGTCCTGCCTGGGTCTCGTCGTGCTGCCTCCCTGAAGGCTCCCACAGGATTGTTGACATCTTCGTGGATTCATCTTCTTATTACAGACAGATGCATTTCCTAACATTTGGACTACCTATGCTGTAAAATGTATTATCTCTTCGATTTACACACGGCATCTATTGCACGCCTGTCCGTCCTGGGAGAGGGATCCCTCCTCTGTTGCTCTCCCCGAGGTTTATCCCATTTTTCCCTTTAACTGTGGGTTTTCTCTTGAAGTTTTTCCTTGTACGATGTGAGGGTCTAAGGACAGAGGGTGTCGTTTTCTTCTCATACTGATATTCTGAACAAACTGCTGTTGTACTAGCTGTAAAATGTCTTTACTGTAGGGTATTTTTATTATTTGTACAGCACTTTGGCTCGACCAAAAATCGTTTATAAATGTGCTATATAAATAAAACTTGATTTGATTGATTTGATTTGAAAGGGTGTGCGCCAAGGTAGGGCTGGGCGATATATCGAGTTTACACGATACATCGTGGATTGCACTCCATGCGATGTCGTAAATGACCACATCGTGAACATCGAGTATTATGTTGTCAAATCAATTTCCCGCCGCGGCCAAAATGAGCTTTCCTTTCTCCCTCATAGACACAGTCACACACGCAGGCACACATGCAGGCCCCGTCTAACTTGCACACAAACATTACACACATGCACAGTGACAGAGAGCAGGGCTCGACATTATAAATGGCCCGCTGGCTCGGAAGCACTATTTAGACACCCCGGGCCAGCATAACGTACTTTCCACTTGCCCGCTCGGGCCACTAAAAATATTGCTTAAAAAAATAAAATTGTCCTGTGGTATTGGTACTTTGACAAGCAATGTTGTTAAATTGTTTCGTTTATTAACGCTACAACATAGCGTTTCGTGAGGCGGTTGTCGTTGTTGGGTGAAAGGCAAACGGGAGCCTGAGCGAGCAGGCTCCCGTTTGCCCATGAGCGCCGGGCAAAAAACTATCTTCAAATAAAAGAAAGTCACCGGAGGAGTTAAAGGAGAGTGACAGGGAGCATGAGAAGAAGAGGGAGAGAAAGTTTCAGCCAGCTTGATCGATGGAGTTGGCTTCTAGTGGTGCAGTGACGCGTCCTAAAACCCTTTTATAATCTATCGATTAGATTTATGATTCTAACATTATTAAAGTAGGGAAGACATGTGGAGATTATCCGGCTGAACAAAACGTGCATTTATCAAACATGTTTGTTTTCCACAGACCTTATTTCCAGCTATTTTCCAAAACCCTGTGGAGAAATCCCATTGCTTTTTTGTCGAGGGAACCAGCAGCTTACTTCCTGGTTTTAGGACACGTCACTGCACCTCTCAATATGATGCCAATATAAACAAGGTCTTCTGTCGGCTCTGTACATCAATGCCGACCTATGCTGACAAGTAAGTGAGGAGAAGAAAATATAAAGATATTGGCTATAGGGAAATGTCCCAGCAGTTTAGGAGAATGAAGGTTCAAATCTAATCTACTAGATAGCCATTACATTTCTAACTCCTGATAATGACAGGAAGACAGAAAGCGCATTATACTAATAATAATAATACTACTCATAATAATAGCAGACATTTTTGAACAATGACCACAATATCATTATTTTCATAAACCAAATATGAACAAGAACTGATGATTCAAATGTTGTAGTACAAGTAGTAATGTAGTTAGTGCATAAATTACTAAGGCAACAAATGTGTTCATTTTCTTCATTATTAGTCGATTTTTTTAATGCAGACGTTGCAGGGACTACTAGAATCATCATACTGGCGTGACTGTAAACATCAAGGTTTTTTTTTTTTAGAGGACATTTCAGAATATCGCGATATATATCGTATATCGCGATATAGTCAGTAAATATCGCGATGTCATTTAGAGACCATATCGCCCAGCCCTACGCCAAGGTTCCATATTAGGACCAATAATTTCACCATATATGTAAATAATCTCTAATAATTTTTCAAATGCTGCTTTCCATTTTTATGCAGATGATACTGTTATTTATTGTTCATCCTCTTCTAGAGAGCAAAGTCTTGATTTCCTCCAGTCTGCCTTTGATGTCATTCCATCCCATTTATCTCAACTCAAGTTAGTATTAAATGCAGACAACTCCAAACTCATGATATTCTGAAATGGCAAAAAGTGAACTTCTTTTCTCCCCAACATTTGTAATGTTCAAGGGACTGACATTGACATTGAAAGGGTCACTACATACACATATCTAGGATTTATTATTGATCAGAACTTATCTTTCAAGTCACACACTGAAAATGTTGTTTTAAAATTAGGTTTCTCCTGTCAGTCAAGGAAACATTTGATCTCTGCAACGTTTTTACCAGTATTGGATTCTGGTGATCTGCTTTACATGAATGCCTCTGACCAGTGCCTAAAGAGTTTGGATACTGTGTACCATTGTGCATTATGTTTTATTACATATATATATATATATATATATATTGTGAGTTTGGAATAAATATGCACTTTATGAAAATTATTAGTTGGTTACTGTTAGTAAAAAACAGTAAGGTTAATACTGGATGTTTGTTACACTTGGATATGTTTTCTGTAATACTTGTAACATAATTATTCTCCAGTTTATGCATTTGAGTGACTTGCAGTTAATGTTCGACATTCAATTCAAAACCTTTATTTATCGAGGTAAAATCCCATTGAGATCAATGATCTGTTTTTCAAGGGAGACCTGCAGCAGTAGGTTTCAAATGAAGACATAAAAACATAAACAACACAACAACAAAAGGACATCATAAAGCAAAAATTACAGGGATTACAATTTACATATCTATCCACATGTACAGGTACCAACAGCATCTTATTGTGGAGCATCCAACCGAGCTTTAAAAACATGTAGTGGTACCAGCTTGGTAATTTTCCATTCTTTTTGCAGACTGTTCCAAGTTAGTGGAGCTGCACATCTAAAAGCTTTCTTCCCTAAGACAATCCTAGCACTTGGCACATTTAATAAAACCACAGCATGAGATCTCAGGCAATAAGTACTTTCAATTTGCAGAGAGATCAGGGAGCAGATATAAGATGGTACTTTATCCAACATGGCTTTGTAAATGAAAATGTACCAGTGACTGAGCCTCAGTAAAGTAAGTGATGGCAAAACCGCTTTGGTTTACAGTGTACAGTGATGCGTAAGTGCTTTACAGTTTGTCACAAATCTCAGTCCACTGTGATAGTAAAACCTTATTGTGGTGTAATTGTATATCCAAAGCAGTCAGAAGTCAGAAAATCATTGGTGATGTTTAACCACTCAGAAGACAGCCCATCAAAATGAACACATTGAGACCTTTCAGAGAGGTAGTTCACAAACCACCCTACTGCATGGCAGGATAAGCCAATACTGACTAGCCTCTGCTTCCAGATGCGATAATCGACGGGATCAAACGCTTTGGAAAGGTCAATAAATAGAGCTGCACAACTCTGCTTATTATCTAAAATACTCGTCACATCATTCACCACTTTCATTGTCGCAGTGATGGTGCTATGTTGCTTTCTGAAGCCTGATTGATGTTTAGACAGGATGTCATTTGTACATAAAAACACCTTTACCTGCTCACTCACTAGGCGTTCAAGAACCTTGGCCAGAACTGACAATTTAGAGATTGGTCTATTATTGTTTAATAACCTGGCCTCCCCTCCTTTTAGTATTGACAGTACATAAGCTGACTTCCATACTTTTGGGATTTTGTTCGTGCTGAGAGAGAGGTTAAAAAGAGTAGTGAGAGGTGGAGCAATAACATCTGCAGCTATCTTTAAAAAGAAAGGTTCTAAATTGTCCGGACCAGCCGGCTTCTTAGGATCTAACTTGGTTAAAGCTTCATGAATAACATCAACAATAAAAGGAGTAAAACTGAAAGGGTTTTCCAGACCACATTGTCCAGAGTCACCGACTGTGGTGTTCACAGAAGCAGAATTAGAAACAGAATCAAACAGAGAGCCACAGGACACAAAATGCTCATTAAAACAATTTAGTATTGTGGCCCTGTCCGATATAGAGCCAGATGCTGTGGTAAAGCACGGAGGTAGTTCATTACAGATATCACCGGTGGATATCGATTTTATGGCTTTCCAGAATGTTCTAGGGTTGTTCAGGTTGTTTGTGGTAACTGACTGATAATACTTAGATTTAGCACTTTTGACATGTGAAGTGAAGCTATTCCTTAACTGCCTAAAACGCAGCCATTCTACCTCTAAGCCTGATTTCCTAGCCTTTGCCCAGGCCTTGTTTCTCTCATGTAGGAGACTAGATAATTCATTCTTAAAATGTATTTAAGGTACAATAAATGTCTACTGAATGTGAAATTCAAGTGAAATATGTGTTTATCACAGAAAAGGGTAACTGACAGTGAATGTATGTTAGTGGAACTGTGTCAGGAAAGTGAAGTGTTAATTAAAGAATGTTAATGAACTGAAATGCATAGAACAGAAAGTTAATATACATGATTTTGTTGTGCAATAAAACAATCAGAGAAGCGATCTGCAAGGTGCTTAATACAGGTATCATCACTGCTACTGTGGTCATATCGGGGACCCGTTACAATAGTTGAGATGTGAAGGGGTTTATGTTTTTTGTCTGTGTTCTGGGTTCCTGCAGTTTTTTGAACAGACGCACGTTCAGAGGATGAAGCTGTTAATGTGCTGCTACCATAAACTGGCTGTAGCCCACAAACTGAAGCAGAATTATCAAGTTCAATAATAACAAGCTCCAGTGTTATAATTCCATAATTCCATACTCATAAATAAAATGACATGCAAATAACATTTTCTTTGCTGTGGACTTGTACTGTACATAATTATGTTGAGCTCATCGTAATCCTAACCCTAACCCTTGGAGAGAGCTGTTGGTGTCTGAACTGCCAACTGTGAGGGATATCCTGAGGTATGGCAGCTACTTGAGGGATCAAACTAAAGATGGCAGGAGGAACTACCCAGTGGACCAGCTGGTGGGTGACATTTTCCCTGGTCTTATTGGTCAGTGTAGCAAAGCGAATGCTCTTTTCAAGCCACCTGTTATTAATGAAAAGGTGACCATCATGTCCAAGCTCAAGGAGGTCTGGAATCAGGCAGTGAATTGTTCTCTTAGGAAGGGCAAACTTGATGCCAAGGAGAGGTTCAGTGTCAAATTAGACAAATTATTTGATATTTTCACTTGCAAGTGTCGGATTACCAGTTGTGAGGGGGGAGGCTGTGATGGCTGTGTGATCCAAGCCCACATTAACTTTTCCTGCAGCAGAGGGAAAAGGATTCCTTTAAAAGATCTTGCATACATCAAGGGACAGAAAGAGAAGTTTGGAAGTAAAGGACCCCTTGCGGACGGGGGCCTCATCTGAGGCACACCTATGCGCTTATGTGGCGCAATTGACCTTTCGCAAAGCCACGCCCCCCCTTGGTTACTGTTGCTAGTCCGACAAGCTGAGAGCCAGATGCGTTAAACAAAGCCATAATGGAGGGTCTCCGTAACGTCGGAGTCGCCTTAACAGACTCATTTTGGAGCAATAACGCAGCAATATCCTCCAGGTCCCGACAAAAGGGGCTACAATACGCTATGGAGGGTTATATCCACAGTATAAACATTAGAAAAGAGGGAGGCACAACATCAATAGAGGCACTTGCATACAGGTCGCAGTGCAAGAGTGAAAAACCACATGAGCTGTATGTCAAATTCGACGTGCACAATATTGTGGACCAGGCTTGTTCGTGTACTGCTGGGTATGTTCTGCTTTTGTAATATCGAGTTGTCATTGCTATTGAAATCGTGCATCTAGTTATTTTTTAGGGCTAACGTTAACGTCGATGTTGATCATCCTATCAAGCTAGCTAATGTTTGCAAGTGTAGCTGTACAATAAATGAGTCGAGTGAAACATGAAATAAACATGCCACCAAGCTGATCTTTTAAAATAATTTACAGTATGCCAGGTTACTGTTCACATACTGTGGGCTTGATGCACACACTGGACATTTGGCGTGCAAAAACAGAACAGATCTCCTCCACAAGCCAACCTCAACAATGGCACAGAACCAGAGGGAAAAAAATAACTGGCCAAGCTATTTTCAATGTGGTGGTAGCCAAGGCCAAAGTCAACCGTAAGCGGAAGCCTATAACATCCAACTATAGCCACAACAAGTAAGTTATTCCAGTCTGTGTACTGCATATTACCATACTTACCATATTTACCATCAGCCATGCTCTTGCTAATAATGCTATTTCTGTGTCTAGGCAAACACTAGGAACAAATACATACAAGCTCATGAAAGAGATGACAGATGCGCCTATAAGCTACCTTGCAGCAGAAGACACACCTGAGGTAGAAGTTTGCGGCAGGACATATGCTGTGGGATGTTGCCTAAGCCACCAGGTGAGAAACGTATTTAATTATGGAATATTATAAGACCCCCCCTATATAATACATCTGATTAACACTACACTATTAATTTGTATATTTTGTACCCAGTTTAACCACCTGTACATTGTATATAAATACAATGTAAAAAACTGGGTACAAATATACAAATTAATAAAAGTAATTAAAGTACTACAGCATAACTAGTAAGAGGGTAATAGTAGAAATATATAAATATAGGCATTTGAATCTAACAATATGAGAGAAATCAACAGTGTAAACAAGTGTGAGGGTCTGTATGCCCTATTGGTTATATTGATGATGCAAATTAGAAAGTTTGACATTAGTTGAATACAGAATAGAAGTACTTTATTACATTTTGGTATTAAACAAATTAAATACAGAATAGAAGATTAAAAAAAAAACTGGATTACACTTACAGCATATTAATGACTGTCATATTAAACATGTCCCACTAAACACAAATGTCACCAAGCCAAACATTTGATAACATCTATCTGTAGCTTTGTTCAATAGATGCAATGTTGTACTTTACTTGAGTATTTCCATTTTTAGAGAACTTACTTGCACTACATTTCAAAGGAAATATTGTACTTTTTAACCCATTACATTTATCTGAACCCTGCAGTTACTAGTCACTTTGATGTACATACATTCTAAAATATACAGTAAAATGTACAGGAAGATATACAAAGATTTATAGAGTCCGGTGCCCTCACTGTTTGAGAATGTGTGGCTGGAAGTTTGAGAGCACGCTCACCACATACCAGATCTGACTTATATACCCCAACCTAGTATTGGGAATTCGGTCTGACACCATTTTGAATTTCTTTATCTTAGCGATGGCCCTTTCAACATGAACACGGTGCTTTGCGATTCGCTTAGTTGTGAGCACATCTCCAGATGGCATTTGCCTCTCAGACCTCGCAAAGGGTGGCAGGTTTAACTGCAGTCCGACAGACTTGATATCGTCCTCTATCAAAAAGCCCTTATCGGCCATTAGGCCAACGCCTCTTTGCAGATAGCCAATTTATATCTATTTATCCAGTAGTGGGATGAGACCACTCTCTCTGACACTCTCCTTGTCAGACATAGAGCCTGTGAAAAGTGCAGAAGAGAAGATCACAGCACCACGGGGGTCACAGGCAACTAACGATTTCAGAGTGTTTGTGGTTTTGTAACTCGAATAGCTCTGACTTTGCAACACCGGTGAGGTAGGCCGTTCCATTTTTAGTTCAGTGCAATCCAATATTGCAAATGTTGATGGATAATCCGTTTTGTAGGTGTCTGGCATATTTTCCATAATGACATCTCTGTGAGGCCAAATTGGTATTGCACCCAATACGTCGAACATATAATGAATCCAGGAGTTGAAAAGATTACTTGCACTTTGCACGGTTATGCTGAATCTAAAGGCAAGGTTTTTCAAGTCTTCATTGTTGCGTAGTTTAATTAAAACAAATAACAGCTGGCTACGCAGGGGCATCTCAACAACTTGCCAATCATTCCGCTGGTATTTTAAGGGGACATTTATTTGAGTGGCACATGGATCATTTGGAATGCCAAATATTGTGCACAGGTGGTTGAATCGTTCATATGTGGATGGCACTGTTTTGGAGGAGTTCGGGTGTGAGAGTTCCTTTTCTAAGTGTGCCAATGTCTGCTTTCAGCCTTTCTACCTCTGTTTCCTTTAAAGCCAGCATCTCTTTCAGGTTACCATTTTCTAATTCTAATTTCTTCTCTTTTTCTGTGGACTGCTCCTCTTCTGGTCCCCCTTCCAGTTGACCTTGTTCAGAAAGGAGGGGTGGCTCCACAGTCTCTGGAAAGACACATATTTACATGTTAATGAGAGATTTTGATCCCATCTTTTCTTTTTTACAGCTTCCCCTATTAAACAAGGGAGCCCCTTCTGCTGATGCTGAAGTGCCGCCTGTCTGTCAACCAGATGACTTCCCCAGCTTTCCTCTACCATCCCAATCGACAAGTTTATGCACATTCCTGGATGAAAATGGCACGCGTAGTTACAACAGAGTGACCATTTCCCTACCCGAATCTATAGCCCTAGAATGTGACACCAGACAACAAAACACAAACAACCTGTGGTTTAATGCAATATCTGATTGCTTAACATCAAGCACCTTTAAAAGAATCTGCTCCAGGAGAGCAGACCATGACACACTTGCTGTAAGCCTCAAGTATAAAGGATCAGTACGATTTTTACAATCCAGTGTAAAATGTAAATGACACTATGTAATAACCCATCATCGACACTCACTGCACACACATCCACATGTACACACTCACCTTAAACAAACACTCACCTTATCACTCACTTTAGACACTTTATGTATCTATTATTAAAGAGATTTGCACTACATTCATACCTATTTGCACCTTAACTATACAGTACAGTTCTCGGCTACTTGTTTTGTTACAATGACTTGCTTTGTCATTTTGTTTGTTATTTAGTTTGTATGTATGTGACAAATAAACCTCTTGAATCTCATTCAGTCTGTATTGTATATATGTATATAACAACTTGAAACTTGAACTTGAAATGTGGAAAAAAAGCTATGGTTCATTACTCACCATTGAAAATCACACACAGAGTCTCTTCCGGGGTTTCAATGGTGCTGGAGGTGGATGCCTCTTGCAACGTTTTCATGAGTCTGTCCATCCATAATTTGTGTTATTTTGGAATAAAACAATACAATCACAAGAGGCATTAAATGTTGTAGTTTGTCTAAAGTTAACTACCGTTTCCTTGGTGGCTTTCTGCATCCACCTTGTTGTTCCTTTGTGGGGGTCGGGGTGCCCACTTGTGCAGCAGGATTAGGGAAGTCGGCAGTAGGCTTTCCATTAACAAAATGCTACAAAGATTAAAGCAAAATATAAATGAATGATTGCCTGTTGGCTTTCTTGTTTGTACTTTGACCACAGGTAGACTAATAATGGAGCTCAGCTGTTCAGACATTATTATGCATCAAGTGATATACATGGTCAAAAAACGACCTAGAAGCACACAGTTTACAGCTGTAGTCATGTGACTTTAGCTAACGTTAGTTAGTGAAATTAGTTAATTAAATTAGTTAGTCAATTTGTGAATGTAATCTTTGCTAGCTAGCTAGCTACGTTAGCACGTATTTACCTTGGAGCAAACGTATTTGTGTTTGTTGATATTCGCCATATTCAGCTGGGCATGGGGCCTGCCACATTTCTTTATCCACTGGCGGTATCTCTCCTCTCGGGTTTTGGGTTTAGGAAATGGGTAAAATATCACCCCCCCCCTCTAAGCTTATGGGATATCTGCTATCCGATTTGCAAAGATTATAAGCACAACGCTTCACCATTTTCGCAATGAATTTTAACGCTAAGCTTGTCGGACTTCCACAGGGAGCCGCGCACGTGATCGAATATGATTGGACAACGGGCATTTAGGGGCATGGCTTTGCGAAATGTCAATTAGGGTGGCGCGGCACGGTTTCGCTGCTGCGAGGCTCCACTAGCACTCATCAAATAACTGTGCGTGGGGCCTCAAATTAGCCCCTGGCCCTGGTTATTCTTGAAAATACTTCATCTGCAATATCTTTTTGGGCCATAAATCAATATACTTATGTTATTATATTATAATGTAATTTTAAGTTTGCACATCTTTATCATTTTTTCAAAATGTACATCTCTTCAGTTCAAACCCTGAACGCATAGTGTCCACCTGAGTGGACATATAAAAATGTCTTTGAAAAAACTAGATTAAAAAAAAAAAAGTTCAAATCTTGTTTTTCATGCCCCAAGCAACCCAGTCTCATGGCATTTCGTGTTCACCAACACGATTTTTAATCTATTGATTCGTGTTGCACAGCACGATTTTAAAAGCAATGTATTTCTACTGGTAATGTGTTTCGTACCTGCAGCACGTCTTTTTCTCCGGTCGGGTCGTGGAAGACCGGAAGCTTTGTGTTTCATAAAAACATGTTCTTACTCAATATCAAGCCACAATTATTGCTTTTATTTTAAACCGTATAATTTCTGACTTTTGTTTCCATCTGTGAGGAAAATAAATGGGGCTCAGAGCCTCAGAATACTGAAATCTGGATTTTTAAATCTTTTTTTCCTTTTAATTTGTTATTCTTTTCAAAATAACACACTGTTATTTACTCACCAATAACACACAATTATCCTTGCTTTTATTTATTGGTTTAATTCCATAATCTCTGGCTTTTTTGGTGTCCGTCAGGAACTGAATTTCAAAATAAAAATAACCGGAAACAGACGTAGGCCTCTAGGAGTTTAGGTTGGCCGAAGACACTACACTACCCATAATCCCCAGCTATCGTTTAGGACTACAGTCCCCGTGATTAATCTTCAAGCGCTGGGATTGGATGTTGGAGTGGCAGTGCGCCAAGGTTACCCCGAGCGTCAAACAGCTGTTTGAAATGGAACAAAACCACGCCAGACTATCCAAAACTGGAATCGAACGCCCCCCCCCCAGAACTACACATGCTATTGTGTTTCGCAAAATGTTCCATGGGACGTCTCTTCTGAACGTTTTCCTTTTTCCCACAATTAGAAGTTGCCAGTATTAAACACATTGGTGTTATCAAATGTAAAACATATCATTAATAAATGGGTGAAAATCGCTTGTGTCCATAATGCGCAGAGTTAATAATTACCCACATGACAGCTCATTGTTACTTTGTAATTCTACTCCACAATTCAGAGGTTAACCTGATTGCCAAGTGCCAACAATCAGGAGAGATATTTGATAGTTGGTGCTTGAGAAGACTAAACATTTATCTGCAATTGACATGAATGGAAACGAGTAATAAAGTATATTCATTACTCGTTATTCTCTACAAATAGTTAATGAAAGACTGTATAATGGCTATTTTGCACATCACTTTCAAGATTTCAAGATTTTCAAAGGTTATTGACATATCATATACAAAACTACGGTGTATGCAATGAATGAAAATCTTGGGTCACAGGTTCCTCAACAGCACATTACAAGACATCTATCAACATGGGTTTGAACGTCCACCATTAAACTGTCATATTCTGCACATTTCTTATACTATCTACATACATAAGAGTATAAGTAATGTGTATAATATCAGTTAAAATAAGTGCTTCAACATAGTTAACATTGCAGGAAAGCAATATATTAGACGTTAAGTACTTTGTCAGGCTTAATATTTATCTGTAGATACCCCCAAAGTTTTTTTCGTATTTAAAAGAGGACCTTAATCTAAAGTATTATTTAATGTTTAAATAAAGGTTAATTCGTTGTTCTGTGTTGCACATCCTCCTATTAATATCTTTGTACATCTGGCACTAAACTGTTTTATTGTAGAGATCACTTACAGTATCTTCTTGATTTTTTATATTCTATATTTCTATCACAGACCTTCTACTTTCCCCCTATGAAAGTATGTACTCTTAATATTTTTTTAATCAAATATAACATAAACACAATAATTCAATAACGTGCTTTAACCACTAGGCGGTGCACACAAGGTACCCACAGCTATAATAACTTTGTATTATCAGTGTAGGACAATGTACAACATCTGAAGATGTGTAGTTTTATACATGTTTTCACAACATTTTATAGCATATTGCTATACTATTTCAGACTCAGTATTTACATTCTTATATTCAAAGAAAATCAAAGTCCTTTTATATCAGCTGTGCACCGTTATGGTTTAAATATAACCTATCTACGAATTAGATCAAATATAAAAGTCAGCCGAATTAAGGTTGATACTGCAAGGAGACGTATTGTGCGAAGAGAAATTGAAGATGTTGCTTAATTGTTGATATATTTATGATCCACGTTAAGTATTCAGTTTTGGCGGCATTTCTTCCAGTTTTTCCAAAGGTCTTCTCATCAGGGTTCTATAAATAAAGAACTACGGCAGATCTGTAATATGTAATGCAGCCGGAACGTGTATTACAGTGCCGTTATGTGATGACTTTCAAAGAGAAAAGCAAGAACACTCGGAATTAAGTATTATTTTATTCTTTTAAAATGTTTTCCGGATTTCATATCATATAAACACCAAATCCCAGCATGCATTGCGGCTAAAACATCCAATCAGCGAGCATAAACCATAGCTGAGGATCTTGGGTAAGCGCTCGAAATGCCTACGTCTGTTTCCGGTTATTTTTATTTTGAAGTTCAGTTCCTGAAGGACGCCAACAAAGCCCGAGATTATGGAATCAAACCAATAAATAAAAGCAAGGATAATTGTGTGTTATTGGTGAGTAAATAACAGTGTTTTATTTTGAAAAGAATAACAAATTAGAAGGAAAAAAATATTAAAAAAATACAGATTTCAGTATTCAGAGGCTCTGAGCCCCATTTATTTTCTTCAGAGAAAAGGAAACAAAAGTCAGAATGTTACGATGTGAGGTGCAGGTGAAAGAACGATACGTGGAGAGAGGGTTTTCTTGCAAAAATAAACAGGCGTTTTATTCTTAGCCTTCATCATTATTCCCCAGAAACACAAACTGCATGTCTGGTGCTGCATTCACCAGCAAGGAACAAACACAAAATGCCCCCTTCCCCTCTCTTCCCAACCACATTTATAGGAGACTGCCCGCCTTCCCACTCCAACCTGGCCAATCAGGTCATGGTTCTGAAAGCGGAGTGAAGGGTTAAATACAAAATTAAACACTGTTGTCTACATTTAATAAAACCCTAAAGGCTTAAGTAAATTCATTATTGCATCAACATACATATTATACCTTCAAAAACAACAAGGTCTGCTTAAAACGGATAGTTTTTAACCTAATTGACACTCATAAAATCACACATTTCCTGACCAATCGCGTCCAAGACTCCGCCTACTCATACGCCACATATAAGGAGTACTTTGGAGGCGTGCTCCCCCTTTGAGCACTGGGACAAGATGGCCTCCAGGTCTGAACAAAGGAAATGGTGATTACTTGGTGCTTGTGTATTTTACAGACTGACAAATTAATTTAGATGCATTTTATTAGTTTGTCTATGTAAACTGTTTTTATAACTTTAACTGAAATAAAGACAACTCTGAACAAACATGTACTACCTTTCTTAACAAACAAATAGTTAAGACCAACATGTTAGTGAGGGAGTGTGTGCACTTCCTCACACAGAAATTATACGATTTAAAATAAAAGCAATGATTGTGGCTTGATATTGAGTAAGAACATGTTTTTATGAACCACACAGCTTCCGGTCTTCCACGACCCGACCGGAGAAAAAGACGTGCTGCAGGCACGAAACACATTACCAGTAGAAATACATTGCTTTTAAAATCGTGCTGTGCAACACGAAAAAAAGGGGGAAATCGTGTTGGTTAACACGAATCAATAGATTAAAAATCGTGTTGGTGAACACGAAATGCCATGAGACTGGGTTGGCCCCAAGAGCAATAATAACACTTGGTAAAAAAATCCTGACTGAGGCTTTCATAATTCAGGCATGAAAGGGTTAATAAAATACTCAGGGGAGTTTCCTGAATTTTCATGCCCAAAGCCAAGCACTAGGCCCTGGGTAAATTAAGAGGCTGATCTGGAGCACTTTTGTCCACTTTCCCTGGTGCTAGAAACTCAAGTTAGGCATCCCTCGAATCGTCTCAGAGAGTAGATGATCAGTGGGGCCTTCTTTTTACTGAAACATGATGTTTCGATGTATATTTCCATTGAAAATGCTAACCGCTAGTCGCAAAGCTAGCATCGCAGCCACTGCTCTGTTTTCGGAGACTTTACACACGTTTAGGGTGGCCATCCGTCCGGTTTTAGGTCGGACAGTCCGGTTTTCAATGTCTGTGTCCGTCTGCCGGCGCAGCCTTGAGCCGGACGCTCATTTGTCCTCCTTTTGAGGTGATCCCCATTTTATACTTTTAGGGTATAAAAAAAAAATAGACAATTATACAAAGAAATACAAAAAATAAGTTATGTGTAAGTATATATCCCTGTAAGACTTGTGGTCTTACAAATGATTGGCTGAATGTGATGTCAAATAAATATCTTGTATTTCATTGGTTAATAAACGTAAACAATTAGCCATGTGCTTCTTGACGTCACGTTCACGGCATGGCACTGTGGCACAGAGTGACGTTAGCGCTAGCAGACTAGCTCATGAGCCAACTCCGCCTAGTTAGCGGTAGGTTAAACCGCAGAAATGCCGAAACGAAAGACTTCATTTAATCCTGAATGGTCGAAAGAGCATGGATTCCTCACAAAAAGCCGAAAGGACGACTTCCATGCTTTTTGCACGTTGTGTCTTTGCGATGTGGAGGTAAGTAGCAAAGGAAAAGGTGCTGTCGACAGACATGCTAACACAGATAAGCACAAAAGCAACGATCAAAGCGCAGGTGCCTCTTCACTTTTATCGTTTTTCCGTGAAGCTTCATCGCCTCAAGATGACAAAATCTCCGCAGCAGAACTTTGTAAAGTTTATCATGCCGTCAAGCATCACCAGTCATACAGGAGTGTAGACTGTGGAATAAAAGTTGATCGCACAATCTACAACGACTCATCAATAGCAAAAGGGATGACCTGTGGAAAAACAAAAGCCAAAGCTTTGTGCGAAAATATCCTAGCACCCTACTGTCCAGACGCATGTGGATTACATAAAAGAAAATTAACTGCATTATTCAGTGGCAAGTGATGCATCAAACAAAGGTACGATCAAGTGTTTCCCCATTGTACTGAGATATTTTCACTTTGAGGAGGGCGTGCAACATGCAATGTTGGATTTTTACAGTGATAGCAACGAAAAGTCGGAAGCTATAACAAATCAGCTGCTATCTAAACTGGAGATGTCTGGACTAAATGTGAAAAAAATGTCAGCATATGCAGCAGACAACGCCAGCGTTAACTATGGAAAACACAACAGTGTTTATCAGAAACTGAAACAGGCTCAAAAAGACGTGCTCGCTGCAAACTGTTTAGCCCATATTCTGCACAATGCAACCAGATATGCAGCAAGCAACTTGGATATTGACATTGAAAATGTTGTGCTTAAGGTGTATAGCCATTTTAGCATCTCAGCTAGCAGAACGGCGCAGTTGAAGGAATTCTGCGAGTTTGTGGAAGTGGAGGAATGCAATCTGCTGCGGCACGTTGTCACGCGATGGTTGTCTCTGCTGCCATCTATTGACAGAATCCTGAAGTGTTGGAGACCCCTGACCAGCTACTTTCAGAGTCTAGGTGAGGAGGAATGCTCCAAGATTTTGTGGAAATGCTTTGGAGAGGATGGCAACGAAGTATCTGAGATGTATTTTCTCTTCCTCAGTCACATTCTGAAAGTGTTTTCAGACTGCATTGAAGCACTTGAGGCCAAATCATTCAGCATAACCTCTGTGTTTAAGGTAATGACTGAACTGAAAGGGAAACTTGAGAGAAGGTTAAAGGACACATTTTTTGGCTTTGCTGTGAACAACAAACTCAAGCAGCTAACCCCTGATCTGGCTAAGAAATGTGAGGCTGATTTTCTTGTTTTCTATGAAAGAGCCAAGAAATACGTGAGTGAAAGGCATGACTTCTCTGAGAACAGCTTTCATAGTAAAGTGTCAAAGCTTGGCCTCACAACTGCTGTGTCCTATGGAGAATACAGTGATGCAGTCCAAGCCTGCAGCCTGAAAGACATTGACATGGATGGACTCTATGAGGAATATGGCATGGTGGAAGCTATTCTCAGCTCTTCAGAAATGGAAGGATGCCACAGTGAGGAGCGGTATCTGAAACTGTTTTCCAAAGCAGAAGTCCCACTTGTGAATCTGAGGAAGATCAGCGCCTACATCTTCTCCATCCCATGTAGCAATGCACATACAGAACGTGTGTTCTCAATGATGACCTCAGCATGGAGAAATGAGAGAAATCGTCTGGATGTGGACAGTGTCAAGGCAGAGCTGCAAATTTTTGTCAACTTCACATTTGAGTGCACAGACATGTACCAGAGACTCCTTACAAACAAAACACTCTTGGAAGCAGCCAGGAAAGGGCAAAAGTATCGTAAATAGACATTCAACTTGTGGTTAGTACACTAGAGTCTTATTGTGTTTTGAGTGTGAAGGATTCAGTGAAGCCAGGATAAAAACTAAAAGATAATCCCAAAGTGTCCTCCTTTTTGGTGTTATGGAAATGGCCACCCTACACACGTTATTCACAAACATTTTCACAGGCTAGGAGTATGGGAGTAGTAGTGTAAACATAATTATGTAAATAACCCAATTTGTGTTCTGTGAAACGGAAAATGATTCTATGGAAACAACATCACAGAGAAAAAAGTAATATCTTCTACATATAATAACGGACAAAGTAAAGAATGAAGTGTAGGCTATGTTTAAATGTGTGGAATTTGACCGTGTATAATGGTCCTCTTGAGTTGCCGTACAGCCAATGGCTTACAGCCATTGCTCCGTTTTCATGTTTTTTTAACATATTTTTCACAAACATTTTCACACGCTAGGAGTATAGGAATACTTCAATTCGGTTCGTCATGATCTGTAGATGTGATTTTCCCCCGAGCACCCCTTGGTAAATTACCGTACAGCCAATCACAATGCGTACAATGCGTGACGTCATTGGTAAGAGACGGCGCCCGAACACATCTGGTACCGACACCGGCATGTTACAAGCCTGTGATGTTAATCTGGGTGTTGATTGAGGCAGTCTCTTTGAAGTTGTGCGTGAGATTGTCTAGCCCCCGGCCTCTCCCCCTTTCCCCATCCCTTCCTGTCAAACGATATGAGCCCCGAAGATAGTGGGGGTGGAGTTAGATGAAGAAGAGAAATCCATGCTAAATAAAAAGCCAGTCATTTCCACTCATCAAGTCACCTTTAAAAAAATAAAAATGGCCAAGAGACGCATCGATATGGGTTTAATCAGCGAGACGCCTGTGAAAACTTACCGCCATCCGTCCGGAGCGCCAATCAAGAAACGGATGCAGTATCTATGCCGGGTTCAGACGCCTCCGTCCGAAGATCTTCACGAAGAAGGGACTCTGAAAAATGGCGATGTTTGGGGTTATGAGTTCAACTATATGGCGAATGAACTGTATTTCTACAATCTGAAGAATGGAGAAATGTATGGACCCCGCAGTGTCAAAGCGACGCTGACCTCAACAGATTGGTCTGTATTAACTCTGGTGTCTTCCAGAGATCTCCACGCAAACATTGTATCGGAAGAAGTAGTGCATCAAGAAAACACTGTGGAACCAGCGGTGTACAAGATACAGTTGCAAGAAAAAGTATGTGAACCCTTTGGAACTACCTGGATTTCTGCATAAATTGGTCATAAAATGTGTTCTGATCTTCATCTAAGTCACAACAATAGACAAACACAGTCTGCTTAAGCTAAAACCACACAAACAATTATATGTTTTTATGTTTTTATTGAACACACCATGTAAACATTCCCAGTGCAGGGTGGAAAAAGTATGTGAACCCTTGGATTTAATAACTGGTTGACCCTCCTTTGGCAGCAATAACCTCAACCAAACGTTTCCTATAGTTGCATATCAGACTTGCACAACGGTCAGGAGGAATTTTGGACCATTCCTCTTTACAAAACTGTTTCAGTTCAGCAATATTCTTGGGATGTCTGGTGTGAATCGCTCTCTTGAGGTCATGCCACAGCATCTCAATTGGGTTGAGGTCAGGACTCTGACTGGGCCACTCCAGAAGGCGTATTTTCTTCTGTTGAAGCCATTCTGTTGTTGATTTACTTCTGTGCTTTGGGTCGTTGTCCTGTTGCATCACCCATCTTCTGTTGAGCTTCAATTGGTGGACAGATGGCCTTAAGTTCTCCAGCAAAATGTCTTGATAAACTTGAGAATTCATTTTTCCTTCGATGATGGCAATCTGTCCAGGCCCTGAGGCAGCAAAGCAGCCCCAAACCATGATGCTCCCTCCACCATACTTCACAGTTGGGATGAGGTTTTGATGTTGGTGTGCTGTGCCTTTTTTTCTCCACACATAGCGTTGTGTGTTCCTTCCAAACAACTCAACTTTGGTTTCATCTGTCCACAGAATATTTTGCCAGTAGTGCTGTGGAACATCCAGGTGCTCTTTTGCAAACTTCAAACGTGCAGATCAGAAAACATTTTATGACCAACTTATGCAGAAATCCAGGTAATTCCAAAGGGTTCACATACTTTTTCTTGCAACTGTATGTGCAACAAAAAACAAAGAAACGCAAACAAAAAGCGAGATCAAAGAAGAGTTGTCACCGCTACCCCTAAATGTGGAGGAAGACGAAGAAGTTCCCCCGCTGCCAGAAGTGAGAAGAGTCCTGACAAGCACCGTCTGGGAAACTAAAAGCGGACCATCTGGGCGATGGTATTACCGCGCAACCCGTTTGCTGACGCAGGGGAAGGACCCCTCTGATGATTTTGTTTTGGAGTATTTCAACTCTACATGCGGGGTTTTTCAAACATCCTTGCGGGTGCCTCTGACTGTTTGGCTGAAAATGATTGATGAGAAATCTACAAAGCTTATAGAACTTTTTAAGAAGAGTCAGACATCGATGGACATTATAATGGTGAAAAAGACTCTCACTTTTCCAGATGACTCCTCCTCCCACTCAACATAAACAAGTTCCACCCCCCTCACCAGATCATTTAAAAGTAAGGACCGCTCAAAGACATTCGTTGAACACTAACCATGGATCTGAGAAAAAACAAGTCTCTCCCCGCGAGTTGCAGCCTGGAACAAGCGCCTGAAGGACCCCCATCATCTCCAACAATCTGGACACCCGAGATCGACTGTGAGGCTGCTGCCATTGATGTTACTGGCTGGCTGGATATGGATCAACCTCCATCTACTCCACCCGTGTCTCCAGGGGAATCACGTAAAAGTATGTTTTTTTATTTTATTTGTTTCATTTTTATTTTACTTGATCTAGTGTGTCCTTCCTAACAATCATGTTTGTGTTTTTAAAATATTTTGTATTCTCTGTTTGGAGAAAATGTTTTTTGATATATGTGACAAATCAATAAAATGTGTTGTAAGAAAAACTGTTGTACTCATTACCTCACTGGTGCTGTAACAGGGAACATGTCTGAGAAACGTGTCATGCAAAGGGTGTATTACACTCCTTCTAATCCAGGGAGTTTAGGTGGCGTTGACAAACTCCATAGAGCTGTACATATTGAAACGGGTAAACAAGTAAATGTAGAGAAAGTCAGAGATGTTTTATCTGAACAGGATGCATATACTTTGCATAAGCCGTCTAGGGTGCATTTTGTAAGAAACAGAGTTTTCGTACTCAGACCGCTGCAACAATTTCAAGCTGATCGTTGCGATATGCAGTCGCTGTCCAAACATAATGATGGTTTTAATTATTTGTTAACAGTCGTAGATGTATTCTCCAAAAAAGCCTATGCTCAGGCAATAAAGAAGAAGACTGGTATAGAGGTTGCCAAAGCCTTTAATACAATTTTAACACACAGTCAGATTCCTAAAAAGATACAAACAGACGCAGGGAAAGAATTCTTTAACAAAGTTTTTCAAGCCTTATTGAAGAAACGAGGAATTGTACATTATGCAACAGCAAGTGATATGAAGGCGTGTGTGGTAGAGAGATTTAACCGTAAGCTGAAAACTAAAATGTGGAGGTATTTTACAGCTAAAAACACTCATAGACGTCTTACCTGAACTAATTGAAAGTTACAATAATAGTTATCATCGAAGTATTAAAATGACACCACTGCAGGTGACCAAGGAAAATGCGGCTCAAGTGTTTCGTAACCTGTATAACCCCTCTAGCCATCGTAAAAAAGCTGCTACGAAAATGAACTTTAAGGAGGGGGAGCTTGTAAGAATATCCAAATTGAGAGGGGTCTTTGATAAAAATATGAGCAGAGTTATACGGACAAATTATTTACGGTGTCTGAAGGCATACCTCGTCAACCACCTGTTTACAAACTCAAAGATTATGATGGAGAAGAGATCAAGGGGACTTTTTATGAGAAAGAGTTACAAAAAGTGAAGGTATCTAGTGACAAGGCTTTTCAAGTGGAGAAAATTCTGAAAAGACGTGTGGTGAGAGGGAAAAAACAAATGTTTGTATGCTGGAAGAACTGGCCCGAGAAATTCAACAGCTGGGTTGAGGCTGGCGCCATCAAGGATGTATAAAAACAAACAGACTCAACGCTCAGTCCTTCATTACAGCCATGGAGATAAATGAAGGGTTCTACATTACGCTGCCGTCCAATGCCAGCCTTGATGTATTTCAGAACAATACAAGCTCTAGTTATCAGGTAAACCTAGCGCAACCTTTACACTTGGACGGTTCATGGCAGGTCGCCATGACAGAAATGTCATACCCCCACACCTGGTATAACATGCCTTTAGAAGTAGCCTATTTTGAATGGATAAAGAAACCAAAAGCCCCCGTGATAGCGAACAAGGTAAAGCTTCAAATGTTTCGAGGAGGTTACTATAGTACCATAAATCAGCTCAAGGCTGAACTGGAGTCCTGCTTTAGAAAAATTGACTCTGATGTCAATTTGTACTATAGTCCAATTCACAGGAAAATTGAATTTCAAGGAGATGGACAATATCGTTTTCGCTTTCCAAAGCCCGTGGCTTATATGCTTGGAATAAAACCAGACCAGTGGCTCAAAGTTGATGATAAATCAGAAAGCCCACCCCGCAGATATAAATGCAGGCGTAACTCATCTCTACTGTTATAGTAACGTGGTCAGTCACCAGCGGGTAGGTGATGCTTTTGCTCCTCTCCTGAGAACAGTATATATAAAAGGAACATTCGGCGACACCATCACCCAGTATTTTAGTCCTGCGTATTACTTGCCGGTAACAAAAACTCATATCGAGAATATATAGATAGAGATAAAAAACGATCAGAACGAACCGATAAAGTTTACCTACGGTAAGAGTGTAGTGAAACTTCATTTCCGACCTTCAAAAGCCGGGCAATCTTTTGCAAAACGATGATTCATCACGATCCACAACGTTTTGTGAGTTAATATGAAAATCAAGCTGGAGGGTCGTTGCCTGGTTTTTATGGAACACCAGTTATGTACGGCCGAGGTATTGGTTCTATATTCTCCAGATTATTTCGTTTTGTAGCCCCTCTGGTGAGAAAGGGATTTGCCATAGCTAAACCTCATCTGAAATCGGCGGCCAAAAATATTGCATCAGATGTTATCAGTAAGGCGGTCCATAAATTTAGCAGCCAATCAGATCATGGGTCTCAAGAAGGAGCAAGAGGTCTGATGGTTTTAGCAAGAAGGGCCAGGAAGAGACCTCCAGGAAAACGGGTTCCGGCCAGTGTTAAAAAGGGGAAGCACACAGTCAAGAGAAAATTATTAGGGAAAAAACACCCCCAAAGAAGGATCGTATTGGGGAGAGATATATTTTAGAGTGTTAAATATGGCTCTTTTACATCATCTTTTACATGGCAGAGCTAGATTTATTTTCGGCTCCCATGACGCAGCTTTCTATCGATGAAAAACACTACACAGAGGCCTTTCCGTTGTCTGCCATTACAGGGGACGGACCCATTGAATTTTTCATTCCCGGTGACGGGGATAAATACCTTGATATGAATGACACCTTGATGCATCTCAGGATCAAAATCACCAACGCCGATGGGACTAATCTGGCAGCTGATGCCCCCGTGGCCCTCGTTAATTATCCTCGGAATACAATTTTTAACCAATGCGACGTTATTCTAGGGGACAGGCTGATTTCTCAGTCCAGCTCGACTCATCCTTACAGAGCGATGATTGAAACACTATTGAATTACTCTGATTCTACTTTAAAAACTCAGTTCACTGCCGGTTTATTTTTTAAAGACACCGCGGGAGCTATGAACTCGATAGTGATCGCCAATGGCCCTAACAAGGGTTTAGTAAAGAGAGCTGTATTCACAGCTGAATCTCGAGAGCTCCATCTAATGGGGGCCCTACACACCGATATATTTTTCAGCGAGAGGCTTCTCCTGAACTCTGTAGATTAGAGAATCAAGCTCACCAGATCTAACGATGCGTTTACTCATGTGTGCAAATGATTTTACATACCGTCTAAAAATACTGGAGACCAACACATGGCCTGTCGTACCCAATCAGTGCGAGCCAGAGGCGACCCTTAAGTTTGAAGCAAAACAACGCCATCTGGTTTTTATTGTTCCGCATTCTTGCATAGAGTTTCTATCCTATCCCCCCCCCCTCAGTTGTTAAAGCACCTTTCGTTTCACCTACTCTTGGCATCTTTTAAGATATAGTTGGATTATACAAATATCACATGTGAGTTACCTTAATATCAAATAATAACGAAGAAACATTACCTCTGCTCTCAAGCAGCCCTACATAAAGTTTCTCAAATAGTAGAACTTCACAGCAGATTTAACGCACAAGCTTTTCATCCTGCAGCATCCCAGAGACTTGAGCTGTTTCTAAAAAATATTCCCTCGCACACAAAGATCATGAATACATCCAAATACAAAGTTTCACTTCTCATATTTCCAGCTTCTTGTTACACATATTGATATTATTGATACAAAGTAATTAAACACACGCATATATTTCAAGATATATAGACTTCCCTGATATTTTCACATGCTGGGAATGTCTCATCCCCCAGCTCTCTCGTCCCTGTCATAAAAGCTGTTTCCATTTAATATGTAATATGTATTTAATAAGTAATTAAACATGTTTAAGCTAATTTCTCCACAATGTTTGTAGCAATTTAGTACCCATACATGAAAGAACAAAACAAAGAAATCAAATAAAACACCAACACAGATATGGTTCAGCAATAATCACATCTAGCTGCTGCAATAAACACCCTTCTTTATGGGTCTACAGGAAACGAATCATTAACTTTAACAAGACTTTAACTACATTGTCTGAAAATGTATCTGGGAATTCCCCTGTTAATTGCAAGGACTATTGATAATTAAGACCCTAGGGGCCTCTTCTTGGTATCTGCTAGGCAGAAGTCACTCAATGCAGAAATCACAAGTTTAACACACATTCTATATAAGGTGACATTAAAATGAATATACCAGAAATACACTGTATCATACTTTCTGCCATAATACGTTACTTTAATACTTCAAAATAAAGCCTCACTCTGTAAAACACCACAATCTTGCATTTTAAACTCTCTTCGAATTTATCAATGTCGTTGAATGTCACAGCTGTCTGATCTGTCAAACCCACCCTCTTCTGAATCTCTCTACCACGTTCAAAACCTTCGCTATCAGTGAGGTTGTCATGCAGCAACAGTGCTAAATTAATAGCAAAACACAGCTGGTTGGAGGGGTTCTGAACAACGTAAAGAAACCGCTTCTTCTTTTTGACAATTTCCCTGTCCAACATTTTACTAGCCAATCGTTTCTCACCACCACGGGCACCGCCACGGGGTGATTGAACAATTTGCACCACTAGCTCAAGATTGCTGTCTGCCATTACCTCCACTTTTGACTGCACGGCATTGAACAGGGCATCCTCAAAATCATTCAGATTATTATCATCATGGGCATTTAAAATGGCTGACACGCCTGTAGCTGCTCACCCTGTAGCTCAATCTGTACAAGATCTTCCCTCTCTGCCCGTGAAAATGCATTACCTAACATATCATGTACATTGCTCATCAGAACCCCATAATAGGCTGCAAAGTCTGCTTCATCGTTAGGAGGAGTTAGGACTAGAGACTGACGCAGTTCTGTGTTATTGAATACAGGTCGAGACAAAACACGTGTTGAGGCATTGTTAGCGCCTCCACCATGTTGTAACGAGGGGCCTGGTGATTCTGAGTCACTCGGGATGTCATTAACATATCCACCATTTCCCCCCGTGGAAACTGGTGACTCTGAAGCATTCAGGGTGTCATTCTGATCAACATGTCCACCACTTTGCATGGAGAAACCACTTTGCATGGTGATTCTGAGTCACTCCGAGTGTCACAAACATAGCCACCATCTTGCACGGTGGAAACTGGCAATTCGGCATTGGCTGAAGCTATGCTATTTGCTCCATTCAGATGGAGTACTTTGTCTGCGAGCTGATTTAAAAGCACGAGACCGGGGTAAGTGTCAGAGTTTTGGTAGCAGTCTAACACCAATTCCAAAGTGCTATCTAATGTTGCAGGATAGCTTGAGTTTGTTTTTGAGGAGGTGGAAGGTTCGTTTACATCTTCGTCATTTAACTCACTGATATTGTCTGAACACCGAGGAAATTACATATCTCCATATATGAATTCCTCATCACTGCTTAGCTCATTTATGTCATTTATACCATGAAGAAAAGCAAATTCTCTATCTGCTAAATCATCCATGTTTGACCGTTTAAGAAATCACCCCAAAAAAAAAAAAAAATGTGTCACTGCTGAAGAAACATACCGTACGGATACATCGGTATCAATTTAGATGAGACCCCTCCAGCTTATTCATAAAGTCGACAGTAACAGCAGTGGGGCTCCTCTTGAGATTAGGTGGGTAGATCTATACAGAGAAAAAAGAGTGGTAAGTATTTGAAAACACAGGATTATACATTTAAACAACAATTCATTTAGTGATCATCTTATAAAAATAACCATAAAACTCATTTACCGGTATGATAACTCGTCTCGAGGGTGTCTGTGAGGGGTTCACCCCAGAGCGGCTCTGAGGTCGCCGTGAAAAAATCAAGACCGACTTGATTCTCAGATGGAAGTTGTGTTGGGGGTTCGCTCCAGAGCTGTTGAAGAGGGGCTGAGTCTGCCTGACTCGTTATAAGTGTGTCTGGGACGGGTTGTACCTCAAACTCATCCAAGTAGGCACTGCAAAAGTCAAAATCGTCCTGAACCTCAGGCGGAATCTGTATGGGGTTTCGCACCTGAGCTGCTGCAGGAGGGCGTTGAAAGGGGACGAGTCTGCCTGGTTCTCTGAGGGATGGGGGGTGAGGGGCTCACTGAGACCAGCCCCTATCGCAGGAGGTAGGCTGTGTGTAATCTCGTCGTGATGGTACACCGATGGCTGGCCTATGTTTTAAACGTCAGCACCTTTTAACAAAAAGAGTAAGTATATTAAAAAAAACGTTATTTCTGGATACTTTACACATCAACAAAAAACATATTTGATTTTAAAAATAAGCCAGATACAATACATATAGTTTTAAATATACTCACTTTCCACAGGCATTGAATCATGGTAGGCTCCAAGTACAAAGCAGATCCTTTCCAATACTAGAGGTCCTATTTGACTCAGAGTGTCCTGAGCTGAGACACACAAAAAGATTTGATTAGAATCTACACCACATTATTTTATACTTTCTAGTAAAACATGTTAAAGAAGTAGAATAAAAATAAAAAAGAATATACTTTTTTAGTAAAACATGTTAAAGAAGTAAAAATAAAAGAAAACAGAAACTCACCTAGTATTTCAATAACCGTAGGACCCCACACATGAGGATTTTCAGCACACAGGATCTCTACTGTAAACAGAAAAAACACAACATTTTTAAAATAACTAATAATATACTATCCACATATTATAGTTGTCTAACCCATACCAAAAACAACATTTAATAATTACATGATATTATAAAATAAAAAAAGTACTTATCACAATGGTTCGTGATGAAATTCAGGTCAATAAAGCGCAGAGCAGGAATGCCGGGGTAGTTCATCAGCTTTCTCTTGCTGTAGAAATCAGATCTCCTTATAAACCCATAATAACAATAGCCAGGTCAATGGCTCAAAAAAACCGACCAATCGATTTAATCCTGATTACCAATCGGATTAATCCTGATAGTTTAACAAATTAGCATTACATTTTCTTTTTCTGGCTCAGTAAATACTTTTAAAGTTTATTCTCAGCATTTTGAGCGTTATATATTATATAAACATTAAACATATGTAGATACACATTTCAAATATGTAGATATACTAAAAAGACTCTAGAATTGTCCCTATATCTTCATAAGAAAATAAAAAATCTTGAAAAAGGTTGCTTTCTATATAATATGGAGCTTAACTTGAGGCACCAGAAAAGTCCTTGAACCCTGTTCATCATAAACAAAACATATATATCTTATTATAACCTTATAATGTATTTACTTTAAAGAGTCCTCTCCTGCTGATATTCAGGTATGTGTCTGCATATGGTCTCTCTGCTTCAAAGAGTCCTTTCTCCAGGTGATTAACGATGAAGGAGAATGAAACTCTTTGATCTTCAGTATACAAAAGCCTTGTATGTTTGTAACTGAATCATTTCATTTCCCCTCCACACTCTTAATTCTATGTATTTTAAGTGTTTACAGCCTCTTTTTTTTAGTTCTGATCAGCCCCACTGGAGCCGCCCTGGAGTGAATGGAGCAGAAACACATTTTTTTTAAACTTCTCTTTTATGCATACAGCAAATTCTAATATTACCCCTATACAACCTGACATAACTTCATATTGGGCTTCCTTATAGTTGTGTGAAGTAATTAAACAAGACAAGATCATGGGGCAATAGGATATTTTAAATTAGTGTTATCCTCTTCAGATAGACTTTCTTATAGTTAATAAAGTAATTACACACTAGTTCACAAGCCTTACAACTAAAGAGAACATCCTTAGTTATCACCATTCATATTCAAATCTAAATAAGATCTTTTTAAATTAATATGAATACCCTCTTTGCAAAACAGAGACTTCCTTGTAGTTAACAGTCTCACAAAAACTTAAAAAGAAACATCCTTAGCAAGCACAAATCATTTAAAAAACAAACAAATTAAATTTAGAGAGGACAATAACGTTTTGTAGGTGTCTTTGTGAGTGAAAATTAATGGCTGTTTATTTAGTTTGAGCGTATTTCTTTTTTAAAACTAACTCCATACTCTCGCTTCTCACCTCACAGAGAGTGTCTTAATCAACATATAGTTTAGCATCCAAGGCTTATCTCAACCCTCACATCACAACTCCAACGTGTGTGTGTGTGTGTGTGTGTGTGTATGTGTGTGTGTGTGTGTGTGTGTGTGTGTGTGTGTGTGTGTGTGTGTGTGTGTGTGTGTGTGTGTGTGTGTGTGTGTGTGTGTGTGTACACAACCGGGGAAAATCTGCCACTTCCTTACAGAGCCCCTGCTCAAACACACATGAACGTGCACATGAACAATGAGGACACAAGATAAGTTTGTGCACAGATCGACGGAGGCGTCTGAACCCGGCATAGATACTGCATCCGTTTCTAGATTGGCGCTCCGGACGGATGTCGGTAAGTTGACACAGGCGTCTCGCTGATTAAACCCATATCGATGCTTCTCTTGGCCATTTTTATTTTTTTAAAGGTGACTTGATGAATGGAAATTGCTGGCTTTTTATTTAGCATGGATTTCTCTTCTTCATCTAACTCCACCCCCACTATCTTCGGGGCTCATATCGTGTGACAGGAAGGGGTGGGGAAAGGGGGAAAGGCCGGGGGCTAGACAATCTCACGCACAACTTAAAAGAGACTGCCTCAATCAACACCCAGATTAACATCAGAGGCTTGTAACAAGCCGGTGTGAAATCACACCGGCCTGTTATAACACCTCAACCCTCACATCAAAGGACAAACATAAAAGGACAGACATCAAAGGCTAATTAGATTAGACAACAAAGGGTTCTGAGGGGACAGGGGCCAGACAGTCTCACGCACAACTTCAAAGAGACTGCCTTAATCAGCACATAGATTAACATCAAAGGTTTATAACACACCGGTGTGAAATCACACCTACCTGTTATAACACCTCAACCCTCACATCAGAGGATTAGACAACAAAGGCGCTACACTGGGGGGCATCTCACACCTACGTATGAGGACACCTCACCCCTGACATCCACCTTGAACAAAGGGAGGCGGGACTTAGCTCATTAGCATAATTGGGGGCGGGACCACCTTTCACTTTTTATGCATACTAATGTGATTGAAACAGGATTGGTAATACTACTCCCTGTCTTTCTGCATGAGGAGCAGAGATGGGGTCGTTACTAAAAAAAAGTAATATATTACACTGCTTCGTTACTGTCTATATAAAGTAACTCGTTACTTTACTCGTTACTTTGCTCATTACTTTACTCGCAGGGCCGGCCCGCCCCTCCCTACAGTCAGATCACGCAGACTGCGGCGCACCTACAGTGTAAGCGCGCCACAGTTTTGCCTCTGCAAGACTCCACTTGCACCCCCAATTAATATTGCATTAAGGAAGACATAACACAAGTCTTTCTTTTGATATGCTCTTTAATAAAATAGGCTATCAGCCTACAACAACAAGCTAACAGTCTGTGAAACGTAAAGACACTAATTAATGAAACCAGTTCAAGACGCATTATTCTTA
This sequence comes from Notothenia rossii, assembly GCF_949606895.1. Classification (NCBI taxonomy): domain Eukaryota; kingdom Metazoa; phylum Chordata; class Actinopteri; order Perciformes; family Nototheniidae; genus Notothenia; species Notothenia rossii. The sequence continues at coordinate 32,083,799 of NC_136908.1, forward strand.
TTGTTATCATTCTTTATGAGCGCAGTAACAGTATGGTATCTATTTACTTATTTATTTAGTTTTCCATAACTTATTAACGGAGATGGTCAAACTAAAGTGGTAGAGACATGGCAGAATTCCTACAATGAAGCGGGACATTGAACTGTTCGCCCGTGAGAGGGCAATCAAGAAAAGAGAGCGAGCGGCCCCGTTGAGGAAGTTTACAGATGAAAAGACTAAGCCATGTTTATGCAGAACTACACGTGGAGATGTGGAAGCGCAAATCCCGCAGATTATGTAGGCCTACATGTATACAAACCTGCGGCGGAAACTCCTCTTATCTGTCAGTGAGTGTGATTATTTTATAAAAGTAATGAAGTAACGCGTGTCGGAGCAATGTTAGTAACTGTAGTGTGATTACTGAATTATAAAACGCGTTACACTACTCCGTTACCGACAAAAGTAATATTATTACAGTAACGTGTTACTTTGTAACGTTACTTTGTAACGCGTTACACCCAACTCTGATGAGGAGGCACCACGGGAAGTCATTTTGCTCAAGGGGTGCTGCCAAAAGTGGGGAGGGGGCCGCTTAAAAAAAAAAAAAAAAAAGGCGGTGCCCGGCTGTCAGTGATACGAGCCGCATAAATTGTTTGTTAAAGGCGAGACACGGCATGCAAAAACCACGTTTTTCATGCACTGGTCAATTTTGAGATGTTGTGCTATTTTGATTCTATAACATGTTTTCTTTCAGGCTTTTGGAAGGAAAACGTACAAAATACACATTTAAGTGTTAATTTTACTATAGTTTGTCTATTTCCGTCTGTATATTTCTCCTAAATTCACCAAAAGTTAGCATTCTAACGTAACATAAAGTACCGCGACCGCTGTTTGCACCATGTCATCAGAGATATCGTTGGAAAGTTTGGTCTCTCCTGCACAATCTCATCGGATCCAAATATGGTCATTTCCTTTGTATCAGCAACCTATCGTGAAAGTAGAAAAGGGTCTTAAACGAAGAAACAAAATCTCATTGGCTGGTGTCAACTTCTGACAACGTGATTCGTTCAGATGCGTCACGTGGTGTGCTAAAACACTTCCTGGTTAGCTTTCCGCTAGAAATTTAAATCTCAAAATGGCAAAAGAATGGCGAAAAAAACGTTCACAGAGAAGACAACAACAATTGTCACTTGCACGAAGCAAGATTATACAAAAAACAAATTGACCCCGAACATGAAATACCTTCACGGAGTGCGTCGAGGCGCAAGCTGTCATTCAAAGAACAGGAGGGTTTAGCTAGCGCCACACTGCAATCTTTAAAGGTCATTTTCTCAAAACTAGTTTTTTCTCCTACTCTTGAGTCCGAAATGTCCACTTCAGTTGCACTTACATACACCAAACCTTCCAGTTATGTTCCTATCAATATTATGAAGGCTTTTACAGAAGGGTTTGTTCATATGTCATTCATAGCCTGAATTATACTGTATAAGATTGTATACCTAGAAACATGGCGAACATTTATATTTTAGGGCTGTTGACAATATTTTCTGATTTATGGAGTGATAAAAAGAGATATCCTAAATCCCTTCTGTAAAAGCCTTAGATGCTAATATGACTACAAAATGAAACGAGAATTTTTAACCTGGCTTTATCCAAAGTTCAGATTTCGGTTCCTGAAATGTGTTAAAAATATGCGCACATTTTATGAGATAATGGCTCATTTACATATTCAGAAAACTTGTAATACAAGAAACATTTGCCTTATTGTAGGTAATTAACTGGAGAAATTTCTAGCTGATATCTTTAAGTTAAAAAAAATTACCCTATTCACCTGGGGTGTCTCGTCTTAACTGTTAGGCTTAATAAACCATTATAGACCTACATCACTTAGCAACAGCTGCACATGCCCGCATGCTAACTATGGGTCTTACAAACCTACATAACATTACAAATAGTCAGAAAATATTATTTACAATATTAATACAACTATGAATTCAATTTGAACTGATTGACAAGGCAAAACACTGCACAGCGGCAGCAGCATTAAAGGAAAATATCGTCTTACCTTGTGTTGGGGTTTCACAAAACTCCAAATGTAACCTGGGGTGGCACTAATGAAGACCCTCATTAGAGCAGATACATCCACATTGTCCAAAATGTTACTATGGACATGCATCAAAGTCAGATGTGTCTGTCTCTTCTGTGTCTACTCTAGTTGTAGAGGTGGTGGGCTGAGGAGTAGCTGGTGGTCCACTCTTTTTATTGGGTTGTTTGTTGGAGAAAAAAAATCCCAAATCATTTTTTGCGCCATTCTAGAAAGTTGTCACTCTGCAGTGTGTGTGTCGCGTCAATTACGTCACTCTCCCACGACCTACAACCTAGATGACTCGGATTTTTGTGCATGCACCTCGCGGGACGCGCACAGCGTAAAGCAAGACCTCCCAGACATGTATTGATCTGTACGGCAAAGTACGGTTTAGAAACTATATCATTTCCTTTTGGAGGGCATGCATAACACGGCATAACACCAGAGCCTGGCTGCGGGGAAATGTTGGCGCTGTTCCGAGTTTGTTCTAATCTGTCAAAATGACAGACTGCTTTCAGATTTTTCCATCATTGTTAAATAAAATATTCGGTTAACGCGACCACTGGTGTCCCAGCAACATCAGTACCAAGCGAGAGAGTTTTTTCCAGAGCAGGGGATATTGTAAATGCCCAAACATCCCAGTTTATAAATACCTAAAAATGTGGACATTCTCATATTCCTAAAAACCTGTCTGATGATGCTGAGTGAGTGACTAGTGAGTTTGAGTTGAGTTACTTGAAAAACTAAAGTGAAACTTGATTTATTTTATTGCAGGGTCTGATTATTAAATTTCCTTGTTTATTTGTGAGATGCAGTGGCATAAAGAAAATGCTTACTTTGTTTGGTAGTACTAGTAGGTACAAAAACACTGGTTTTCTTGTTCCAGTCTGTTACTGTCAATTTGTTTTTGATACTTTAAAATACTGCTATCCTACAAAAATGCTGTGAAAATCCGATTTATTATGTAATAAATAAACATTTTCCGAGTAAAAAAATGTTTTATTGAAAAAAAAGAATTTCTGTATTTTTTTTTCCTTTCCTTTATTATTCAATATCGCAATAAATACCGTACCGTGGACTTGTTATCGCGATATTATCGTACCGTGAGTTTTTGGTATCGTTACATCCTTAATTATTAGTACAAAATGTAAGGAGGGAGCCATGCCTGCTTCATGTATGGAAGAGGACTAGCACCTCAAGAAAGCAATCCTATCATCAGGTGTGGTCTCTAAAATGTATAAATTATTATCTAGGGCTGCCCCGAATACCTATTCTCCTGTCCAACTGTCCTGGGAGCATGCCTTGAATATCTCTCTGTCTGCTTTGCAATGGAACTCCATTTGGAGGTCAGCTATGTTCTCTTCTAAATGTGTAAGATTCAGGATCATACAGTTCAAAATTCTCAATAGAGCTTACATCACCCTTATTACAAAATCCAAGATGGACAATAAACACAGAGACTTATGCTGGCATGAATGTGGCAAGCGAGGTACATTGTTGCACCTACTCTGGGAATGCCCAGCGGTAAAAAAACTTTGGTCAGAAGTCATATCCTTAATGTCTGAATCTTTCAAAGTTAATTTCCCTACATGTCCCATTGCATGCCTGGGTCTCAAGCCAGATGGCAATGTTGCAAGGACTGCCGATCGGCTCTGGACATTGGCCTGTTTAGCCACAAAAAGACTCATCCTACTAAACTGGAAGGAACGCAAACCAGCCTGCTTCACTAGGGACGCATGGCTGAGGGAGTATCTGAACCTACTGAATATGGAGCGTGCAGCTTCTCTGCTGGGGGATTTTGAGGGGGGACAGGAGGATTGTGGTTCACTGTCCACAGCTCTCCTATCTGACCCTGTCAATATGGCATCTCCTGTGTAATGTATTGTGTATGTAATGTCCTGTGTATGTCACAATCTGCTGTCTTAGGAAGTCATCCTTGCACCAAGATGCGAGTGCACCGGTTGAAAGAGTGCGCATGGGCTACAGTTTGGGTTAAACTCGCGATGCATCGATTGTAGCGTCTTTGCATTGCTAAAAAAATGATTCATTCATATAATATCCTCTCAACCTGTCAGCACTCCGCAGAGAAGATCTTTGATCTTTGCTTCGCACTACGGAGGCCGAGAGTCTCAGTTATCAACACACATGGAAGTCGAGCAGAAAGAGAAACACAGCGCACCGAAAAATACCTACAAATCAAACGTTTGGCAACACTTTGGATTTTTCAAGAAAGACGCTCAACTTGAAAAATCGCTCGCAAATTGTAAACGATGCCGTGCCGCTTTAAAGTACACAAGTAGTACGAGGAACTTAGCGATGCACATAAAGAGGCGACATGGGGTCTGCGGCTGAAAAGAGAAACCTGAAAGTTAGACATATGAGTTAAATCACTCAGTGAGGTGTTCTGTCAGAGAAAGTGGTGTTTAGTTTACAGCAGCCTGTGACTGCCAATAATAGTTTAAATGTCTTCCTTATGCAGTTATCAAATACCTGTTTGTGAAAGGTTATTTGCATTCTTTATTGTTCATATAGAAACCACAGCTTTCTGCTCACTGGTGAGTTAGCCTATGATTGAGTGTTAAGCACATCAGGCTGACAGCTGTATGGGTATTGCACTATGGTAGTTGTTATTTGCACATTGTTAATCCTGGGCAATGCATCCTTAAATTGTTTAACTGTGAGGTGTTATACAATTGTACTGTACTCTGGAGAGTTTTTTAAGGTAAAAAAGGTAAAAAAGAAACAGCATGATGGGATGCGCAGTACCAGTAGAGAGAACCAAATATTTAAAGCACTCATTATTTTGCATCGTGTTGAATCGCATTGTATCGCCCCGAATCGCATAATGTTGTATCAAATCGTATCGAACTGTATCGCAACAGGGGTGAATCGAATCGTATCGCATCGCCTGGCGCTTCAAATGTATCGTATCGTTGGCAACGTATCGAGATGCGCATCACATTGGCCTCAGTGATGGAGATGCACATCCCTAGTGCGCATGTCTCACAAAATGAGATGCATTGTGGGACATATAATTTATGGGCAGCATGCTTCTGTAAAGCGGCATGTAACCGTATAATAAACTTATTATATTCTTTGCAAACTCTTGCGGGCCACATAAAATGAGGTTGCGGGCCGGAGTTGGCCCTGGTCTAGAGCATTGCAAATGTGTGCATTTGCTTTAAAGGTTTGGAATTATTGGTTTTGACTGTTGCAAAAACCAAGCAGCTTATAAACCTCATCAAAGATTATGAGAGTTTTATTTAGTTATTATATATACATTTTTGTCCAAGAGATGCTGATTTAAGACCGTTGTTACAAAAGTTAAGCCATTTGCATCAGAAAGAGGGGAGTTATATATATATATATATATATAGAGAGAAGAGAAGTAGTACTACAGTGGTTTCTTAAAGTTGAAATGTGGTTTCCAAGAAATCAAAAGGCAACCCAACTTTTGCTGACAAAGCTAATGTCAGCAGGACGCTTAAGAAATATTTACTCAGTGTAATTTGATGCTAACAATATCAAAGCTAAAGCTAGCAATAGGATACCCAACCCTTGTTTCTTATGTGATTCAGAGCTTTAGCACCTGAACTTTTGAAAGAACATCCATAACATTAATCTGGCTGCAATTTACAAATTATTTATCTAATATATTATATATAGTATATAGACTTGTCAGGATCTCGACACAAACTGATGAACCTAAATGCACGACCTAGAGACAAAGACTTCATTGTAAAAAAAAATGTAATTTTAATTTCACAGATCAGGTAATCCCTCTTAACCAGTTTAGCCCTGAGCCTGTTCTTCAGGTCTCAGGCTCGAAAATCACATTCCCAGAACAAATGACCATATCCTCCCTTCTAAAAGAGTTAAATTAATAATATATTTCGTCAAAGTAATGATAAACCTGTGAGTTGGATGTAGAAGAGTCAGAACAATATAGATGTTTTTTATTTTAAAGAAAATTCAGATTGAACATAGTAAAAAACTGTAAATTATAGTGTCCGTCCAAAAAATCTTTTTTACTTATAGTGAAAACTACCCTTGGATGATGTTAAGGTAGACTAAAAGCTTTAGGAATCCAAAGTACAACATATAATAAGTACCTTGTATCAAGATTAATGCAAAAAAAGTGACATTTGACCTTTTTAGAGAGGTTTAGCCAAATAAACTCCACCTCTGAGGTGAACTGGAACCCATTGGTCGATTTTGGTGATTGACATCTCTTTCTGACCGTTAGAGCCAATATAATCAAAGGGAAATCTCCCCACTCACACACATGGTAAAACAAAAAGGTGTGGGATTCGCGCACCCAGTTTTGCATGAGAGTGAAGCTGTCTCTAGCTCTGACATCTGGAAACCAAAAAGCAGGTTTATTGCTCATGGATTATCAGAAATCCTTTCAAAGGGACACCGACACATTGGATTAACCTATGGATTAACTTCAGCAGCGTTTTTATCGTTTTAATGCCATTGAAGACCACGTTTGACCAGACAAAGACACAGGTGAGCCATGTTAGCATTTTTAGCTACCTAGCGCCACCATACTTGCCAACCTTGAGACCTCAGAAATCGGGAGCATTTCAAAACCACCTTTTTCACAAGTAGGAAAAAACTAGGCATAACAAAAAGAGAAATTAACAAAATTAACAAAAGAAACAAAACCTGACATGAGTGAAAGCGATCCTTTCTGAGCTGAGGCTTGGCACGACCATTTGGAGAAACAAACAAGACGAACTGACACAGGACAGGGGAGAAAAAGGACTATTTAAACATGACATGTGTGGGAACAGGTGGAAACAATCAGGGGAGGGGCAGACACTGATTATGGTGGGAAAAACACACAAGGGAAGGAAGAAAAAGGGCCTGAAATGAAAGACAAGAGGTAAGTACAAAATAAAACAGGAAATGACAGACAAAATACATAAACATAACTAACACATTTGACAAGACACAACAGCACCCTCCCCTCTAGGGTCGACTCCTGGCGGCCCAGGCTGATCAGGACGACGATTGTGGAAGTCCCTGATCAGAGCTTTTTCAATGATAAGTGCGGGAGCTACCCATAAGCGCTCCTCAGGACCGTATCCCTCCCATTAGACCAGGTATTGATGTCCTCTACCCCGTTTGCGGACCGCTAGTAGCTTCCTGACCGTGTATACCGGGCCCCGTCGATGATCCGGGGTGGTGGAGGGGCCTTGGAGGCGGGAACCAGGGCGCTCTCCTGAACAGGCTTGATTTTGCTGATGTGGAGCATGGGGTGGACCTTGAGAGACGTGGGGAGTTGGAGACACACCACGACAGGGTTAATAATGTTCTGAATTGGGAAAGGACCCACGAGCCTTGCTGCCAATTTCCTGGAATGAACCTGTAGGGGTAAGTGTTTAGTGGATAACCAGACACGCTGACCCGGTCTGTAGATGGGAGCCACACGGCGGGAACAATCTGCTGCTGCCTTATCCTAGCGGATGTCCGAAGGAGTGCCTGCCGAGCTCCGGCCCAGACCTTCTGACAACGTTGGACCATGGCATGCGCAGATGGGACTCTGACCTCCTCCTCGTTGGCTGGGAACAGCGGGGGTTGAAATCCATAGGCGCACTGGAAGGGGGAGAGACCTGTAGAAGCCGAAGGAAGAGTATTGTGGGAGTATTCCACCCAGGTGAGTTGGTCGCTCCATGACCTCGGGGCTCTGGGACACGAGGCATCTGAGGCAGATCTCGAGGTCCTGATTTAGGCCTTCTGTCTGGCCATTGGACTGGGGGTGGTAGCCGGAAGACAGGCTGACGGTGGCGCCTAGGAGCCGGCAGAATTCCCTCCAGAAGACGGAGATGAACTGGGGACATCGGTCGGACACCACATCACTGGGGAAACCATGAATCCTGAATACGTGGGTTAGCATGACCTCTGCCATTTCCTTGGCAGAGGGAAGTTCAAGCAGAGGGATAAAGTGAACCATCTTGGTGAATTGGTCTACTACCGTCAGGACGGCAGTGTTACCCTTAGAAGGTGGCGCCCTGTGACAAAGTCCAGCGAGATATGGGACCAAGGGCGTTGTGGCACGGGCCGGGGCTGAAGAAGACCCATCGGAGCCAGGGATGAGGTCTTGTTACGGGCGCACACAGGACAGGCATCCACATATTCCGTCATCTCCTTTACCATGGCTGGCCACCAGAAACGCTGTTTTATGGTGAAAATTGTTCGCTGGATACCTGGATGACATGTGAGCTTAGAGGTGTGAGCCCATTGGATTACCTTGGAGCGTAATGACACAAAGACAAACAGACGATTATTCGGACACCCACTAGGTGCTGGGCTCACAAGATTAGCCTGCTTCACATCATTTTCTATCTGCCAGGAGACCGCCCCAACCGCAAAGTTCAGTGGAAGGATTGCCTCTGGTTCCTTGGCAGTAGGCTCTGGCTCATAGAGTCGTGACAGTGCGTCTGGTTTTCCATTCTGAGTACCCGGTCGTAAGGAAATCGTGAAGTTGAATCTGTTAAAGAACAGAGACCAACGCGACTGACGTGAATTAAGTCTCTTGGCTTTCCTGATATACTCCAAGTTCTTATGGTCCGTCCAAACAATAAAAGGTTGCTCCGCCCCCTCTAGCCAGTGTCTCCACTCCTCTAATGCTGCCTTCACTGCTAGCAACTCCTTGTCACCTACGTCGTAGTTCCGCTCAGCTGAGGACAACTTACAGGACAGGTAGGGGCAGGGATGCATCCGGTTGTCCTTGGTGGATCTCTGGGAAAACACTGCTCCTATTCCCACATTGGAGGCATCCACTTCCACCACAAATTGTCGCTGGGGGTCTGGGATGGTAAGAACAGGTGCCGTGGTAAATCTCTCCTTAAGAGTCATGAAGGCGGTTTCAGCCTGGGGACCAAACAAGACTTTGGAGGAAGTGAGGACTTGACGAACCTGGAAAACATGGATTTGACTGTCCGGGGAAAAGATGAATATGTCATCCAGATAAACATACATAAATACATTCAAGAAGTCTCTTAAAATGTCATTGACGAAGGTCTGGAAGACAGCAGGAGCGGAGTGAAAACCAGGAGAAAGGGGGTGAAATGAACAAAAAGTATCCGAAATAGTGCATCATAGATGTTGCCGAGTGAGTCAGGCTGTTGAGCTTGACTCTGCAGCACATGTGCTGCACCATGCATAATATGTGGTGAGTGTGGTTGAGGTTGACTCTGCACCACATGTGCTGCATCATGCATCATATATGGTGATGCATCTTATGATGGCCAATTTGGCTGCTCCAAGAGCCCCAAAAGACAGACAAATGATGCAGCATGTCTCCATAACTTGGGCACTTAGGTTATTTCACACCTCCAGGAGAGAGACCGCAAAAACCACCTCTCTGTTGCCCCTCACAGAGCCGCAAACAACGGACTAATGACCTCCAGGATGTCTCCCTCACATGCACACTTCCATAACCTTGCACACAGTGAGTCCCCGGGCCCCCGGACTTAAGCACTCTCCCACAGACTAAACCCAGATGATCACACCCTCCAGAACCTCATGCCCCTGGTAACCCTAAAAGGGGGATGGTTTTTCCATGCTTTACCATCCGCCCATCGGCATCCATATTCGGCCTTCTTCACGGCACCAGCACCACCCCTTCTGTGGAGGATGTTCTCATGCCCCTGGTAACCCTTTAAATAGTCTGATACTACCAGGGCTCATCACTGCACTTTACAAGCCAGAAATACGTATGTACGGGTCTCATTACTGGAGGCTTCTGGGGACCGCATGACAGTCTTGACCGGGGTCTTGAGAGGGGTCTCATTACCGGAGGCTTCTGGGGACCGCATGACAGTCTTGACCGGGGTCTTGAGAGGGGTCTCATTACCGGAGGCTTCTGGGGACCACATGACAGTCTTCACCGGGGTCTTGAGAGGGGTATTGCTGCCGGAGGCTACTGTGTTCATGCCGGAGGTACTTGAGATTGCCAGGCCCTTAAATCGTATACATTACATTACATTGCATTTAGCTGACGCTTTTATCCAAAGCGACTTACAATAAATGCGTTCGACCAACAAAGTACAAACTTGAAGAAAACAGAATCATATAAGTACATCAGGTTTCATAGAGCTAAAACATGTCAAGTGCTACTCAACTGGCTTTAGATAAGCCAGTCCTTTATTAGTATATAAGTGCTTTGTTAATAGTTCTATCGCTCGAAGTGGAGTCGAAAGAGATGAGTTTTCAGTCTGCGCCGGAAGATGTGTAAGCTTTCTGCTGTCCTGATGTCAATGGGGAAATCATTCCACCATTTTGGAGCCAGGATAGCAAACCCGCGTGTTTTTGCTGATGGGAAATTGGGTCCCCCTCGCAGTGCGGGTGCAGCGAGGTGTTTGGCCGATGCAGAGCGGAGTGCACGTGCTGGGGTGTACGGTTTAACAATGTCCTGGATGTAGGAAGGGCCAGATCCATTCGCAGCATGGTACGCAAGTACCATTGTCTTGAAGTGGATTCTAGCAGTTACCGGAAGCCAGTGAAGGGAGCGGAGGAGCGGCGTGGTGTGGGAGAATTTAGGAAGGTTGAAGACCAAACGAGCCGCTGCATTCTGGATGAGCTGCAGAGGTCGGATGGCACATGCAGGTAGACCAGCCAGGAGGGAGTTGCAGTAATCTAGGCGAGAGATGACGAAAGCCTGGATCAGAACCTGCGTCGCTTTCTGGGTCAGCTGGGGACGTATTCTCCTGATGTTGTAAAGGGTGTATCTGCAGCAGCGGGTTGTAGCAGCTATATTTGCAGTGAAGGACAGTTTGTTATCTAGGGTCACACCTAGATGCCTTGCAGTCTGAGTCGGGGAAACAATCGAGGTGCCGATATTGATTGTTAGGTCAAGAGTGGGACAATCTTTTCCCGGAAGGAAAAGCAGTTCAGTCTTGTCAAGGTTGAGCTTGAGGTGGTGAGCAGACATCCACTGAGAGATGTCAGCTAGACAAGCAGAGATGCGTGCAACGACCTGGGTCTCAGAAAGGACATAATTAATTGTGTGTGGTCAGCGTAGCAGTGGTATGAAAAACCATGCGGGCTAATGACTGATCCAAGCGAATTTGTGTACAAAGAGAAGAGGAGGGGAACAAGAACAGAGCCCTGAGGGACCCCTGTAGTTAATTGACAAGGGTCAGACTCGGACCATCTCCAAGTTACCCTGTAGGTGCGGTCTTTGAGGTATGAGGTGAGGAGGGAAAGTGCAGAGCCTGAAACTCCAAGTTCTTGTAGAGTGCGAAGGAGGATCTGATGATTCACCGTGTCGAATGCAGCAGACAGGTCCAAAAGGATGATGACAGAGGAGAGGGAGGATGCTTTAGTCGTATGCAGTTCCTCAGTGACAGCAAGGAGGGCAGTTTCTGTTGAGTGACCTGCCTTGAAACCAGGCTGGTGCGGATCCAGAAGGTTGTTCTGATGGAGATAACAGGAGAGTTGTTTAAAGACAGCGCGTTCAAGTGTTTTAGACAGGAACGGGAGGAGAGAGACAGGCCTGTAGTTTATAACATCAGATGGGTTGAGAGTGGGTTTCTTCAGGAGAGGGTTTACTCTTGCCTCCTTGAGACATTTTGGAAAGTGACCAGAAGTTAGAGAAGTGTTGATGAAATGGGTGAGAAACGGTAGAATATCAGGAGCGTTAGTTTGAAGAAGGTTTGAAGGGATAGGGTCCAGAGGACAGGTGGTAGGACAAGCAGAGGTAATGAGGGTAAGAACCTCACTTGGAGAGAGAGGGGAGAAGGAGGTTAGTGTGTGGGTGAAAGGTGGGTCTGGTGACCCAGCGGTGAGTAAAGGTGAGTCAGAAAAAGAAGAGCGAATATCATCAACCTTTTTTCAAAGTGGTTAACAAAGTCGCTTAACAGAAGAGAGGAGGGGGAAGGGGCTTTGGGGGGGTCCAAGAGGGTGGAGAAGATGGAAAATAGTTTTTTGGGATTGGAATAGGAAGATTGGATCTTATCTTGAAAGAAAGTGCTTTTTGCCTGAGAGATGGAAGCAGAGAAAGAGGAGAGGAGAGCCTGATAGGTTAGGAGGTCATCATGGTGTTTGGATTTCCACCATTTCCGCTCTGCTGCCCGAAGGATGGTTCTTTTAGCACGCAGTGCGTCATTTAGCCAGGGAGCCGGAGGGGACTGACGAGCCTGCCGAGATGTGAGAGGACAGAGAGAGTCCAGAGAGGATGAGAGAGTAGAGAGGAGGGTTCCTGCAGAAGAGTTTGGAGGCAGGAGTTGGAACGAGTCCGAGGAAGGGAGGGCTGAGAGCACCGATGAGGCAAAGGTAGAGGGGGAGAGGGAACGAAGCTTGCGGCGGACAGGTGCAGAATTAGAAGAGATGAGTTTGTTATGTTTGGAAAGGGGTAGAGAGAATGAAATGAAGAAGTGATCGGATGTGTGAAGCGGGTTTACAGAGAGGTTAGAAGTAGTGCAGTTCCTTGAGAATATGAGATCAAGGACATTGCCAGCGTTATGAGTTGGTGGGGATGGAGACAGTGAGAAAGCAAAGGCGGTTAAAAGAGATGTTAGTTCAGCTATCTTCCCTGTCTCGAGGTTGAAGTCTCCGAGAAGTACAGCGGGAGGGCCAGTTTCAGGGATGTGTGAGAAGAGATTATCTAATTCCTCCAAGAAGTCCCCCAAGGTACCTGGTTCCTCTTCCTCAAGCACAGCAGCAGTGGCACTCTGCTTCCTGGGTTTTAGCCCCTTGTTCAGCCTGGAGCGCAGGGGTCTTCTTCACCTCATCCTTCTGAGCCCTCAATACCAAATTTTCCAGCATCACCTGCCTGCAGTCCTCTTCATCACACTCGGTATGTGGGGAGAAGGGTGGAGAGTGCACCGGGTATTCCTCCTCATTGTCTATATCCAATGATGTAGCCATTCCAATGATGGGATTAGTCTCTCGGAGGTCATGGAGCAACTGCAGGGCCACACTATGCTTCAGCCTTGCCATGACCTGATGTGCCTCATCTCGGGAGAACTCAGGGTGGTCATGAGTTACATGACGGTCTAGTCTCTTCCCAGCATACGAACACCCTGTGATGGGACAGGGTTTGGTCCGAACATTTATTCTGCCACTGGCCATTTTAAGAATGATGCCTCTTTCCTCCAGGTTCCGCACTGCATGTTTGTGCTTAAGGTGCTTGTTCAAAGCCAGATAGAAGAGTCTGCACACCGGGTATTCCATCAACATCCTACTAAAACAGACACAATGAATTGTATTTCAATTATTTTATGTTTCTCCGTTTATATGCGTTGGTGTAACCGGTGATTGCAACCATGGGTCCGATGCTTCAATGCATGGTACATGGACCAAGGGAGGACTTGGGTTACCACCGGGTTAAATGGTCCCACCTCCGCACCAACGCGGGGCTGGTGATGGCAACATTGGGTCCGATGCATCACTTCATGGTGCCCCGACCATGAGAGGGTTTGGGGTGCCTCGGAACCAGGCAGTACCCCAGCAGGAAACATGTTTTATGGTCAAAGGAGGAAAGAGTGATAGAACCGGGGTAAAGCAAAGAAAGTGTCCGACAATAGTGACTTGTGAGGCGGCCAGAGAGTCTGTCATCTCTCTCGGTCCTATCCTCCAGACAATGTATTTCAAGTCATCCATAGAAAAGGGGTGAAAATGAAAGAAAAGTACCCGAAAATAGGGCCTCATAATGTGGGTACAGTCCCCTGTCGACTCCCCTCAAATTCGTCCAGACTCAGAAAAAGTCTGAGTTAACTTTTTGGAGAACCATAGAAAAGGGGTGAAAATGAAAGAAAAGTATCAGAAAATAGGGCCTCAAAATGCGGGTACAGTCCCCTGTCAACTCCCCTTGCATTCCTCCAGACTCAGAAAAAGTCTGAGTTAACTTTTTGGAGAACCATAGAAAAGGGGTGAAAATGAAAGAAATGTATCCGAAAATAGTGACTCATAATGCGAGTAGAGTCCTCTGCCAACTCCCCTTACATTCCTCCAGAGACCAGTTAAAAAACTTAAAGTTTGGAAAAAACCATGCTGGGGGGTCTCCGGGCAACAAATGTATCCGAGCCCGAGTGCACATGGAGCGGATGCATTCCTCCATGAAGTTACACAGCCGTTTTTTTTCTGAATCCTCTCAAAAATTGGGTTTCCGATTTCGTGCAGACAGTAGTCTGAAAATGATGAATTAATTTTTTTAACGGAGAAAGGGAGGCGTGGATTCCCCTCTCCGTTGTAAGTTGCAACGGGGGAGTGCAAAGGGTCCGGGGGCTTCGGCCCGAAGCGCAGAAGGGTTGAGCTTTGTTGAGCCCCTCCTCCGTTGGCACTCAGTCGTTTTTTCGAGAATCTTTTAAAACTTCATTTTTGATTATTTTAAGATATAATTGACCGTTTTCTTAAATGTTTTCTTCTTTCCACGGGTGGGGGCGCATGGCAGGCCGCTTATGAGCTCCCACATTCGGCCTGGAACCTCCAGGATTTGTGGGATAAGCTCCATAAACTGACAAAGTCACCCAAAAATGTCACTTTTATAGCCGAAACATATATAATACAAATAGATTTAAATAGTCAAAGGTACAATTGTGCTCCCAATTACCCGGAATTTGATTTATAAAGCCCCATGATAGTGAATACAAATCATTTTCATGGAAAAAAAGTGTTAAAACGCCTGATTAAAGCATATGCAGGACCCCAGTGCATTGTGTTAAGGAACCATATTAATGATAAAATAAATCATTTAAATGCAAATATAATGATTAAAAATCATTTTTAGGGGGACAACTTTGGAAAGGAGACTGAAAATGACTCTCCAGTATGGAGGACGGAACATGACATAAGTACAAATAAATAAATATCTAAATAAATGTATTAAGAAATACAGGAATAAATAAATAAATACGTAAATAAATAAATAAATACAGGAATAAATAAATACAGCAATAAATAAATGTTGAAATAAATACACAAATAAATAAATAAAAGAATAAATAAATGCATAAATAAATATGGAAATAAATACACCAATGTATACATAAATAAATAAAAGTCGAAAATAAAACATAACACACGTTATTATATATATTTCATATATTTCTACATTTACGCAACATACATTTATTTATTTATGTATTTATGTGTCCTTCTGCTAATGAGGTGGGCGGTCCTAACCTCAGTCTGAAGCAGGATTCGCTAATTGTTGGAGCCAGGCAGAAGCAAGAGATTCGTAGCATGTCACCTCTGTACATTCTGTGTACAGTGTACACCCACGGCAACTCGCTAATAATGGCTTCGGCTGGAAGGGCGCTGGCAGACCTTCTGCGGGATGCGGCTAACCAGCTTGAAAACTGTAAGTGACTCATGTTTAGGTCTAGTGTAAGACTGATCTGACAGTGTAAAAAAGTGTGGCGCTATGTTATGTTTTGTGCAGCACCAAGGACCGCTAACGCGCCAGTTTCGTCTCCTCCTCATCCGTTACATAACGGGACTCCCAGACAACCAGTGGACGGTAGGTCTTTGCATCAAACTATTTTTAATGCAAATCCGATCAGTGTATTAAGTTTATATCGCCAATGACAAGTTATTTGATTCAGTTTCTGTCCACCAGCTTGAAGGGATCATTATATTTATAGTGTGTGATGCTAATGCTAACCAAAATTTTCCCCCTGGATTCTCGTTGAATCATTATTTCTTTGCACTCAATATTGCTTATCTTCTTAACTTGATACTAGCCGAAGTTTCAAGACTGTTTGGCCCCTACATGGAAGGGATGAGGACGGCAAGGCGGCGAACCCTTTCTGGTCCTGCACACCTGCATTCTTATACCCATTCATTCTGTTACCTTGAGGACAAGAATGCAGCCTTAGTCCCCAACCGATACGTCAAAGAAAGACTCGCTGCTGCTGGCTTAGGGGAAAAACGGCTCACATTTAGAGGTCTGTCAGTCATTAGAATGACGATTATCAAACTGCTCTTTCCTTTTATGTGTATTTTTTATGGTAAATGTACATTTGTGATATATAAATATATTGAGTTACCCTTACAATCATAACATTATCTTTATGTGGATGCCTATCCAAAACTGCGGAACGGTGGCGGTTTCGAGTTGCTAAAAATATCTGACACTACGAGAAGTCGCCACCTGATTGTGATCCCCTGTCCCAATGAGGGTTACTATGTCAGATATTTGAAGGACCCTGAGACCCAGATTGGCCATACTACGGTTTGCATTAGAACAATGCAAAGAACCCTGAATTTGGACCCTGTAAGTTCCTCACTTCTATAGTGGTGTAACAATATAAAAATAGAATCTGTGACTTACAGTAACATAATTGTTCACTTGTGATGTAGTTTAAAACTATTTTGTTTATAGGCATGTCGATCAGAAGGCAACAGCGAGTTAATTGGACCAAATCAGAAATGTGTCATCTGTGGAGAGGAGTTCCCCTTTTCAAGAATCAAGGATCACAGCAATAACTGCATGAGGTATTACTCTCTACAGAACTAAACATCACATTCGTCAGGCACACTGCAACTGCATGTGTAGACACACAATAACCAATAATCATAAGGCTGTGGGATGCTGCAAATGGATGTAAAACATTTTGACATATCAGCATATCTGAGGTTTTATAATTATGGGGCCAGATATTAGTACTTTTTGTTCCAACAATCCCTCTGTAACACCATATTTTGCTTTCCTCTATAATATATTTAAATATGAAAGATATACATTCTGGATGTTGGTTTTGAGGAAAAGTAACATTTGGTTTACTTGCTATCCTATTTATATGCCCATCTTTTTCTAGAGTGCGATATGTAATGTAAAGTATACTACCGAGTAACAGAAATAACCTCTTTTTACTAGACCATCACAGAGCAGCGGTGAGGTAAAGATTGAGTTGGCAACTGAAAGGGCCTCCGGAAGTCAAGTTAGATTTGAAAGCACGTTCACAGGAGCACAGGGAAATGAGACAACAAGGGCCAGGAACACAAGACACTCAGTGCCACCTCAGGAAATGTTGCCTTCTCCTGAGGTAGTTGACATCGATACCACTAAGGAAAGTGGCTTCTCTGGTGTGTAACATCCTTTATTAAAGGTGGGGTAGGTAAGTTTCAGAAACCGGCTCGAGTGCACTAAAATTTGAAAGTACACAGCTAAAAAGAATCCGCCCCTTCCTTCAGACTTCCTTACAGAGCACCTCCTCCGCGAGAGCAGGCTGCAGTAACGTTACATATCAGGCAAAGCTAAACACATCTAGGTTAGCAACACTACACAGCCAAAGCAACTCCGATATTGACTCTGGTTTGACTTCTCCTAGTTTCCACTTTCTTTTTGTTCTTAATTTGCTCCGTTACATTTTTTCTTTTGCGACCAGAAGACGATGTTGAACCTAACTCTGCCATGGTGAAAGTGGCTGCCTGTTGCTGGCGAGTCATTGAAGTACTGCTGCAATGCACGCCCAATGACGGCACGCCCAATGAGGGCACGAGATACATTTGTGCGTGCACGAGATGGAAGGCTGACAGACAGGGCGGCAATCCAATCCGTTTGTAGTTTTTACAGTATCACGGCTTCCACAGATGACATTTTTTTATGGATTTTTTGTCAAAGCACTTAAGATATTTATTGCTATCGGGATGTTAAGAGCATTCCATGGAATATAACAAAAAGTGTATCTCGAGCCGGTTTCTGAAACTTACCTACCCCACCTTTAAGTACATCATGTATTGCAATAAGTTGTTGCTCTCTACATTTCACTTGATCTAATATTAATTTGGAAACCCTTTAAACTATTTTTAGATTGGAAAATAGCGCCAGATCCCACAGAGGCAGCAAAGATGTTTAAAGAAGACATTTTAAGCCGGCATGCAACTGGAAAATCCTTGTGTCTTACTATGGATCTTGGAGACAGTGCAGAGGAAAGGGAGAGAGCAGTCCTTACTTTTTATAAGAATGCATATGTTGAGTGGGCTTGCCCCTTGACATGCACACTTAAGGGTAATTCGGTTACAAATAAAACCTAAGATAAAAAAATGAAGAAACCATATTTTCGTTAAACTGATGTTTGTAGTGTGTGTTTACACTTTTCAGGAGATCCAGCAATTGGTGATGGTGTGACTCGGCATTTCTTTGCAACCATCATGTCAAAACTTCAGGCTGGTTTTGAGATGAAGTTTGGTAAGTAAATATTTACTATGGCTGATCGCTGGGTCTCAGCCACTAAGTTATGTGTGTTTTTGTACCAGTTCCAGGCTGAAAACAGATCTGTCCCTTAACCCCAGAAAACAAAACGTATTCCTAAAACCTGATGTGACTGTAGCTGCTGTGAACATGTAGGTTTCTACAGGATCAACCAGTATCCAGTGGCGGTTTGATAATTCCTTTACTAATGCTTTGTGATAGTTGAACATCTATGTGCTTTACCCTCCACTTCTCATCTCCTTTTGGAGAGTGACTTCTTTGTTGTTGCTGGCCGAATGATTGGAAAATTCATTCCTCCATGATGGGCCATGCCTAGGTGGACTGAGCCCAGGTATCCTGCACAGGGGCGGAGCTTCAGGGGGGGCTGTAGGGGCAGGGCTCCCTGGGCCCGGGACGGTCGGGACCCAATGGGGGCCCATCGCCGAGGCAGCAGGCTCCGCCCCCGAGATATTAGCCGGCGGGCCCTGCTTCCTCGCGCCACTGAGTGCACTGACGTTCGTGGTCATATTAGGTATTAGCATTGTAGCCTATAATATGAGTTGAACTTGTGCTGCTATTTTCACACTCACATTTAACATTAAAACATGAGGCAAGTGAATCCCTTCTATTGTCTCCAAATGTATTTTGGGTAAAATCGTCATCAACAGCCGTCCATCAACATCATACGTAAATGAACGTCAACGTCATCATCAATCACTTGTCATTCAACAGAGCAATGCCTAAGCATGAGCAGTTATAAACACAAAGAAAAAGATAAAAAGAACCAAGGAAAAGCCAAATTGTCCAAGCTAGATGGATATTTTTTTCGCCCTACTCCTCCTCCTGCGGGAGATGAACCTGAAGTTTTTGCCACTGCCAGCCGTGTTTCATCCCCGAGCCCCAGCCCGCCAAAAACGTTAGTGAGGGTTAGCCAGATTTACAGGTAGGCTACAATCACGGACACACACTGTCAACAAGAAAATGTGAGTTTGTGGTAAATGTTGATATCATGGTTGTTGTTACTTCGTGTAGCTCGGCCGCCTAGCTTATTTCCTTTTCTGTATCTCGGCTGTAGTGATGATGATAATAATAATAATAATAATAATAATAATAATAATAATAGGGACGACTCAGCAGCTGCTAGCTGCTCGTCGAGAGGAGAGCCAGGCCTGACGCTTGACCAGCCGCACCCCTCCCCCTCCGGCTCCTTACCTGCTGCGCCGCAAGGTGAAGAAGTACCGGACACTGGGAATGAAAGCAGCAACAGGTCTCCTCCTCACGCTACTCCTACGGGTGAAACTCAGACCACGGATCATGATGTGTCCTGCAATTATCCTCTGGAGCGTTTTCCGACTGATCGGGCAAACTATTTTGAAAACATTGAGGACGCCAATATCAAAAGATATATCCTTAAAATGGGCCCATGCAAACCCAAAGGTCCATTTCCCAAAGACAAGGATAACCGTTGCTTTTCAGAAAGCTATTACACCTCCACCACTAAAGTTGGGATGAAATTTCCACGTAGCTGGATGTGCTATTCCCTGTTAATATAACTCTCACTCTAGCTTCAAGCAACTTGGCATTCAGGGGCCATCGAGAGGTTCTAGGTCAGGGAAAAGCTGGCAACTTTTTGTCAATAATAGAATTATTGGCTCGCTACGACCCTGTTTTGAAAGAGCTAATCAACCGACCAGAAGGGTCAGTGAAATACCTCAGTCACCAGATTCAAGATGAGATTATTTACATATTATCTCAACGTGTGAAAGCTGACATCATTGATGAAATAAACGAAGCCCCATTTTATTCTGTCATCATGGACACAACGCAAGATGTGTCAAAGATAGACCAGTTGAGTCAGGTTTACCGCTACATAACTGTTGTTAAGAACGACATGGATATTGCAACAGATATACAGATCAATGAAGTCTTTTTGGGTTTTGAAGTGACTGAAGGTTCCTCAGCTTCAGAGCTTGAAAACAAAATCCTTGGTTCTATAGAGAAAAACGGATTAGATCTGTCTAAATGTCGCGGACAGGGCTATGATGGGGCGGCTAATATGAGTGGTGTGTATTCAGGCGTGCAAGCAAGAATAGCCGAGAAGGAGCCCCTTGCCCACTATGTTCATTGCGCTGCTCATAATCTCAACCTAGCACTCAACGACTCTGTTAAAAATGTCCCTGGAGTGAAGCAGTTCTATGACACTGTAGAGATGCTCTACAACTTTTTTGGTCACAGTATCAAACGATGGGCATTGCTCAGTGAGTTAATGACGCCAGAGAGCAGAACTATCACATTAAAACGCTTATGTCCCACTCGCTGGTCATCTCGCCATGATGCGCTTGTTGCGTTAAGGCACAGATATGGAGACATTATAAAAGCCCTCGTCAAAATATCCCTTACCAGTGACAAAAAGGATGAGCGCAATGAAGCAAGTGCACTCAAGAATGCCATAAGCAAATTTAGCTTTCTATTTTTGGTCAACATGCAGACCAAGATTTTGGAAAGCATAAATTGTGCTTCAAATTTACTGCAAGCAAAAGACGCGGATATTCTCAAAGCATCTACTCTACTGCAAAATGCCATCAGTGTTTTGGTGGAGTATAGGGGACAATTTGATGAGGCGAAGTCCGCCACTCTTGCCCTGGCTACTAAATGGGGAAGTCAAACAAAGTTTGAAACAACCAGGGCCAGGAAAGTTAAGAGACACTTTGATGAACTTTCTGAAGACAGCCGCCTCACTGACGCAGAGAGCAACTTTCGGGTGACCGTTTTCAATGCATGTCTCGATATACAGATGTAGCGATTCATTTCAGACCGTTTGAAACGCGAGGGCCGTGATTGGTACGTAATCTGCCCTCGCTCAAGGGAAAACCTCCAGCTTGACTTGAGACCGCCCCCGTGATAGATAAACGTAATTATAATGAAGCCAGCTGCAATGGATCATTGATCCACCAGGGGGTGCAGTGGGGTTCCACACTGGAGCTCATGTGAAATAAAGTGAGATACAGTATGCTGGATGTACAGCGGAACTTTGTTAAGATCCATATGTCACGGATATCATACTACTGTGCTAAATAAGAGACATGTAATCATTTACAAAACATCAACAGTACTCTGTTTGCTTTAACACACTGAGGCTAGGCATTCCATCTTGGAAGTACTTCTGCTGGTAAAAGTGTATTGGCTGGTTTTGGGCAAATGTGTTTTGGCGGTTATGTGCTGTGTTGTTTAACCATAGTTTAATGTTCTTCCTATGTTAAAGATATTTTTAAGGGAAATAAGTTTCTCCTTGTTAAAAACAAATCAGTTTTGCAACAGCTATTCCCTAGTGGATTAAGCTGGAAATTAAAATAGCGCACTCTGGTGGTAGTACAGAATTATTACACAAATAGAAGAAACACCATAACATTGTGAAGTATAATTTTAAGTGTTATAAATAAACACATGTTTGATCGCCAAGATAGAATTGCAAGTGGTTTCTAATTATAAGAGAAGAAACTTTACATAATACTTTTTCAAACACCAATTTATTGAAGCTAACACAAGTAGTGACATTAGCATAATTTCATACATTTCGGTATGCACTGTACACAGGAGATTTGGATTTGAACCATATTCATATTTCAAAGTCAAAACCATACACGGTACAACTTTATTTTAACATTTCGCATAATTTTTAAATATTAATTAACTTTATTAATATTTTACCTCTGGTGGCCGGGCTTGCCATGGAGCCCGGCCGGGCACAGCCCGAAAAGGCGACGTGGGCAACACCTCCGCTTCTCCGTCCCGCGGGCCCACCACCTACGGGAAACAGCGATGGGGTCGGGTGCGCTGCCAGAAGGGTGGCAGTGAAGGCAGAGGGTCTCGACGGACCAGACCCGGGCGACAGAAGCTGGCTTTGGGGACGTGGAACGTCACCTCTCTGGGGGGGAAGGAGTCGGAGCTTGTGCGGGAGGTGGAGCGTTACCAGTTGGATCTGGTTGGGCTCACCTCTACGCACAGCGTCGGCTCTGGAACCTTACTTCTGGATAGGGGTTGGACTCTATTCTTCTCCGGAGTTGCTCAAGGTGTGAGGCGCCGGGCGGGTGTGGGGATACTCACAAGTCCCCGGTTGGGTGCTTCGTTGTTGGAGTCTACCCCAGTGGACGAGAGGGTTGCCTCCCTACGCCTGCGGGTTATGGGGGGGAAAACTCTGACTGTTGTGTGTGCTTATGCACCCAACAGCAGTTCAGAGTATATGGCCTTCTTGGAGACCCTGGAAAGAGTCCTGTATGGGGCTCCTGAAGGGGACTCTTTAATCTGGCTGGGAGACTTCAACGCACATGTGGGCAATGATGGAGACACTTGGAGGGGAGTGATTGGGAGGAACGGCCCCCCTGATCTGAACCGGAGTGGTGGTTTGTTACTGGACTTCTGTGCTAGTCATGGATTGGCCATAACAAACACCATGTTCGAACATAAGGATGCTCATAAGTGTAGAGCACCCTAGGCAGAAGGTCCATGATCGATTTTGTTATCGTATCATCGGACCTGAGGCCGTATGTTTTGGACACTCGGGTAAAGAGAGGGGCGGAGTTGTCAACTGATCACCTGATCTGGTGGTGAGTTGGGTCGACTGGCGGGGGAAGCCTCTGGATAGACCTGGTAAGCCCAAACGTGTAGTTCGGGTGAACTGGGAACGTCTGGAGGAGGCCCAAGTTCAGGAGGCCTTCAACTCACACCTCCGGCGGAGCTTTTCGGGCATTCCTGTGGAGGTTGGGGACATTGAACCAGAGTGGTCGGTGTTCAAAGCCTCTATTGCCGAAGCCGCGGCGGGGAGCTGTGGTCTCAAGGTCCTAGGTGCCTCAAGGGGCGGTAACCCTCGAACCTCCTGGTGGACACCGGTGGTCAGGGAAGCCGTCCGACTGAAGAAGGAGGCCTTCAGGGATTTATTATCCCGGGGGACTCCCGAGGCAGTTGTAAGGTACCGACAGGCCCGAAGGGCAGCGGCCTCAGCCGTGGCCGAGGCAAAGCAGCGGGTGTGGGAGAAGTTCGGAGAAGACATGGAGAAAGACTTTCGGGCGGCACCAAAGTTGTTCTGGAAAACTGTCCGACACCTCAGGAGGGGGAAGCAGGGAACCCTCCAAGCTGTACAGTAAGGATGGGACGTTGTTGACCTCAACTGATGGAGTGTTAGGGCATTGGAAGGAGCACTTTGAGGAACTCCTGAACCCGACAACTCCGCCCTCTATGTTAGAGGCAGAGCTGGAGTATGACGGGGGATCGACACCAATCTCCCGGGGGGAGGTCACTGAGGTCGTCAAACAACTTCACAGTGGCAAAGCCCCGGGGGTGGATGAGATCCGCCCAGAAATGCTGAAGGCTCTGGGTGTTGAGGGACTGTCATGGTTGACACGTCTCATCAACGTTGCGTGGAAGTCGGAAACAGTACCGAAGGAGTGGCAGACCGGGGTGGTGGTTCCCCTTTTCAAAAAGGGGGATCAGAGGGTGTGTGCCAATTACAGAGGCATCACACTACTCAGCCTCCCCGGGAAAGTTTACTCTAAGGTACTCGAAAGGAGGGTCAGGCCGATTGTCGAACCTCAGATTGAGGAGGAACAATGCGGATTCCGTCCTGGTTGTGGAACGACGGATCAGCTTTTTACTCTCGCAAGGATCCTGGAGGGGGCCTGGGAGTACGCTTATCCAGTCTACATGTGTTTTGTAGACTTGGAGAAGGCGTATGACCGGGTTCCCAGGGAGTCACTGTGGGAGGTGC
Source organism: Notothenia rossii (assembly GCF_949606895.1). Classification (NCBI taxonomy): domain Eukaryota; kingdom Metazoa; phylum Chordata; class Actinopteri; order Perciformes; family Nototheniidae; genus Notothenia; species Notothenia rossii. Next base: position 32,107,775 of record NC_136908.1, read on the forward strand.
TGCGGGAGTATGGGGTGAGGGGGTCTCTACTCAGGGCCATCCAATCTCTGTACTCCCAAAGCGAGAGCTGTGTCCGGGTCCTCGGTAGTAAGTCGGACCCATTTCAGGTGAGGGTTGGCCTCCGCCAGGGCTGCGCTTTGTCACCAATCCTGTTTGTAATATACATGGATCGGATTTCGAGGCGTAGTCGTGGGGGAGGGGGTCTGCAGTTCGGTGGACTAAGGATTGCACCACTGCTTTTTGCAGATGATGTGGTTCTGATGGCTTCATCGGTCTGCGACCTTCAGCACTCACTGGATCGGTTCGCAACCGAGTGTGAAGCGGCTGGGATGAGGATCAGCACCTCCAAATCTGAGGCCATGGTTCTCAGCAGGAAACCGATGGACTGTCCACTCCAAGTAGGGAATGAGTCCTTACCCCAAGTGAAGGAGTTCAAGTATCTCGGGGTCCTGTTCTCGAGTGGGGGAACAATGGAGCGTGAGATGGGTCGGAGAATCGGAGCAGCGGGAGCGGTACTGCAGTCTCTTTACCGCACCGTTGTGACGAAAAGGGAGCTGAGCCAGAAGGCAAAGCTCTCTGTCTACCGGGCCATTTTTGTTCCTACCCTCACCTATGGTCATGAAGGATGGGTCATGACCGAAAGAACGAGATCGCGGGTACAAGCGGCCGAGATGGGTTTTCTCCGCAGGGTGGCTGGTGTCTCCCTTAGGGATAAGGTGAGAAGTTCGGTCATCTGGGAGGGACTCGGAGTTGAACCACTCCTCCTTCGCGTCGAAAGGAGCCAGTTGAGGTGGTTCGGAAACCTAGTTAGGATGCCACCTGGGCGCCTCCCTAGGGAGGTGTTCCAGGCACGTCCAGCTGGGAAGAGACCAAGGGGTAGACCTAGAACCAGATGGAGGGATTATATCTCTTCTCTGGCCTGGGAGCGCCTTGGGATCCCCCAGTCAGAGCTGGTTGATGTGGCCAGGGAAAAGAAAGTTTGGGGCTCTCAGCTGGAACTGCTACCTCCGCGACCCGACCACGGATAAGCGGGAGAAGATGGATGGATGGATGGATGGAATATTTTACCTACAACTTAAAAAAATAAATAATAATCTATAACTTAATAAAACCTTGAGCAACTAAAAAAAAAAAAAAAAGGATTTAAAGTTCGGACGAACAGCAACGAAGGTGCTAGTCAGAAGATTAGTGCTTCATCTTTGATAAGTTAATAAATAATTAGAGAACATGTCACCAAAACAAACTAAGTTGAGACTAGACGCAGAGCCAGGCTCAACAGCAGATATCAAGGGAAGGATAAAAATCAGATCAGATGCTATAACAGTTCCAAATCTTAGACAAAAGACATGGAACCACATGGAGAAACTGTTGGAACAGTGGCAAACGAGAGGACTGTTTCCAGCAGATGATCAGCCTGGACCAACGAAAGCCCATAGAAAAGCTGTAGTTGAACATGAGAATGCTGAATACCTACAACAGGAAAAAGCATGGATCAAAGCCGGACAACCCTCTTGGTATGGACCTGCTAAAAGCGCTATGAACAGAGCTGAAAAAAGAAAATCTAGAGTTACAAGTCTGGTACTCCATCTAAAATATGTCAGCCAATAATCAACGAACAGCATGTATGTGGCTCAAGGAGCAGAGCTCACAGCAAAGGAAGATAAGAAAGAAAAGACAGAAGAAGCTCCAGTAATCCAACCTTCAAAGCTCCTTCCAAACCTGACAGATGCGCCTCCTCCCTACATGACAGATAGCGGCTGGAGAAGGAGGATTGAAATACCAATCATGGACTCACAGAGACATGGAAGCATTAGTGGCAAAGCTACCTCCACTCACGAAAGGAGGTCAGAAGTGGGTGAATGATCTGGAGAGATACACAGTCCAAGACCACCTGTGCTTGGGAGACATGAGGGCACTGCTTGGACGGATAGAAGGAAGACTAGAGGCAAGAGCAGTGGATTCCAAGGCCAAATGCACCAACTCTCCAGATTACATTTCCTTCAACAAAATCAGGTCGAGGTATTGGGCTGCCATTCGTCACATTTACCCAACAACACAGAGTTTACATGCCCTCAACAGCCTGAGAAAAGAACCGGGGGAAGACATGTATGCTTTCCTGAAGAGATGTAAAGGAGTGTGGGAGGACTGCACTGGAGAACGACATAACGTTTCACCGTCTGTCGTAATGCTGTGGAAGAACGCGGTCATTAACGCCCTTCCCCAATCAGTGCAGGCAAGCTTGGGAGATGTGGTGGCATTAGACGCTATACCCATTGAAGAATGAAGACAACATCTCATTTACCACGATATGAAATACCAAGCAACCCAGAGGGAAAAAGACGAAGAAATTAAAACATTACAACTAAGACTCTTGAAGATACAAATAGCTGAGAAAGATACCGAAGCTAATAAAAACAAGAAAGCGGCAAGGCAAATGGCAGCTACATCAGAGAAGGCAGGGCAGATACCTCCAACAATTCAAGCCCAGGAAGAACCAGAGAATGCAGGGCAGACATCTCAAACAGTTGAATCTCAGATAGTGCCAGAGAATCAGATGGAGAACCAACAACCAGGACGTTTCCGAGGAGGCAGAGGCAGAGGAAAAGTTCTCCGGTTTGAGGGATGCTACATATGCAATCAGCTGGGCCATTGAGCTAGAGATTGTCCACAACAACAAATGAAATACCCACCACATGCACCAAACAACGGCCCACCATGCAGTTTCCATGATAACGACGGAGGCAGGGGGTCCCAGAGATGTCAAAGACGTACAGGATTTCCAAACATGAACCAAATGCCACTGACAGCCTGGTATCAACCACAACAATGAGGAAGCTTAGAGGACCAGACCATCAGGTGATGCATCTTCAGCACTAGAGTATTTAGAAATCCAGCTACATAGAGCCACGTATGTCACCACAGGAGGGAGAGGTTGAATGTTATTTAAAAGATAGTGAGTAGAATATTGCATTTACACATAGAGCATCCACAGATTAGAAGTAGCAGAGTAGAACATTTAGCAGACTATTTTTGTAATTATGAGAAGGATACAGATTACAAGTGATGTTGTTCCCCCACACAGAAAACTATTGTGTCGACACAGCTAGTGAGGTCAAGACGATGGGCTTCCACCCAAAATATGCAAGGGGCGGCGATACACCTGACGTGAAGCTGTCCAGACCTGAAAATAGAAACTCCATTCTGCTGTGGTGAAGTCTGGCTACAAAGGGAGGTGTCCGATAGGGTCGCTTGTCTCAAACCAGTGAAGAAGTCAACAAGAACCCAGCTGAACTAGAGAGTGACTGTTAGTGGGAGAACTGTGACGGAGCGACAGAGACTGGCCCAACATTTTCCAGCCAGTACATAGATAGACCCCGTCAGAAGAGCGGGGCTGTGTTTAAAGGGGAACTTCATTTATTCTTAGCCAGAAGTGTAGTTTTTAATCAAACAATTATGTGATTTATGGAGTCAGATTACATTTTTCTCATAAACACAATTTTATAATCGGTCTGAAGTATCTGTTTTAAGGCATGAGCCGCAGATTAAATAACATAACACTGATTGAGAGCTTGGATGAAGAAGTTGTAGGGTTTTTACAACAGTTTCAAGAATCAGTCTTTATTTATTCTTGAGTAACTTTACTGATTTATAGTGTAGTGCGTAAGGCAATATCTCATTTTGAGTGAGGGGCACCAGCCCTTCATGCAGGTCACTCTCTGTGAGAATAGTTCATATTTTCCCTCCAGTTTGGAGAAATATTATTTTATCATAATTTAGTTCAGCAGTGTCAACCAATTCTCTAATCCTAGAATTATTGAGACGCATTAGCGGAACCAGGGGTATTGTTTTTCGCAGCAACGATGATGCATAATACCATGACAAAGGCCATTATTGAAACAAGTAAACTATTTGTTGTGCTAATGGCCGATTTTTTTGTGAATATGCATTTATGCCATCAGAAAGCCATACATCATATGATATTTTTGTACGCCTTGTGGGTACACGGAGAAGTTATATTTATTTAATGCAACGTTATGGGTTTTACATGTCCTGTTCATAATAGGGTAATCATTGCAATATTAATTGAGCATTTTATGCTCAAAGGAGGGAGTGTCATGATTATACAGATATGTTGATTTCAGTGACGTTGTAGTTAATAAATAATAACATGTAGTTAACAACAAGAGGTATGCCGAAGCTTGGGCCTTCTCCAAGGAGGGAGTGGTCCAGTTTTAGATATTAGACAAATAGAAGTGGATGAATATGTCAGAACTCTGAGTAATATTATGCAAGTTTTGTCTACACAGGCTAGGAAAACTAGAGATACCAAACGAGACACCAGAAGAGACTCCTGTTCGGCCAGGTGATTGGGTGAGGGTGAAAGTTCACAAAAGACAGTGGGCTCATCCCCGGTGGACGGAAGCGTGAAAAGTTGTAACAAACTTCACACGCGCTCCGGTTTAAAGGTAAAGAAAAAGGAGTAAATTGACACCACCTCACACATTGTCACCCTTCACTGGCAACTTCCAGAAAATTATTGGGAGTTAGGACTGATTTGGCAGAGTTGGAACAAAACAATAAATAGAAATAAGATAAAGATAGAAACAGCTCAAAAGACAAATTGTCTATAGATTTTTATAGATTGTACATTAAAGTGAAAACCTATTTTTTGTTTTACATCTGAAAAAGAGTCCAATTTTTTGTATGTTATTTTTGTACTCATTATTTAAATTCTGTAACGGACACAACCAGGGATAAAATAGAGATGATGACGAGAACAAAGCCAAACCAATTGTGGGGTCCCCTAGGGATAAGAGTCAGAATAGCATTGTTGATTGTGCTCATTACACTTGGCACCTTGTTGGTTGGATGGGGAGTACAATATCAAGTAAAAAATGGAACCATTAGTTCACTCATAAAGAATGCCCACATCACTAACAAGACTCCAGCTGTGTTTCAGAGACTTTCACTTATCCCCAGAGCCAAAAGGTCAGCTGAGTAACAAAAGGACGAGTTAGAAATACTCGTTCCCAAAGGTGAGGCGGTTATAATCAAGATGATTCACCCCCCTTATATGCAGTTCTTGTATCAAATGATGAGATGGGTTTAAGTGATCGGGATATGTAAGTGATGGGGATTAACAGATTAGGGGAATCTCTAAATACACTGGATCCATGTTTTAGTCAGTAGCAGAAACACCCCCTGTTAAGTTTATGAACAACCGACCGGTGACCTGAGTAGAATTATTGAAAATGATTACAGTTGAAACAGGCTACTAACCCACAAGTACAGCTTTGTACGTACAAACTCTATGAACAAAATTTCCCAGCAGATAGTGGCGACATTGCAGATATGTCCAGTCACCAAAGTTACTTATGTTCTAAATAACAGTGAGATTTAAAGTGATGAAGAAAATATGGAGACGTTCTTTTATAGTGTATGAAATATGTGGTGCTTGAAACATCTAGGTATTTAAATGTATGGAAGAAAGTGGTTTCCTGAAAGAGTTAATTGGAGTAAACATGTTACAGTGGGTGAAAACAATGTTTAGGGATATGGTACAATTATTAGAAGACATTAACTGGGCTTAGATGACATTTAACATCAAAGAAAGATAGTATGGTTAGGAAAATAGAGTGGGAAAAAAGTTTGGATTTATTTTACCTCAGTGTGTTAGAATTAACTATAGATAATGCGTCCCGAGATCTCTCTCTCTATCTCTCCGCCTGTCAGAACGCTACGACCCCAACTTCCAAGCAGACAAAAGACCTCACCACGGAAGACTCCTCCTTCTCCATCGAACAGACAGAGAACCAGAGCTGAACCAATAATGACAAGACTTTATCCACAAAACATCTCCACCTGAGGCATCCAGAACTACAGGTGACATAAAAGGCACACTCTCATCGGTCCCCCACAGGACATGAAGTTCCAAGCTGGGCCACAAGATTTGGACACAAGAGCAGAGTGTGGGACATGAGAGCAGAATACGCCCTCCATGCAACAAAGTAGAGATTGTAAAGGAGGAGATGAAAAGCAAAGCAGTTGGGCCACTCGAAAGAGTTACAGCAGAAGGATCCAAGAGCGGATGGACTGAGGAGAAGGTGGACGGAGGAGAAGACAGGACGGAGGAGTTGGCATGGTCCGGCAGAACGTGAGGGGGTCGTGGCTTGACAACCAGAGGGGGAGAGAAGGAAAACGGGAGTGAGTGAGTTTACACATAAACACACTTATTCACCAACGAGAAATACGTAAAGAAAAATATTTATTAGCCATGAATTAATCAATTGGTGAATTTATAAAGAAAGAAAGAGGAAACTATTAAATAACCCTAAAAACACACTGATGGTAGAACATATTATTCAATCTTTTCATCATATGAACAAATTATTCTTTAAGAGTTTTTTATTCATGTGTGAATTTGGGGAAGATTTAATTTGTTACAGTATAGACCTACAGTTTAAAGGGATGGTTTTAGTAACCATTCTATAAAAGCAGACAAATCTTTATTTGTATGGAAAATGTTAAAGGTAGAGCTAGTACCAAGCCAAAGATAGTATTCCAATGTAGAGTATTGATATCTCCATTGTAGCATGGTTATTACCTCAGGAGGGAAGATTAAGGTGGAAATAACATTTGTTTTTCGTCCAAGATGTAGAGTTTTAAAAACACACTGGGTAAAGAGAGATTGCACATTTTAATTAAAAAAAACTGATATAATTGGGAGTAATACATGCGGGGCCTTGGATCACTCATTGTGATGGTGCATATTTTACAACAAATATCGTTCAGGGAGAAGGGGTCGCTCGACCCACCATGCAGATGTTTTAAATCTTACTTGCAGCTTCAGAGGGAGCGCACGGCACCAGAGTATGAGTTTTAAAAGACAAGCGCCACCAGCTCCTAAAGGTCATCCATTCAATCAGTGATGACCTGACATTTAGAGATGTTATTTAAAGGAGAAACATATCTGCCATAAGTGTAAATTCCTGAATTGAACTGCAAACCATTAATGAAATGACTTCTGTTTTAAAGTCCTTGTTAAAGGAAGGAGTAATTATCACATGCTCGGGCACCCAAGGTTCCACACACTGTTAAAGGGGTTAGCATAGCTATTTAAGTAGACCATAATTGAAAATAAGAGTATAATGCGTTATTGATATTCCACCGGTTCTCACACCATTTTAGGGACTTTATCACTGCATTAGAACAGACCACCCAAAGGTACTTAGTAGGAACATTTAAGTGATGAAATTCTACAACTGTTGTAACTGACCAAAATCTTCTCCCAGAAATGACTGTCTAGAATGCCGTACCCCAGAGTAGAACGTACCGATTGATCACGACGGCCCCTTCTAGAGAACATATTACTTTCATACCTTAAATGGTATGAAAGGAGGGAGGGTAAATTTCCCATGAGGAGACAGTTACAAATGCTAGCAGAACAAGACGACCCACCCCGTATACAGATGTTGATGACAATGATGAGTTAGTTTAAATGATATGGATGTTCGGAGATGAGATTGATCAATGAATGTCCAGCTGATGTGATTCTTTAAATTATGAAATCATGTGAAGAAGTGAGCAAAATAAAATGCTAAAGTGGAGTGAATCCATTTCAATTTACTTTACACTATTCCAAGATAGTTTATTTTTATTTTTCAATTTACTTTGCCAATCCAAGATATTTTATTGTATTCTTTATTACTTTATATTACTCTAATATGGTGGATCTCATGTTGTAAAAATTATTGCTATTCTAAAATGGTTTGTTTCTTTTCACTTTGTAAAAACAAGTGCCTTAACACTGAGCGTGGTATGAGAACAGTTTCTGTGAAAGGAGGGACGAAGAAATGTTCTGATAGCAAGCCATTGCTGTTATTTTGAAGAATGATTGAATGTAAACACCAGAAGTTATGCACAAGGGAAAACTTTTATGTTTAAGCACAGGCAAATAATTTATTTAGTATTTTTGTAAAGTTAAGCCTACTGAACCATTCCAATTAGATTGTATGTTTGTAATATGAGTTATGTATTATGCGAAGTTCAGATGAAGAACTCATTGATTTCAGTATTATACACACCTTTTAGGTGTGTAAGGAGGGACTGTTAGAAATTAAAATCAATGTTTTATGGCATAATTTAGTTTAAACATGCCATCAGTTAAAATGCTGATTTATACTGAAAAAACAGAAGTTTTCGCGCACAATGTCTGATGTCAAGCTTTGTTGTGAAAATACTTCCCGTTAGTTTCCGCTTGTGATTAGAGTTTATTTTGAAAAGCTATTTCGGAAAGGATCTCCGAAATACCAACAGTAACTTGACTTCAGGCTTTACGGAAAACACGATTTATAGCCGGTAAAATGTGTTAAATGAATAGTGTTGAAAGAGAATATGAGGAGGAGAGGCGTGTTTATGTACATGTTGAATGTAAAAGGTCTGAATCCTCTGTTTAAACGCAATAACGGGAGTGATTAAGACGTGGAGGACCGGCCCCAGCTGCGCCAACCGGCTGACAAGGAGGAGCCAGCAGAAGAGATCTAGCAGCTGGAAACCAGGGGCTCGCTCTCTTCTCTTCCCTAACGAGGAGCGGATCACAGCTGTTTGTCTGACTGAACAATATCATGCTTGTGACATACCCGCGCCTTTTTTAATTAAAGTACCCAATTGAACCTTCACAGAGACTCCATTTAGTCTCCTTTTAAAGCTTCTCTCCTGGACGGGAGAATAACGAACAGTGGCGTTTTCTCCTGGAGGCCAAGGGAAGCCAGGCTTCCCCTGTTTTTTCGGATTGTAGTTATAATTTTAATAAATAAATAAAAACACTTCGTTTAGTTTCGGAAATTCTTTGTTGTGTGTTGCTGCCAGCCCGTCTCTCCCCCATTCTCATTGAGTATTTTACAAATAGTGAAACAGCGCCCCTCTAGATGTTATGGTGAAACAGTAGATTGCACTCTCTGTTGCGAGAGGAGGCCAGCCGAAATTTGCTTCCCTTGGTGAAAAAAAATGGAGGGATTGACCAATCAGATGAGGCTCACGTCATGTCCCTGCCAACCTGGGATTGGTCAGGGCCATGCCAAGGGAAGCCAGAGGCGGCTGGCTTCCCTTGCCTCACAATCCAATAAAATCGCATCAATTTAGTGGTGCAGTGACGCGTCCCAAAAAGCGGAAGTAAGCTGCGCTCGGTTTCCCTCGACAAAAAAGCAATGGGATTTCTCCATAGGATTTTGGAAAATAGCTCGAAAAAAGGTCAGTGGAAAACGAACCTGTTAGGTAAATGCACATTTTGTTCAGTCGGATAATATCCACATGTCTACCCTACTTTTATAATTTTCGAATGATAAATCTAATCGATAGAAGATAGATAGCGTCACTGCACCACTTACACCGCCGTTAGAAAGTAGCAAGCAACTGAAGCAAGTGCAATTATGGAGGGTGGAGATTTGGAGTATTTAATCAAAAATAATTGGACTAAACTTCCGCTGCAGCAGCAACAACAAATACAATCTGATGACAGGCCAATGTCCAAACTGGAGCCGTGTACAGCGAGGAACAAAGGAGCGAACCGGACGTAAAACGTTAAAGGTCTCCGGATTTAGTTTGTGAATGAATGCTTATTAGAGTTTCGGCTGGAGAGTGCGTGCGGACCTGTCGGTCAGATAACCGGCGTGTGTAAGTCCTGCATCTGTATGATACAAATGTGTGTAAAATGATACCGGGCGCTGTAATCACTCATCTGGCTACGTTATTACATTGACCACCACACCCCGCCCCCACCCCAAAAGAAAGGACGTATTATTGGCTTCCCCTAATTTTTTCCCCACGCCACGCTACTGATAACGAACACAGTTTACAACCCCCCCAACTAAAAATTAAACATTTCCCCCTTAAGAAAATGATTGACCTCTCAAGGACTAACGGACTCGTAAGGACTCTTAAGGACTAACGGACTCTAACGGACTCGAAGGACCCTAACGGACACTGAAGGACTCCGAAGGACTGTGAAGGATGCTGAAGGCATGGTGGCCTGAACGCCTCATCAATTGCGCTATCCTCCACGTTTGTTGCAACGTTTTTAAGGAGTGCGGCTTGGTTTGGATAAAACCTCTACCTGTCCTTTGCTCTTTCCTGTTTAGACTATGACAGGCGACGATGAGGTGTCCTTGCTCACGGCAGTAATAGCACTCCCTATTATTAGCTGTTTTGGCGCTACCACGGGGAGGAGATCTTACCCGTCTGTCACTTGCCACAGGCTCACGGCAAACTGAAAGATAAAAAGCATATTTATGAGTTAAAACAAATTCATCTACCAGTACTGCGGCAGCAGCAAGCGACACAACTTTTTGTTCATTTAAATAGGTGACAATATTTTCCGGCAGTTGATTTCTAAAATCCTCCAAAAGAATGAGCTCACGCATGTCTTCCCTGGACGTGGCTTTGCTGGCTTGACACCACCTATAAAAAAGGCCACCCTTTCCTCTTGCAAACTCTACATAGGTCTTTCTGACATTTTTCTTACCATTCCTAAATTTTTGTCTGTATGCCTCCGGTACCAATTCATACGCTCAAAGGACCGTGGTTTTTACTGTATCATAGTCCAGGCTCTCCTCAATAGTCAGGGCATTACAGACTTCGTGAGCTTTACCCACCAATTTGGAATGTAATAATAGAGGCCACACTCTCTTTGGCCACTGCAGCATAATAGCAATGCGTTCAAAAGCATTAAAGTACGTTTCTACCTCTGATTCTCTGAAAGGTGGGACTAATGTTAAGTGCCTATTCACATCAAAACTATCATCGGGATTTGTGTGTGATCTATGGGTAGGTGTTGGACTGGATGTTAGAGTGACTCCCCGCTCTATCTCCAGAACCTTTTTTGACTGACTGCATGAAGAAGATCGCAGGAAATTACGACAGAACAGCTAAAAAAGACATCTCACGCACACGAGGAGGGAAAAATCTCTACACACAATACACATAACGACCAGGGTCGTAACACCCCCCCCAACTAAAAACCAAACATTTCCCCCTAAAGAAAATGTTTGACCTCTCAAGGACTAACGGACTCATAAGGACTCTTAAGGACTAACGGACTCTAACAGACTCCAACGGACTCGAAGGACCCTAACGGACACTGAAGGACTCTGAAGGACTGAAGGACTCCGAAGGACTGTGAAGGACTCCGAAGGACTGTGAAGGATGCTGAAGGCATGGTGGCCTGAACGCCTCATCAATTGCGCTATCCTCCACGTTCGTTGTAACGGTTTTAAGGAGTGCGGCTTGGTTTGGATAAAACCTCTACCTGTCCTTTGCTCTTTCCTGTTTAGACTATGACAGGCGACGATGATGTGTCCTTGCTCGCGGCAGTAATAGCACTCCTTCAGCTGTTTTGGCGCTACCACGGGGAGGAGATCTTACCCGTGTGTCACTTGCCACAGGCTCACGGCAAACTGAAAGATAAAAAGCATATTTATGAGTTAACACAAATTCATCTGCCAGTACTGCGGCAGCAGCAAGCGACACAACTTTTTGTTCATTTAAATAGGTGACAATTTTTTCCGGCAGTTGATTTTTAAAATCCTCCAAAAGAATGAGCTCACGCATGTCCTCCCTGGACGTGGCTTTGCTGGCTTGACACCACCTATAAAAAAGGCCACCCTTTCCTCTTGCAAACTCTAGGTCTTTTTGACATTTTTGTCTGTATGCCTCCGGTACCAATTCATACGCTCAAAGGACCGTGGTTTTTACTATATCATAGTCGAGGCTCTCCTCAATAGTCAGGGCATTACAGACTTCCTGAGCTTTACCCACCAATTTGCAATGTAATAACAGAGACCACACTCTCTTTGGCCACTGCAGCATAATAGCGATGCGTTCAACAGCATTAAAGTACGCGTCTACCTCTGATTCTCTGAAAGGTGGGACTAATGTTATGTGCCTACTCGCATCAAAACTATCATCGGGATTTGTGTGTGATCTATGGGTAGGTGTTGGACTGGATGTTAGAGCGACTCCCGCTCTATCTCCAGAACTTCTACCCATGGCTTCCACCTCCAACTCCTTGTTTCTTAGCTCTACCCTGATGCGCAGAGTCAGCTGTAGCCCCTCTACAGACATCCCAGCTTGGGAAGGCAGGCCTTGGAGTGGGGCGGAAAAACCTGCCAGATCATCCACTTCACCTGTGCAAGTTGTCTCAAACACACCCCTCTTGATTAGTTTTTCACACAGGAGTTCTTTTAATTCCTGCTTTTTGGCATTTATAGGCACAAACACATCATAAGACTGGGCAATTAACACCAAATCTGCTCTTGTGCAGTCATCTAAACCCAGAATGGAAGGTTCTGTAGTAAACAACTCCAATTTACTACAAAAAAACTAAAAAACTGTCAACCAGAGATCCAGAATGTACAAGAAAAACAGATAGTAATGCTTACCCTACCCAACGAAAAGAACAGAAGTACCGGACGGACGAGCCCCCAATTATGTTACGCCCAGATCTAGGGGAACCTAGGCGCAACATAAAATGTGCACTCTCTCCTCTTTTCCCACTCCCAAGAACATGGACGCGAAGACAGAGAAAGCTTTCGGTAAATTTAATTACCCAAAATATACAGACACAGGAGTAACAAAACCACAAAACAAAGAAACCTTCTAACAGAAAAAACTTACCTAGCGAATGGGAAAAATAAATGTACAGACGTCTTACCTACTCTAACATTAAACAGGAGAAAACAAATTAACCAAAGAAAAAGGGTTTTGCACTCCTGAGTAAAAAAATACAGCGTGCCTGCAACGACAGGTAATGTGGCTTACTTTCTTAAGTCTCCCCGCGAGGAGAGACTGACAAGGTACACGGTCAAAGTGCGAACACAGCACAACAGGACAGATACAAATGCGCAACAATGTTGGGAGAGAGCAGCCGAGGAACTGCACGGCTGCAGTTAAATATCCTCCCGTCTCCCCAGGTGGACCAATCAGCCTGTTGAAGGTAGCTAATCAGCTAACGGGCACCACCTGCTTATCATATACACACACACACACACACACACACACACACACACACACACACACACACACACACACACACACACACACACACACACACACACACACAGGAGGAGGGAAAAATCTCTACACACAATACACATAACGACCAGGGTCGTAACACTGTTCAGGGCCGCAGTGTTAACCATCATGTGAAGTTTGGTGGAGTTCTGAGAATGTCAGTTGGCGTTATGACATCATCGTGTTCCATGGCGAGGGACCACCTAGCATCGAGCGAACGCGAACTTTGGCGCCAAATCACGGCTATGCCGTGCGAAAGAAAAAAGTTTCCGTGATAACTTTAAATTGCCCATGTCTTGAGAAGCTACCGACTTCCTGCACGTTATTTTATACCTCTCCAAGAGGTTTTTTTGTTCGTCTACGCACCCTAGATATGCATAGCGAGTTTCGTTCGTTTACGTGAAAGTTAAAGTAGGGGGACTTTACGTTAAAAATGGAAGTGGGCGTGGCCTACGCAATTTTTTACGCAAAATTCCAGAACCAATTAAACATTGACATTTTCACCACTTCTGACGCGCGTGCAAAATCACTGTAGTCGCATGGGCTACCTACTGCCATGATTTAGGCCACTTTTAATGGGCTTTTGCCCCTCGTTTTGCCTGTTTTTTGTGGGTTTTGCATGGTTATCGCTCGCTTTGCGAGCGACTAAATTGATCGTAACAATATCAATTATGCGAGTTGCAGTCACTGGGCTCACGCGGCCTATCAGCCGTCATGATTTCCAAACCTTTTCTGTGCTTTTGCCGGTCGTTTTCCCTGTTTTTGGGTGTTTTTCGCAGGTTTATCGGTCGCTATGCGACCGATTTCAATAGGGTCTTTGCCGACCTAGGTCTCAGACCCTAATAATACATGTGACTTGTATAGCGCTTTTTCTAAAAACTCAAAGACGCTTAGACAGAGAATAAAAAACAAAGAAAAATATGAAAAGAGATAAAGAGAAGAACAGAAAATAGGGGGGGGGTGGTCAATGGTTGAATGAAGTGTTGAACAGGTGGGTTTTTAGTGATGTTTTGAATGCGGTGAGGGAGGAAGAGTCTCTGATGGATTGGGGGTAGTGAACCAAGAGAGGGCAGTGCTGGTGATGTTGAAAGTGGTTTCAAGACGGATGAGGAGGATGGAGTGATTGATGATGTCGAAGGCAGCGCTGAGGTCAAGGAGGATGAGGATGTTGAGGTTACCGGCATCAGAGGAGAAGAGAAGGTCATTTTGGATTTTGAGGAGAGGTGATGCTTGAGTTGTGACGCTACAGCGCATTCCAGAACTTTGGACAGAAAGCGTAGGTTCGAGATTGGTCTGAAGTTATTAGGGTTGAGTCCGGGTTTTTGCAGAATAGGGGTGACAGCAGCTATTTTGAGGGATGGTGGGACGATGCCAGAAGACAGGGAGGAGTTGATTGTTACAGTGATGAGTGAAGAGAAAGTAATAATAATAATAATAATGCATTTTATTTATATAGCGCTTTTCACGACTCAAAGACGCTTTACAATATGAGGGAGGGTAGACAAACAAGGACAGGCAAACAAGTAAGTATAGTAAAATAAATAAAAAGGCAGTCAAGAGGAAATTGATTGAGAGGAGGGGGGCTTATGGGTAGGCAGAGTTGAAAAGATGTGTTTTGAGGCGGGACTGAAAGACTGTGAGGGACTCAGAGTCACGGAGATCTTGGGGGAGGGAATTCCAGAGCCTAGGAGCTGCCACTGAGAAGGCTCTGTCCCCAAAGCTGAGTGTGGATGTGGGAATGGATAGGAGTCTGGCTGCGGTGGATCTGAGGGACCGTGGGGGTTGATAAGGAGTGAGAAGGTTTGTGAGATAAGGGGGGGCCAAATGGTGGAGTGCTTTGTAGGTGAGGACCATCATTTTGTAATTGATGCGATGGGAGACAGGAAGCCAGTGGAGCTCTTTGAGGACTGGGCTGATGTGATGCCATGATTTGGTATGTGTGAGGAGACGTGCAGCTGCATTTTGAACCCGTTGGAGTCTGTTGAGGGATGTAGTGCTGATGCCGTAAAGAAGTGAGTTGCAGTAGTCAAGGCGGGAGGAAATGAAGGCATGGATTAGTCGTTCGGCTGCGGGGCGGGTGAGAGAGGGTAGGATTTTTGCAATATTGCGGAGGTGGAAAAATGAGGTTTTGACTGTTTGGCGGATGTGAGGTTCGAGGGAGAGGGTGGGGTCAAAGATTACGCCAAGGTTGCGTGCCTGATTGGAGGGGGAAACAATGGTGCCATCGATGGTGAGTGTTATGTTAGTGACCTTGCTGAGGGTGGATTTGGAGCCAATTAGGAGGAGTTCTGTTTTGTTGCTGTTCAGTTTGAGGAGGTTATGTTGCATCCAAGTTTTAATAGCTGTCAGACAGGAATCGATGTGGGTAAGGGGTGGGTTATGGAGGGATTTGGTGCTGAGGTAGATCTGAGTGTCATCAGCATAGCAGTGGAAGTCCAGGTTGAAGTGGCGGAGTATCTGACCGAGGGGCAGGATGTAAATGATGAAGAGCAGGGGTCCAAGTACTGATCCTTGAGGAACACCTTGGGTGACTGAAGCTGTGGCAGAGGAGTGGTTGGGGAGGGAGATGAAGTGGGATCGTTCAGTGAGGTAGGACTGGAGCTAGGGCTGGGCGATATATCGAGTTTTGAATTTATATCGATATATTTTCATGCGCGATATAGGATTACATCATATCGTATATATCGATATATATTAAAACAAGCTGCAAGTTGCTGCAAACTCCGCTGCAAACTCTCTCTGCCCCGCGGCCCGCCTCTCTGTATCTCCAAGCAGCAGCAACGGCGCCCTGCCGCCTCCCCCTCACTACCCCCTCGCCCTCACCCCCACCTCCCGACATTTGCATGAAGAAGCATGGCAGCAGCAGCGAACAATCCGGAGATAGAGGAGGAGACAGAAAGGAGAGAAGGTGATACAGAAAACGAGGATGAACTGGTTGTTAAGAAGAAAACAAACGGCTCTCTCATTTGGAGATGGTTTGGTTTTCAAGCGGCAGACGTGGAGCAGAAAAATGCACTTTGTAGACAATGCCGGAAAAAAGTTGCAACGAAAGGGTCGAGCACAACAAATCTCTTCCACCACTTACAACAGAAGCACAAAGTGCAGTATGAGGAGTGTATTAAACTGCGTGCTGCAACCCAGACCGTGAAGACTTGTCAGCCTCCTGCCTCAAAGCAAATCACGCTACACAACTCACTCACACGTGGTGTGCCTTATGAAAAAAAAAGCGAAAAGTGGCGTGAAATAACGACGGCAGTGGCATATCACTTAGCCAAAGACATGGTCCCCACGTCGACTGTGGAGCAGACCGGCTTTGTAAAGCTGCTAAAAGCTGTTGACCCCAGGTACGAGTTACCTGGTCGAAATTACTTTGCAAGAGAAGCCCTGCCCGAGATGTACACCGAAGTGAGAGAGCGTCTCCTCGCCCGGCTCGCTCTAGTGTCTCACTTCGCACTGACCACCGATATCTGGTCCAGCAGGACCTGCGAGCCGTACCTGAGTGTGACAATACATTTCCTAGATGGGTGGGAAATTAAAAGTGCCTGTCTCCAGACCAGCTACTTTCCCCAGGACCACACCGGGGAACACATAGCTGAAGCCCTGCAGGATGTCCTCGTAAACTGGAAGCTCAAACCAACGGGACTGGTCGCTATAACAACAGACAACGGGACTAATGTGGTTAAAGCAGCGCGACTTAACAAGTGGATGAGGATGCAGTGTTTTGGACACAGACTTCACCTGGCCATCGGTGAGTGCAATATTGAATTAACTAATATGAAATTAGAAAATAATGTTAATAAAATAAATAACTTAAACGGATAAACTATGTGCATGTGTTGTGTAATGTGTAAATTAAAGGCGTGTTGGTTAAAGCAAGGAAGGAGGGGGAGAAAGAAAGAATTGAGGGAGGAAGGATGGAAGAAAGAAATCAGGGACAGAAAGAATATGAAATGAAGGTAGTAAGGAGAAAAGAAGCAAGGAGGGAAGAAATTATAGAAGGAAAGAAGCAAGGAAGGAGGGGGGGAGAAAGAAGGAACAGAGGGAGTGAGGGAGGAATGAAGGACAGAAGGAGGGAGGGAAAGAAGGATTTGAAGATTGAAGGAAGGATGGGGGAGAGAAGGAAGGAAGGCAGTAAAGAAGCAAGTAAGGCGGGGGAGAAAGCAGTAATTGAGGGAATGAGGGAGGATGCAAGAAAGAAGGAAGAATGGTATCTTTATTTATTTATGCTGGTAGTTTTTGTTCCTGAATTATTTCATGCATGTTGATGTGCAGCTTCTAAACGTTAAATAAAGTGCCTGTGTGAGGTTTGGCTTCAAACTAGGACTGTCTGTTTTGTTTTTACTTTACGGAAAAAATATCGAGATATATATCGTATATCGCCATTCAGCTAAAAAATATCGAGATATGAATTTTGGCCCATATCGTGCAGCCCTAACTGGAGCCATCTGAGTGCAATACCTTCAATACCAATGTCCCTGAGTCGGGTGAGCAGGATGTTGTGGCTCACGGTATCGAAGGCTGCACTCAGGTCGAGGAGGATGAGAATATTGAGGGAACCAGTGTCAGCAGAGGTGAGGAGGTCATTGAGGACTTTGACGAGTGCAGTTTCTGTACTGTGGTGAGGACGAAATCCAGACTGAAGGGGTTCATAAAGCTGGTTGGTTTGGAGATGGCAGTGAATTTGATTGGCTACAATGCATTCAAGAGTTTTTGAGAGGAATGGTAGGTTGGAGATGGGGCGGTAATTAGTGAGGGAGGAGGGATCAAGACCAGTTTTTTTGAGGATTGGAGTAACGGCAGCAGTTTTGAAGGCAGAGGGGACGGTTCCATGGGACAGCGAGGAGTTGAAAAGGTTAGCAAGATAGGGGCAGAGGACGGGGAGGCAGGACTTCAGGAGAGGAGTGGGTAGAGGGTCAAGGGAGCAGGTTGTGGGATTTGAGGAACCGATCAGATGGAGTATTTCAATTGGGGTAACGAGGTTGAACTGGGAAAGGCGGCGCTGGGGAGGAGGAGTCAGGAGGTCAAGGGAGATGGGGGGAGAAATGGTAGCGGTGGAGGTTGGGGGAGATGCTTGTATATCAGATGGAGCTGAGAAGGAGTGGTTAATGGCGTTAATTTTGTCTGCGAAAAACTGGAGGAATGAGCTGCAAGTAGCGGAAGTAGAAGTAGGGAGGTTATCAGCACAAGGTTTGAAGAGCTTGTTAACTTTGGAGAAGAGGGTCCTGGGGTTACGGGAGGGGTCAGTGAAGATGTTGGAGAGGTAGGCAGATTTAGCGGCAATAAGAGCATCTCTGTATGCATTGAGATGGAGTTTGTAGCTTATGTAATGGACTGTGAGGGATGATTTCTTTGAAAGACGTTCAAGTTGGCGGCCTCGCTGCTTCATTTTACGCAGTGCGAGTGTGAACCAGGGTGAGGAGGTCTTGAAAGTAACAGTTTTATTTTTGAGGGGGGCTAAAGTGTTGAGGGAGGTGAGTAGGGTGGAGTTGAGGTGGTTGAGCAGATCGTCAGGTGAGCTGAGGGTTGCGTCCAGGGGGAGATTAGACGATAGCAGTTCAGCGAGATGGTTATGGTCAATGGAATGTAGATTACGGAAGGTGATGTTTCTGGGTGGGCAGGGGTTTCGGGTGGGGGGGGCAATGTTGAATTGTATGAGTTTGTGGTCGGAGAGGGGAAATGGGCAAGGGTGGAGGTCAATCACTGGGAGGTTGGTAGAGCAGACGAGATCAAGAATGTGTCCTTTCTCATGGGTGGGGAAGGTGACATGTTGGGTGATAGAGAAATTGTCCAGTAGGGTTGTGAATTCGGATGCCAGCTTGCAGGTGGGTGAGTCAATGTGAATGTTGAGGTCACCAAGTAGTAACAGACGTTGAGAGAGGGATGAGGCAAGTGTGAGGAACTCAGTGAAATCGGAGAGGAAGGAGGGATGAGGTTTAGGAGGCCGGTAGATGAGGATGACTGTCAGTGAGGGAGGGGCTTTGAAGGCAATGAATTCAAAGGATGATACTGAGGGGAGGGTTAGTTCTGTGATCTGGATGTTCTGATTGTGGATTACAGCAAGGCCGCCACCACGGCGGGAGGGGCGGGGTTTAGTGATGTATTTAAAGCCAGGGGGGGATGTTTGGTTGAGGGAGAAGAAGTCATCGGGCTGTTGCCAGGTTTCGGTGAGCAGAAGGAAATCAAGGGATTTTTCCAAGATTAGTTCATGGAGGATGAGGGCTTTCTTGTTGAGTGATCGGATGTTAAGGAGGGCAATATTAGTTGAGTGGGAGGGGCGTGGTATGGTCACAGGCTGAAGAGGTGAGAGGTTGTCCAGGTTGACAGTGCAGGGAGGAATGTGAGATGGGGGGGAGGAGCGGAGAGGAGGTGGAAGGAAGTGTGTTATTATCAGTTTTTGGTGGTTGAGGGCGGTGGAATCCACTCCAGGTATTTGGGCCAGCTCTGAGCAGAGGGCAGTGGAACCCACTCCAGGTATTTGGGCCAGCTCTGAGCAGAGGGCAGTGGAATCCACTCCAGGTATTTGGGCCAGCTCTGAGCAAAGGGCAGTGGAATCCACTCCAGGTATTTGGGCCAGCTCTGAGCAGAGGGCAGTGGGATCCACTCCAGGTATTTGGGCCAGCTCTGAGCAGAGGGCGGTGGAATCCACTCCAGGTATTTGGGCCAGCTCTGAGCAGAGGGCAGTGGGATCCACTCCAGGAATTTGGACCAGGTCTGAGAAGAGGGCAGTGGAATCCACTCCAGGTTTTTGGTACAGCTGGGATTGTAACGGACCAGTGGTGGGTGTATAATATGGAGTAATAAGTGCGCTCAGATGACATGACAGTTGTGGGACATGGCGGTTAGTCGACCAGATAGATGTTATGGATGATTTTCCGGACTGGGAGTAAACAAATCTGCGTTTGGAACCTCTATGGACATACCTCGGTCTGCGTAGAAGCCCGAGGCAATTGATGACAGACAAGCTTAGAGGAAGCGCAGAAAAGTTGTTGAGATTAAAAAGTTGGGAGACAGAGTATCGTAACATCGTAGTGCCGCGGTAGGATGCTAGCGTTAGCACAGCGCTGGCTATGGTTGTAGACCAGCGGCGCTGAAAGTGGAGCTGTTGGCAGCCGTCAGACAGGATGAGAGGTCAGTTGCAGGCTGTCCTTTACAGCAGATGGGGGGACCGGCAGGAAGAAGAACCAGAGTCAGGGCCCACGGGGAGGGGCAGGACGAAGAATGGGGCTGGTTATTTGATGGATGGAGCAGCGTTAGCAGGTAGGTGTAGCAGGGTAGAGAACCAAGCGTCCGTCAAAAATGGCAATCGGGTGTAACAAATATGTCCAGATCAGAACAAAAAAACAACAGAATAGTTAGCAATCTATAGCAGTAGAAAGTGGTCAGAAACTCTTAGATTAACACAAAGAAAGACGAGATTTTCGGACAGAGAAGCGGCGAACAGTCAGCGCCAGCGTCCTCTCACGCCGAAGAAAAAAAGATGATTGTAGGAAGGCAGGCCTTGACAAAGTTGGAGGGGGATGGGGTCCAGGGTGCAGGTGGCAGTTTTCATTCCTGTGAGGAGATGAGAGAGGTCAGTAGGGGAGAACTGGGACAGGGGTTGGCAGGATAAGGGGGGGCACGTGGCTTGAGGGGGAGCAGGTGTGGTGGTGGTTAAGCTGCTGTAAATGTTGTTTATTTTGCTTTGAAAAAATGTGAGAAAAGAGCGGCATTTGTCAACTGCAAATGACTGAGAGGTGGTGTCCAGGGGGCTGAGGAGTTTGTTTATTGTGGAGAAGAGTGTTTTGGGGTTTCCGGGGCCAGAGTGGATTAACTGAGAGTAGTAGGTGGAGTTGGCATGGGAGAGGGCATCTAGGTTTGAGAATTAATCGTGAGACCTGTTTTATTGCGTACCCTTTCCAGTTGCCGGGCACGGGTTTTCATCAGACGGAGTTCGGGATGAACCAGGGAGCAGAGTGGGTGAAGGAAACTGTTTTGGTTTTTATGGGTGCAAGCTGGTCAAGGCAGGAGGACCGAATGTTGTTGTAGTAGTCAGTGAAATCAGAGGGGCTACGAAGGGCCACAAAGGGAGTGGTTGATATTTTTTCTGAGAGCGAGGTAAGTGAAACACAGCTTAGTTTATGGAAGGTGATTTCGCGTTTTTGCTTTGGTGGTGGGGTGGGAATGTTGATGGTCACGGTGATGACTAAGTGGTCGGAGAGGAAGAGGTCTACAATCCAATCCATTTTATTTCTATAGCACATTTAAAAACAGAGTTTAACAACAACTGTATAAAAACATAGCATAAATACATAAAAACAGACAGGACATGAAACAAATGTAAAACACGAGACAATGAAAACAGATCAGAAGCCACCGACTGAAAAACTCTCCAACATGACGTAAAAACAATACAAAACACTAGTAAGATAAAAACCCACATTTAAAAGCACAGGTGTCCTGGCCTGTAAAGGCCAGGGGAAAGGAGTGGGTTTTTAAACGAGTTTTAAAAACAGGCAGAGTTGGAGCAAGTCTAACCTGGAGGGGTAATTCGTTCCATAATTTTGGAGCTGCAAAAGCAAAGGCTCTGTCTCCTCGCTGCTTTAACCTTGATTTATGGACGACCAGAAGGAGTCTGTCAGCAGACCTCAGTGACCGTGTGGGTGTGTGGTTTTAAAAGATCTGCCAGGTACGGTGGGGCTAAACCGTTTAGGGCCTTGTATGCGAACAGTAACATTTTCAATTATATTCTAAAATTGACTGGTAGCCAATGTAACGAGGCGAGTACAGGCGTAATATGTTCACGCCTGCCTGTCCTTGTAAGGAGGCGCGAAGCAGCATTCTTAACCAGCTGTAGGCGTGACAGGGAAGCCTTGTTTACACCTGTGAAGCTGACCGTTGAGCGGCCCAGACCAAGCAAGGAGGCAGAACGACCAAAAATATAACCCGACGTGGGCATTTATTCAAATATGTTTACAAAGTTCACAGCCTCAATCATGCTGTTCTCCTTCCTCATATCCTGCAGCCACAAGGATCTCACACACACTTCCAGCCAAGGGCGCCGGAAGCAGGGGGGCAAGGGGGCCATTGGCCCCCCCACTTTTCAGCCCTGCCCCACATTTTCGCAGCAGCAGATGCCGCGGAAAACTGTACAAATCCCGTTTCAATAATTCCCCTCTACTCTAAAGTCGCATCTAAAACGCGATCTGATCTAGCTGTGTACATTTTGTTATTTTTGATTGTTATATTCATTCTCACTAGCTTCAGGCATGTTTGAAGCTTGTAAAGGGAAGATGACAGCTCTCACTCGCCACTCTGCTGTTCCTCAGCGCCGCTCCCCCTCCCTCCCGCTGAAATTATGAAGGTAAGGTGTATAGTAATCATAGATAACACGGCAGGGTCCGTTACAGTTTGTTTTTATCTGATTTCAAATAAGCAAAGTCTTGGCTTTCAGTACATTAAACTTGTTTCGGCAAATTCAGATGATAAATAGGCCTACAACTTTGAAGCTTGTAACGGAATAATTACAAGCGGAGAACGGAGTAATTTAACGTCACTGCAGGCATAACAACAGCCGGTGTTTCTCGTGAGTCTTTTCCCCGGGAAACAAACACAATACACACAAACGCAAAAATACACAAACACACACGTATATACACGCGGCGCGGAACACTGTACAAATCCCGTTTCAATAATTCCCCTCTACTCTAAAGTCGCATCTAAAACGCGATCTGATCTAGCTGTGTATATTTTGTTATTTTGTATTGTTATATATATTCAATCTCATTAGCTACACGCATTTTTTAAGCTTGTAAAGGGAAGACCACAGCTCGCCTCTCACTGGCCACTCTGCTCTTCCGCAGCGCCGCTCCCCCTCCCTCCCGCTGAAATTATGAATGTAAGGCATAGTAATCATAGATAACACGGCAGGGTCCGTTACAGTTCGTTTTCATCTGATTTCAAATAAACAAAGTCTTGGCTTTCAGAATATTAAACTTGTTTCGGCAAATGCAGATGATAAATACAGGTTTGAAGTTTGTAATGGCATAATTACAAGCGGAGAACTGAGTAATTTAACGTCACAACAGGCATAACAACAGCCGGTGTTTCCCGTGAGTGCAGTAATCCAAACGAAAATATCTTCCCTCCGTAGTATTTTTGATCATTTGCTCCGCTAATAATCAATCAGATCGATGGATTCCAGAGAAGAGAAACACTTTAAAGGCCTTTTTCTCAAAACGATGACTCTGTAACAGTCATTATATAATGTGACATATTTTGCTTAATATTTGGAGTACAAAAACAATCCTGATCTCATTAGAAAGCTAGGAATCAAAATGTGTCTTCGGGTCAATGCGAACGATTTCGATGGAGCAGGTCACTTTGCATTAGGTAAAATAAAGCAGGCAGACATAACAGGAAGAATATGTACATTTTAACCCAATCAAATAGGACATTGTCACACCATTCAAATGTATCCATGTAAATTACAACCAATAAAAAAGCTTAGATTTGTTTATTTGTTACGTTGTTTACTTTATTTGTTACGTTGTTCTGCTGTGTGTGTCAGCCGTTAACCTAGAGATATAAAGAATATATACACTTGCAAACATGTCAGAAGAACCAGCGCAGAAGAAAACTAAATACGGTCAATCTAAACTTAAATTTAACAACTGGAAGGTCACATCCCTGACATCCACATCTCCGGAGGCTGGACCTTCTTCAAACAGCGAAGCCAGATGAACCCAAAAGCAGCAGCTCTAGTCTGCGGCCGCAGAAACTGTCAAAACCGCCGCCGACCCCACCGCCGCCGTTGTTGAACCGAAACAGGCTGGTTCCAACTGCATGGAGGTTTGCTGTCGGGACATTGAGGCGGTTAAAGCTGTACAGCTAACTATCAGAAAAAAGGAGACCGCTAGTAGATTATTTGGGCAAAGAGAAGGTACTTCAACGCAGAATGGTACAAAAACAGAGTGGTTAATTCTTTGCAAAACCACTAAACGATAGTGATAAATTGCGATGTTAACAACCTCATGATAACCTCATTTTTTTTTTTACTTAGGATCATACCTGTGTTTAGTCTAGAAAAAGGTGAATGTGTGCATTTTATTATAAAATTGTGTATATTTACAGACTGTTGCAAACACTAAGAAGCTTATAAACATCAGGTTTAAAACTAAGAGCTTTACAAAAAAGTAACACAATTAAAGATGTTTGGAGTTTTATTTGAGTTATTCATTTACATTTTTTGTCAAAGAGATGCTGATTTGAAACCGTTGTAGCCGTTACGGCATTTCCTGTTTCTGCCGGAGAGAGGGGAGTTTGTCCCAAAGGTTGCCGCTGTATTTACTCCCTCCATCTGACAGGAGGGAGCCTCATGTGTCACTCCACGGAGTTCACTCCGTCACGGAGGGGGAGTGTCTAGGGCAGGGGTGGGCAATTATTTTTTCCATGGGGCCACATGAGAAACAAAAAATATTGTGGAGGGCCGGGCCAAAAGGCTGAACTCAATTCTGCATAATATTAATTGTATTTCTTTATAAAAAGCAGTAAATAGCATTGTTTTGACAAGCTGGTAAGAGTATATGTTATAGTTGAGCAATGAAAAAGTGAGGTTGCCTTACAAAAAATGTAATTTATTCAATCAAATTTCCCAAAACAATGGTAAACAAAATGTGAACGTTTTTCACAATTTCTGACTCATATTAGTGAATATTTTCAGTCGCATTCACTACAAAACACATTTTGAGTTTAATATACTGTTGGAAAGTTGTGTAAAGGTTCTTAGCATTCTTAAGACATCACAACATTGTCTTTGTGCTCCAAACATTCAGCAAGATACATCATATTGAACTGTCACTGAACATCACTGAACTGTGATTTTGAGAAAAGGCTTCCAAAGAAAGTGTCCCAGTTCACTGCTAGTTGGTTCCTTTACATGCCTACATTTGTAGTCTAACCACCTCATTTGGTGTTTTTAAGTTCTTTTTTCTTGTTCAGTGAGAGAAATCTAGTCTCTGCTGTGCTTTAACGAGTGCATCGAAGTCAGGTTGAATGTCTGAGGTGGAGATGCGAAGCACAGCTGACAGATGATCATCAGTGAGAGAGGATCTATACCTGGATTTCGTAAACTTCATCTTTGAAAATGTTTGTTCACATATGTAGGTAGAGCCAAAGAGAACCAACATCTTCTGAGCATGTCTCCTCATGTTTGGAAAGTTCTCCTCCTCGAGAGAAGAGTAGAAATCCAGCAGAGATCCTGACTTAAAGCGCTCTGCCAGTACTGCATCAGACTGCAGGTCAATGAGTTCCAGCTGAACATCACTGGGTGCATTATCCATACTGCAGGTAAAGGGAGAGGAAATCATGAGCATTTCATCCTCGATTGTTCGGAGATCTTCAAATCGCCTTGAAAACTCACCATGCAATGCTCCTAACATGGATGAGTACCTGCGGAGGTGATCAGCTGATGGTGTGACTTCTTTCATGGTTTGCATGTGAGTGAGAGTGTTGCTCTCCAGTTGGCTTGAAAGAAACTGCATCTTTCTCATGAAAGCCTTCACCAGGCTGTGCATTTCATGAACAAAAAGGCCCTTGCCTTGCAGTTTGGTGTTCAGTTCATTCATCAGTGCAGTCACATCAACAGCAAATGCAAAATCTGCCATCCAGTCCTCGTCTGAGAGCTCTGGGATGTCTTTGCCTTTCTTCTCACAAAACTCTTGAATCTCTGCTTTCAGGTCCCAAACTCTTTTTAGCACTTTGCCCAGGCTGAGCCATCTGACAGCTGTGTGGTAGCCAATGTCACTATGCTCAGTCTCATGCTCCTCCAAAAGTGCAACAAACTGTCTGTGATTCAATGCCCGTGCCCTGATGAAGTTTACTATTTTAGTAACAACATCAATAACATGGTGAATTTTTAGCACTGACTTGCACAACACATGTTGGTGTATAATACAATGCAAAAATACCAATTTCTGATCTGCGTCGATTTCAGTCACTTTATCTTGCATACGTTTCAAAAGTCCAACATTTTTACCTGTAAGATTTGGACAACCGTCTGTTGTGACACCTGCCAGTCTGTCCCATTTCAGTCCCAGCGTGTCCATGCACGCATTTACCTCCGTGAACAGATCGCTCCCTGTCGTCGTCCCTTTCATCAGCCGCATTGCTGCCAGCTCCTCCGTAATCTTGAAGTCCGGCGTTATCCCACGGACAAATACGAGTAACTGCGCTGTGTCGCGGACATCACAGCTCTCGTCCAAAGCCAAGGAGATAAAGTCAAAACTTGCCACTTCATGTTGCAGCTGAAGCTCCAGATTCCCCGCAATGTCCTCGATCCTTCTCGTCACGGTTCGCCTGGACAGCGGGACTTGCTCAAAGGCTTCTTTTTTTTCAGGGCATATTAGTGCTGCAGAGTCCACTAAGCACTCTTTGACAAACTCCCCCTCTGAGAATGGCTTACTGTGTTTAGCTATTTTGTGGGATATCACGAAGCTGGTCTTGGTTGCTGCATCCTTGGATGTGTGAAGCTTGGTAAAAAAGCCTTGCTGCTTTTGCAGCTTAGCTAGCAAAGCGTTCGATGTGCGCGCCCTTTCAGCATCAGTCAAGTTGTTGTATTTCTCCGCGTGTTTCGTCTCGTAATGCCGACTCAAATTGTAGTCCTTGAACACGGCGATCTGCTCCCCGCAAACTAAACACACGGCTTTACCTCCGACTTCAGTAAATAAATACTTAGCAGTCCAATTTTTGTTGAAAACCCTACATTCGGCATCTACCTTTCTTTTTTTAGCATCAGCTGACATTTTTGAGCGCTAAAGTCGTCTTGTGACAATTATCCAATAACGCGCACGTCTTGATTTGACGTATTGCGTCATTATGTACGTGAATAAAAAACAACTTCAAAATAAAAGCATTGCAGCTTTAGTCCATGCATGAGGTAAAATGAGAAAATATGTTTATTTTGTAATTTCCAATTAACCTTACACGGGCCGGTCAGAGTCAACCAAAGGGCCGTATGTGGCCCGGGGGCCGTACAGTGCCCAGGTCTGGTCTAGGGCGTAGTTTGGGATTGGGCCATACACACGCACTTTTTTTGGCCCCCCCAATTCTAAAATGAATCCGGCGCGCCTGCTTCCAGCCCAACAAGAAACAGCACTTAAATACACAGACACTAACAAGACACAGGTGAGGGGGAGCAATTAAACACAGGTGAGGGGGGGAGGAGACAACCCAGGGCCCCAGGTGCACACAATTATTAGCCACAGACATTCAACATATTATTTGCACCCTGATTACACTCAACCGCTGTCATCCTTATACCAGCATCCAGATGACATTTCAATAAATACGGTTTAATCCGTTAATAAAAAAAATACTAATTCAATAATTTGTATAAATTATGTGCAAATACCAATACAATGTTAACTGTCCTTTGCAATCACGCTAATAAAGTGCAATATCACCCGGCCCAAAGCCGTCAGTCCATAGTGACGAAGTTCCCTTCGTCAAATTTCCTTCCTCCTCTCCCCAGGAAGCGCAGTGTCTTACAGTCTCGGTTTCGGGACCACCAGTCAGCCACCCGATTTCACCGCCGCCTCCTCTGCCACCTTCAGTGGGGCCGCTGAAGCCAGTGAAGCCGTTATCCGGAAGCTGTTTTGTCCTGTTGTAAGGCGTTGGTCTGCCTCTATTCCCTCCCAGGTTCTGTCGACTCCTCGTGGGTCCGTTAGCCCGTCCGTTGGCTCGTCCGTTGGCTAGTCCGTTAGCTAGTCCGTTAGCTAGTCTGTTAACTTCTCCTCCTTGTCTCTCGTCTCCTGCTGCTTCAGCAGCCGTGGCCCCCTGGTCAGTTCCAGGCATAGCCACCCCGTCATCGGTCTCCTCCATTTTGTTGTTTTGTTTTCCTCTCGGCATTGTCAACTCCTTACTTGGTCAATCCCACTTCTGACACCATTTGTGAAGCTGACCGTTGAGTGGCCCAGACCAAGCAAGGAGGCAGAGGCAGAACGTCCAAAAATATAACCCGACGTGGGCATTTATTCAAATATTTGTACAAAGTTCACAGCCTCAATCATGCTGTTCTCCTTCCTCATATCCTGCAGCCACAAGGATCTCACACAAACTTCCAGCCCTTCTTCTTCTTCTTCTCTTGCTTTTGGCGGATTGCAAACAACTTAAAAGGTGCATACCGCCACCTACTGTACATGAGTATGCATCATCACATCATTCCAACTCATTAACCTATGTTCTAATCAAAATAAAATAAAAATAAATTAATAAAACCATTAAATAAATAAAAACAAAACAAAACAAATCTATGTTCTTTCCTGACCTAATGTTAAATTCTTTTTCCTACCCCAGTTTCACTCAAAAATTTAAACAGTGCCTTTCTGGTAGCTTTTACTCCCTCTCCTTTTGTTCCCAAAACACCAACCACACTCCACTCCCTCTCTGTCTCTAAGACTTTAGCCTTTAATTGTTCTCTTTCCGCTTTATAGATGTCACAATTTAACAATATATGTTCTACATCTTCTTTTACTGCACAGTTCCCACACTTGTTACTGTCACTTTTCCCCATGATATACAGCGTACTATTCAAAGCCGTGTGATTTATTCGGAGTCTAGCCATCATGATTTCCTCCCTTCTGTTTCTTTCTTTATGAATATTAATTGTAATTGTATTTTATACTTTGTGATAGTCCTTGCCTTTCTGGTCTTTCTCCCACCTTTTCTACCAGATCTCCATCCCTTTCTTCTTAATGACTGCTTTTCCTTCTCCTTTACCAAGTTGAACTGGTAGTGTTATTTGCTTTTGTAGTGCAGTTTTTGCTAATCTATCAGCACACTCGTTCCCTTTCACCCCCTCATGTGCAGGCACCCAGCAGAACTGCAGATCTATGCCGCTTCTGTGCAGTCTTAACAGGCTATGATTCAGTTCTATGAGAATGTCTTCTCTAGTAGTTGTTGTTGATTGTATGCTTTGTAATATGGACAATGAATCTGTACATATAACCACCCTATCTGGTCTGACCTCTTCAACCCACTGCAATCCTATTATTACAGCAAGCATTTCTGCTGTATACACTGATAATTGATCAGATGTTCTTTTTAAAATAGATATTTTAAAGTCTGGGATGTATATGCCAACTCCAACACGCTCTTCCTTGTTCTTAGAGCCATCTGTATAAATTTGTAGGTAATTGTAGTACTTTTCGTTCAGATACATACTTGTTTTAATTCCCACTTCATTTATTTGCCACTCTTTTTTCCTTTCTATGATATTCATATCTATGTTAGCTTCTGGGAACAGCCATGGGGGAACACTGCTAAATGGAGTTGCTTTGGCAAACGGGATATTCTCCACTCCATATGCCCTCGTTCTTTCCTTACTCGTCCAGCCAAACCCACGTCCCTGGAATTTTGCATATTCCCAGCAATCCTGTAATATTCTGTTTGTAATATTTTCTTCTCCACTACCTTGTAGTCTGACCCAGTATGACAGAACTTCCAGCCCAACAAGAAACAGCACTTACATACACAGACACTAACAAGACACAGGTGAGGGGGAGCAATTAAACACAGGTGAGGGGGGAAGAGGCAACCCAGGGCCCCAGGTGCACACAATCATTAGCCACAGACATTCAACATATTATTTGCACCCCGATTACACTCAACCGCTGTCATCCTTATACCAGCATCCAGATGACATTTCAATAAATACGGTTTAATCAGTTAAAAAAATACTAATCCAATAATTTGTATAAATTATGTGCAAATACCAATACAATGTTAACTGTCTTTTGCAATCACGCTAATAAAGTGCAATATCACCCGGCCCAAAGCCGTCAGTCCATAGTGACGAAGTTCCCTTCGTCACAACTCCAATATAAAGAGCATTGCAGTAATCCAGTTCAGTGGATATAAAAAAATGTATAAAACGGACAAGTCAAATCAAGCAATCTGATTGGTTCTTAGCCGTGATATACTGAGCGTATACCACGGGTAGAATTGTAAGTTACTTTTCACAACAAGTCAGTATCCCTCCGCGTCTAAGAAAAACAGTATACCGTTGGGCTGAAAAGCAAACTGCTTGCAGTTTGCTTTTCATACTGGAACAAGAAAGCTGGAGACAAGAAAGCAGCGGAGAAGTAACGGGGCAGAAACCCTCCTTTTTACGCAGCGGTTCAGACATAGACATCAAACGGCAAGACATATTCAGTGTGCAGTTCCTTTGGCATTAGGGCAGGGATATCTAGACACTTTCCAAGGTGTGACATAATGAATTGTGCTACTTTTAAAGCAAGCAACGATTTTTTCAAATCTGTAATCAAAGAGGTCCTGTCGTGAGCTATTGCTTATGTATTACCTTCTCAAAGTCATTAAAAGAAAGGAAAGGCTTGACCTTTGCTAAAAGTCTGAGCTGAAAGAAGCTGGATTTGACCACAGAATTGATCTGTTTGTCTAGTTTAAAATCACGATCAATCCGTACACCCAGGTTTGTGACATTGGGTTTCACATATGGGACAAGAGAATCCAGCACAGGCGGGGCATTGGGTCCAAATATGATCACCTCTGTCTTTTTTTCATTGAATTTTAAAAAGTTCAAGGCCATCCAGGCTCTGATGTCCTGCAGAGAGTCGGACAGACGTTGCTGAGGGTTTGGGTCATTTATTTTCAGGGGCATGTAGATTTGCGAGTCATCTGCATAAAAATGAAATGAGACACCATATTTCTTAATGATAGCGCCCAGGGGGAGCAGGTACAGGGAAGATAAAATCGGCCCAAGAATGGAGCCTTGGGGTACCCCGTATGGGAGAGGAGCAGAAGAGGAAGTAAATTCATTAAGATTTACATTAAAACTTCTTTCAGACAGATACGACAAAAGGTAAAGAGGTCTGAGCCAGATAGATGGTGAAGGTTTAGTCCAGTTGAGCAAACCAGGTCCAGAGTGTGGCCACGGTTATGGCTGTAATTGATAAGCCTTGAAACATGCACTTGTCAAGGTTCAGAGGCAAATTTTGCAAATATGGCAGTAGCCATCGATCATCTTAAGATTTGTTGATCCCAAGTTGGGAAATGTTTTCGTTACAGCAGCATGTACAACATGCAATTTATTGTTACTTTGTAATTCTACTCCACTACAATTCAGAGGTTAACCTGGTATTTTTACTTCACTACGTAGTTACTTTGCAGATTCTGATTAATGATGTGAAATATAAAAAACCCTTAAAGCAGACTTTAGTTACACCTGAGTAAAATTCAGGGAAAGGTGATTGTCAACTGCCAACAATCAGGAGAGATATTTGATAGTTGGTGCTTGAGAAGACTAAACATTTATCTGCAGATCTCTATAAAGTATATTCATTACTCGTTATTCTCTACTAATAGTTAATTAAAGACTGTACATAATGGCTATTTTGAACCTCCCTTTCAAGATTTTCTAAGTTTGATTGAATTTGTATGGGCGGGTTCAGTATTGCACGTCGCGGGGCGGAAACGGGTCTTGATAATCCGACCTATGCAGGACTCTGGTGTACCTCCACCATTAAACTGTCATATTCTGCACATTTCTTATACTATCTACCTACATCTTATAAGAGTATAATTAATATGTATAGTATAAGTTAAAATAAGTGCTTGAGTTAACATTGCAGGGAAGTTGATTGTCAAGTCCCAAAACGAACTATGCAATATACTACACGTTAAGTACTTTTTCAGGCTTAATATTTATCTGTAGATACCCCCAAAACGTTTTTCTTATTTAAAAGAAGACCTTAACCTAAAGTATTTTTTAATGTTTTAATAAAGGTTAATTCGTTTGCCTGTTTTGCACATCCTCCTATTAATATCTTGGACGTCCTGCACTAAACTTTTTTATTGTAAAGATCACTTACAGTATCCTCTTGATATTTTCTATTCAATATTTCTATCATTGACCTCTTTCCCCCTATTTTGTATGTACTCTTAATATTTAAAAAAAATGTCATAAAATATAACATATTTAACAAAACATGCAGCAAAGATTACCTGCATTGCAATGACTTTAAACGTGTAATAACGTGCTTTAACCACGAGATGGTGCGGGTTAAAAAACTGTCAAGTTTAGTGTTAACACAATGAATTATACTGCTGTTTCCGGTTTAGTTTATGACGGATGTATTTTGTTATCCACACATATATTGTTTTGATATCTGTTACACCAAACCGACAGAAAAAGATGGTCTTAAACAGCTCTTTAGTCTGGCCCATGGTGGAGAGGTTGGAATCTGATTGATTGAATCTGTGGACAGGTGTTTTATACAGGTAACAAGTTGATATTAGGAGTACTTTCTTAAAGGAAGAGGAATTATGTAACCCGTCTGTGGGAGCCAGAATTCCTGTTGATTGCAAGGGCATCAAATACTTATTTCCCACAGTTAAATGCAAATACATTTTTATATTTTATATAATGTCATTTTCTGGATTTTCTTTTTGATATTCTTACTCTCACTGTTCAAATAAACCTACCATTAGACCGTTCATTTCTTTTTAAGTGGACAAACTTACAAAATCTGCAAGGGACCAAATACTTATTTCCTCCACTGTATTTCCCTGCATGGGATCAATGAATCTAATGGTATTTCACCAATTAAATTCAAGATTCAAAGGTTTTATTGTCTTATGCACATAAGCTAGAAATGGCAATGGAAATCTTATGACCCGAGCTCCTCCAACAATGCAACAACATAGTTATATAATAAAATACAAAAATACAAGTAAAATATAGAAGTCTATATGCACGTAAATAGAATATAGAATAGATGCTCTCTATGGTGCACCTGTAGAAGGTCAGGATGCTCTCTATGGTGCATCTGTAGAAGGTCAGGATGCTCTCTATGGTGCACCTGTAGAAGGTCAGGATCCTCTCTATGGTGCACCTGTAGAAGGTCAGGATCCTCTCTATGGTGCACCTGTAGAAGGTCAGGATCCTCTCTATGCTGCACCTGTAGAAGGTCAGGATGCTCTCTATGGTGCACCTGTAGAAGGTCAGGATCCTCTCTATGGTGCACCTGTAGAAGGTCAGGATGCTCTCTATGGTGCACCTGTAGAAGGTCAGGATGCTCTCTATGGTGCACCTGTAGAAGGTCAGGATCCTCTCTATGGTGCACCTGTAGAAGGTCAGGATCCTCTCTATGGTGCACCTGTAGAAGGTCAGGATCCTCTCTATGGTGCACCTGTAGAAGGTCAGGATCCTCTCTATGGAGCACCCATAGAAGGTTAGGATCCTCTCTATGGTGCACCTGTAGAAGTTCAGGATCCTCTCTATGGTGCACCTGTAGAAGTTCAGGATCCTCTCTATGGTGCACCTGTAGAAGGTCAGGATCCTCTCTAGGGTGCACCTGTAGAAGGTCAGGATCCTCTCTATGGTGCACCTTTAGAAGGTCAGGATCCTCTCTATGGTGCACCTTTAGAAGGTCAGGATGCTCTCTATGGTGCACCTTTAGAAGGTCAGGATGCTCTCTATGGTGCACCTGTAGAAGGTGAGGATGCTCTCTCTGGTGCACCTGTAGAAGGTCAGGATGCCCTCTCTGGTGCACCTTTAGAAGGTGAGGATGCTCTCTCTGGTGCACCTGTAGAAGGTCAGGATGCCCTCTCTGGTGCACCTGTAGAAGGTCAGGATCCTCTCTATGGTGCACCTGTAGAAGGTCAGGATGCTCTCTATGGTGCACCTGTAGAAGGTCAGGATGCTCTCTATGGTGCACCTGTAGAAGGTCAGGATCCTCTCTATGGTGCACCTGTAGAAGGTCAGGATCCTCTCTATGGTGCACCTGTAGAAGGTCAGGATCCTCTCTATGGTGCACCTGTAGAAGGTCAGGATCCTCTCTATGGAGCACCCGTAGAAGGTTAGGATCCTCTCTATGGTGCACCTGTAGAAGTTCAGGATCCTCTCTATGGTGCACCTTTAGAAGGTCAGGATGCTCTCTATGGTGCACCTGTAGAAGGTCAGGATCCTCTCTATGGTGCACCTGTAGAAGTTCAGGATCCTCTCTATGGTGCACCTTTAGAAGGTCAGGATGCTCTCTCTGGTGCACCTGTAGAAGGTCAGGATCCTCTCTATGGTGCACCTGTAGAAGGTCAGGATCCTCTCTATGGTGCACCTGTAGAAGGTCAGGATGCTCTCTATGGTGCACCTTTAGAAGGTCAGGATGCTCTCTATGGTGCACCTGTAGAAGGTCAGGATGCTCTCTATGGTGCACCTGTAGAAGGTCAGGATCCTCTCTATGGTGCACCTTTAGAAGGTCAGGATCCTCTCTATGGTGCACCTTTAGAAGGTCAGGATGCTCTCTATGGTGCACCTTTAGAAGGTCAGGATGCTCTCTATGGTGCACCTGTAGAAGGTGAGGATGCTCTCTCTGGTGCACCTGTAGAAGGTCAGGATGCCCTCTCTGGTGCACCTTTAGAAGGTGAGGATGCTCTCTCTGGTGCACCTGTAGAAGGTCAGGATGCCCTCTCTGGTGCACCTTTAGAAGGTCAGGATGCTCTCTATGGTGCACCTGTAGAAGGTGAGGATGCTCTATATGGTACACCTGTAGAAGGTCAGGATACTCGGTAGGCAAACTGCATGGGGTCCAGAGAGTCAGGGAGGGAGGAGGTGATGAATGTTTTGACTAACCGCTCAAAGCACTTCATGATGATGGAGGTGAGTGCTACTGGGCGGTAGTCGTTGAGGCTGGAGAATGTTTGTCTTTTTGGGGACAGTAATAATGGTGGAGTGCGGAGGAATCCTGAGGACAGTTCGGGCTGTAATCTGCTGACAGAGACAGATTAAAGCAGATTAAAAACACTTTTTATTTGGAGACATGTTCAGATGAATAATTTCCTGCTGTGAGTGTACCTGATGTTTTCTGAGCAGATTCAAAGCCGACCCCAGATCAGATCAAAAACTTTAATTATCTCAGATTAAAAGATTTTATCTCAGCACTGATTTTCACATTAAAGCTTTTTAGTCTCCAACAGTCTGGAATATTAAAGCTGCTCTCCTCACATGCTCATGAAATAAAACAAATTAATGTTTATTATTTATAACTGTTAGCTTTAATGCTGTTCAAATTAGCATTATAATCAATAGGGGACTTCCTGCTGTCTTTTGTTCACAGTGCACGCTCGGACATCATTCACAATGCTAATTGCTAGCCAGAGGGATGCTAATAGTTGCTAATGGGAGGAGGAAGTTCAGTTGATAGGAGGTATTCAGATCCTTTACTGCAGTAAAAGTACTAATAGCACACGGTGAAAATACTGCACAAGTCCCCACTCACCATTTCATATTGGTGTTAATGCACATGCAGTGTAAAAAAGAAAGGTACCACATATTCAGTAAAATGGCTAAAATATGTTAACATTTCAATGACTTAAAGGATTTGAACCACAGCTTCCCTGCGCTACATGAACTAAAAAAGATTAAAAGATTAAGATGTAAGAGATTTAGAAGGGCCCGGTTAGACGCCTTTTACTTTTATTTAACAGACTGAAGATTAGAGAAAAGTGGAGCTGCAAAGATGCATTTATTCATTTATAGATTCATTTAAAAACAACATTGATTAATAAATAATGTAATGTCACAAGATGATAAATCTAATTGTATACAAACATACTTAATACAAGATCCGCAGATACAACATTTGAAGTACAAATATTTTATACTTTATTTGCTTTTGGTTTTGTGAGCTGCGCTTTGTGATTTCGTATTTCTCTGTACAGAACTTTGGCCTGGAGGTTTTAAAGTGCTTTATGAATAAAGTTGGATTGGATTGGATTTCCTGGTTCATCCAAAATCCCAGATTAAACAGCCTCTTTCATTTTTTTATTCACTTGTTCTAAACCAGGGGTCTGCAACTTTTTGGACCAAAAGAGCCATTTTGCCCCCTTTACCACCAATGTTTTTGGTGTGGAGCCGCAAAACACATTTGATAGCTTATAACATTTTATATATTTTTATATCTTAGACAAAAACTACAGTTTTTTTGCATTGATTGGTAACACTTTATTTTGATATTCCATCTGTTGACACTCTATAAGTCACAATTTAGAAGATTCTGACACAATCTACTGGTTAATAACCTGTTGCAAAAAAACATGTTGACAGTCAACAGACACTTTTTGTAAAATCTATAGATCAACACTTGAGATGTACCTTATATTCTACTGGCAGTTAGTTGAATGCATGTTACTTGTCTGTTGAAACAGTGATGTTGAATGTCAACTGATGACTTATAGAGTGTCAACAGATGGACTATCAAAATAAAGTGTGACCAAAAAAAAGACATAGGCCTACTTTAAAATAAATTAACACAGCACTTGGGGAGTCTGCACATTTGAAGAAAAATAAATAACATTAAAATGGGCCCACTTTGAAATAAATAAAACATATAGCTGCACCCAGAAATAGTTAACGAATTGAATTATGACTGAAGATCGTCAGCTGTCTTCCTCTTCCGTGTTTGTCCTCCAATACGTAAAGGCTGCAGCACCTTTGACAACTTCTCTCCACATATCAAACATACCGGTAAGCCAGCATTGTTTGCTGAGTGTGAGCATATAACTCCAACCACGCAGAATAAAATCCTCTGTGTTCCTCCGATACTTTTCTTTTCTTTGATTTATCCATAGACTCAAATGCATGACCCGGGAGACAGAGGTAAAGTATGAGTAAAATACTTTATTCCAAACAGTAGGATTACAAAAAATGATGGACATTCTTAACGAGGTGAAAAAACGTTCTAAAGGCACAAAAGAAACTCGCTCACTGGGTGAGGAACAAAACAACTCGGGAGCATGAATCAGGCTTGAGACAAGAAATAGTAATCGCTGGTACGCTGACTACAGGCATGGAGACAGGACAAGACGAACTGACACAAGACAAGGGAAGGCTGGGGAGTTTAAAGAAAAAAAGTTAACTGGGCACAGGTGGAAACAATCAGGGGCGGGGCTGACGCTGATGAGAGCGGGAGACACACACAAGGATAGGGAGTCAAGGGACCTGGAATGAAACACAAAAGGTGAGCACCAAAATAAAACAGGAAGTGGGAGACAAGACAAAAAATGACTAAACAAAAACATGAAACATGACTGGACTCAACACTTTTGACGGGACACGACAAGTTCGCTCATCGAGCCGGGGGTCAGGTTATTCACCTGCAAGAAAAAGGCACTGGCCGTAGCAGGATATGACGCATATTTTAGTTGACCTAATTAAAACCATTTTTTATTTGCATTTATGTGTCACAGTAACACCTCAAAATACAAGATACGAAATTTTTTCAACCATGCAACAAAATATAAATAGTCCTACATTTGTATTGTATTGTATTTCCTTCTTATTTTTGGCTAAGCTCAAGGGAGCCAGAGCAGAGGGCTTAAAGAGCCGCATGCGGCTCCGGAGCCGCGGGTTACAGACCCCTGTTCTAAACAAATGATATCTGGAGTTCCCTGCTGCAGTATTGATTCCTAAACAGACTCGTAAAAAAGTTGAACATTTCTCACTCTGAACTTCTTTTTTGGTGTTTAGTGACGTTGTGAGACTGAAAATAGAAAACAGACTTTGAGTCCATTGTTTTAAATCCAGCTGTGGTCCAGGAACAGGAGGGGGCAGGGACTGTTTAAAAGAGCTGCTCCTAACACTAGGATGGGTCAAATGCAAAGAAATCATTTTGTTACATAATACCTGTACTATGTAATGACAATAAAAGTGCAAAAGAAAAAAAAAGAGCAGGCTGTGTTAACTCTTTAAACACGTACTCCTGTTTGTAATGGAGTGGACTTTTCTATAGGAGACAATGTGTGCTGGGACTCAAGCTAACAGGAAGTGTCAAAATAAAACACCTGGACCTGTCTGAGGAAGATATTTAATTATCTTTTGTATATTAATAAACTACATCACATTAGTTTCTCTAACTGCAGTCAGAAGCTTAGATATCTTGTTTTTTAAATGGAACTTGGTGCATCAGGATTAAGGGTTAATTTTCAGTGTTACCTTAAGATGATCAGGTCACATGTGTCCGCTCACATTCAAAGGAATATTTCCCAACAAAACAGTCATCAGTTTATCAGCGAATCAATCCATGTAAATCTAAACTCTTAAAACTTCTTCCATAGTGAATAAAGAAATCGTGGAATAATTTAATAATACCACTCACAACTTTCCAAATGTCCATTTTCAAAGTTAATTATCTGTAGTTTTATATAGGACATCAGATCGTCCCTTTTACAGAGTTGGAAAGTCATGATCTTTAAGTCACTTTATCGCATTGGTTATACATCTGCAGAATTACATGTACAAAGTACGAAAATAGAAAATGTTTTTTTCTTTCTCTTTTCATTTTAATCTTCTTTTCTTTTCACTGTCTGTTCCTTTCCCTCTCTTTGTCTCTGCTCATGTTTGGCAAACAGGAACAAACTTGACAGAGAACCAGAATCCTCCTCTCCCTCTCTCCTCCTCCCTCTCTCCTCCCCTTTTCTCCCCCTCTGTGTGTTCATTCAGGTCTCAGTCGATCAGCCATCAGTTCTCCCTCTCTTTGTCTCTCTGTATTGATCATGTGCAGTGTGAGTCTGCTGTCTGTTTATCTGAGCGGAGCCTCACTCATCCTACTGACTGCTGGTGAGTCCTCTGTGTGTGTGTGTGTGTGTGTGTGTGTGTGTGTGTGTGTGTGTGTGTGTGTGTGTGTGTGTGTGTGTGTGCGTGTGTGCGTGTGTGCGTGCGTGCGTGCGTGCGTGTGTAACTCTGTTTGACATCTTGTTCAAGTGACCTGTGTGTGTTTGGCAGCTGTTCAACGTCCTGTTCACTCATTGTGTGAGAGAGTTATGGTGAATGTATTTTACAGTTTAACTGTAACATGACATGTGTAGCCCCTCAGACTGGTGGCCATGGAGCCCCCCCACCTTTTTCTCTCTTACTATATTATTATACATTTGAAGCTAATGTTTACTGTTGGATTAGTTAAAAATAAAATTAAAATTCTACATCCAACTCACAGGTTTATCATTGCTTTGAGAAAAAAGATTATTAATTTACCCCTTTTAGAAGGGAATATATAGTCATTTGTTCTGGGAATGTCATTTTCGAACCTGAAACCTGTAAAACAGGCTCCGGGCTTAACAGTTTAAAGTGATCTAGTTAGCTTAGCATGGGATCAGAGGGAAACTGCTAGAATGCTGAATTTTTCATATGAAACCAAATAACTTCTCTAGGTTTATGCAATAACACGGTTTGATTAGTTTAGAAGTGACACGTTTAGATTGTTGTTTGGGTTAAATGAGCTTCATTAGGGGTAAAGTCAAAATGAATCTATGCTGTTTGTTTTAAACGGGACGTGAACCTTGCTGTCCAAGAAGAAAATTCTCACAAATTTGATAAATGGTCAAATAAATGATCATCAATCAATTAAATATGATGAAAGCCGTTGAATCTGGTCAGCTTACTTTAATGAGTTGATGGTGAGTTGTTTACTTTGTTATTTATTGAATGGGGATTTTTTGTCGGGAACTAGATCATAAATGTCACAGAAGAGGATATTTAGCAGATTTGTCTAGCAGCACGGATACTAATATTGAAATGTAATTTAAAATCAACCAAGGCTCAGAAAGAACCTGGAAGTAGAGGAAAGGAGAGGAAGTGTTTCCTGCTCTCCTTCCTTCCTGTCCTCTGTAGGAAACGTCATTGTCTCTGTTTGGGCTCAGCTTTGATGCACAGCTGCTTTCTGTAAAGTGTTCCTGAGAGTCATGTGAATCTGCCAACAAACGCCCCCACATGTTACGGCCCCCCCACGCTCTTATTTTCTTAACTTCCTTTTACTCTCCCCCACTTTGTTCCTTTAATTCTCCCTAATTTCTCTTCACCCGGTTTTAATTTCATCCTCCCTGCAGTGTTGGGATGACTCTCAGTGATTGACAGTCTGTTGAAGATGACACACTTCCTGTTTGGTAACAATTAACAGCCCACCCCCATAGTTCACATCAGCCCCCAGTGTGTTTGGGGGGGTCAGTTCACCCAAATCTCTTGAGACCAGAACAAAAATGCGGATTATGTTACAGGACAGGAAGTGATGTGAATCTGGGATTTGGGTGAACTGAGCCTTTAATCCCATGTTAAAGAGCTTCATGCTAACATGTTCAGCTGTCTGAGGTCAAAGGTCACAAACGAGGCGCCGACACATCAGAATTTTTTAGATTAACCATGAGAGATGATCACAGACTGACCCCATTCAGTGTGTGTGTGTGTGTGTGTGTGTGTGTGTGTGTGTGTGTGTGTGTGTGTGTGTGTGTGTGTGTGTGTGTGTGTGTGTGTGTGTGTGTGTGTGTGTGTGTGTGTGTGTGTGTGTGTGTGTGTGTGTGTGTGTGTGTGTGTGTGTGTGTGTGTGTGTGGAGGGAACAGAGAAGAAAAAGCAGGAAGTTGTTACCTGCAGGTTTGAGTTTAAGTATAAAAGCAGCTGTTTTTAAGTGAAAGTACTGTATTTTAGTAAAGTAACAGTACTGTATTTAAATAATAGTCTAGTTTTAGTGTGAACCCGGTAATGTTGAGTAACCCAAAGTTTTTTGTTAGAAATGTATAGTAGGGTCCCCAGCACATAGAAACTGCTGGATGCCAACCTGCATATGTTGGGCAATTTGGTAAATTTGCATAAATTGCATAAATTAGCATGAATTACCCATTATAGCCTATAGAGGACAACAGTACAAAAAAATGGTTTGGCCGATTTGGACAATTTCGAAGTGGTTTTGGGGATTACAAGGAAGCTGAATCCATTTCTGACATTTTCAGGATAAAACCAGTTAGTTTAAACCAGAAAATGGCAATCTTTGTACTCTGTTGGCTGAACTTAGCTACCATGAGTAGTGTTGCGACTATTGAATATAGAGAGCACAAGATGAACATTATGTCTACTGTGGACATTCTTTTTCAAATATATAGGCAATCTGTCAAATTGAAATGATCCAGAGTCCCCTAAATCTTCCAAATCTATCCAAGATGTATCAAAATCAGACCACAGAGAGTAAAGATGTTGCCACAACTTGGTTCAAACTGCATTTTCATACTGAAAATGTCAAAAATGGACTCAGCATACTCAATGATCCCCAAAACCACTGAAAAAACTGTCCAAATCGGCCAAGCCATTTAACTATTGTCCACTAGGATATAATTAATGCAAATTAATTGTGCAAATTTCCCTTTAAATGAAAGTTAGCAGCATGTGCTGGGGACCCATACTTTACAAGGGGGGGCGGGGGGGTGTCCAAGCCCCAGAACATGGGCTGCCAGCTCTACCAACCGTGCCCACTGTATACTGTACATTTCTAAGGACTTTAGGGTACTCAACATTTTTTACAATAGGACTCTATGAGCTCACAATTGGACTATAAAGTAAAAGTACTGTATTGAAGTAAAGTAAGAGTAAAGTACTGTATTGATATAAAGTAAGAGTACTGTATTTAAAGTTCTGCACTGTAAAACCCGACAAGTTAATACAACTCAAGGCGTTTTTTGAAACTGATTATATCGACATTTTTGATAACTTAAGTTTTAAGTTAAAGTATAATCTTATTAATTGTGTTCTATTTACTTTTTGACGATCAAGTATCGTTAACTTAAACATTTTCATATCTTTTGAACAAGGTATTTTGTTAGCACAGTACATATGACAATCAAGTATATTTAACTTAAATATTTGTATTATCTTTAAATAAAAAACACGTAAGTGGTACCAGAGCACCCTAGGCAGAAGGTGCATGATCGATTTTGTTATCGTATCATCGGACCTGAGCCGTATGTTTTGGACACTCGGGTAAAGAGAGGGACAGAGTTGCCAACTGATCACCATCTGGTGGTGAGTTGGGTCGAGTGGCGGGGGAAGCCTCTGGACAGACCTGGTAAGCCCAAACGTGTAGTTCGGGTGAACTGGGAACGTCTGGAGGATGCCCAAGTTCAGGAGGCCTTCAACTCACACCTCCGGCGGAGCTTTTCGGGCATTCCTGTGGGGGTTGGGGACATTGAACCAGAATGGGCGGTGTTCAAAGCCTCTATTGCCGAAGCCGCGGCGGGGAACTGTGGTCTCAAGGTCTTAGGTGCCTCAAGGGGCGGTAACCCTCGAACCTCCTGGTGGACACCGGTGGTCAGGGAAGCCGTCCGACTGAAGAAGGAGGCCTTCAGGGATTTGTTATCCCGGGGGACTCCCGAGGCAGTTGCAAGGTACCGACAGGCCCGAAGGGCAGCAGCCTCAGCCGTGCCCGAGGCAAAGCAGCAGGTTTGGGAGAAGTTCGGAGAAGACATGGAAAAGGACTTTCGGGCGGCACCAAAGGTGTCCTGGAAAACTGTCCCATACCTCAGGAGGAGGAAGCAGCGAACCATCAAAGCTGGTTACAGTAAGGATGGGTCGTTGTTGACCTCAACTGATAGAGTGTTAGGGCGTTGGAAGGAACACTTTGAGGAACTCCTGACCCCGACAACTCCGCCCTCTATGCTAGAGGCAGAGCTAGAGTGTGACGGGGGATCAACACCAATCTCCCGGGGGAAGGTCACTGAGGTTGTCAAACAACTCCACAGTGGCAAAGCCCCAGGGATGGATGAGATCCGCCCAGAAATGCTGAAGGCTCTGGGTGTTGAGGGACTGTCATGGTTGACACGTCTCTTCAACGTTGCGTGGAAGTCGGAAACAGTACCGAGGGAGTGGCAGACCGGGGTGGTGGTTCCCCTTTTCAAAAAGGGGGATCAGAGGGTGTGTGCCAATTACAGAGGCATCACACAACTCAGCCTCACCGGGAAAGTTTACTCTAAGGTACCCGAAAGGAGGGTCAGGCCGATTGTCGAACCTCAGATTGAGGAGGAACAATGCGGAGTCCGTCCTTGTCGTGGAACGACGGACCAGCATTTTACTCTCGCAAGGATCCTGGAGGGCGCCTGGGAGTACGCTTATCCGGTCTACATGCGTTCTGTAGACTTGGAGAAGGCGTATGACCGGGTTCCCAGGGAGTGAGGGGGTCTCTACTCAGGGCCATCCAATCTCTGTACTCCCAAAGCGAGAGCTGTGTCCAGGTCCTCTGCAGTAAGTCGGACCCATTTCCGGTGAGCGTTGGCCTCCGCCAGGGTTGTGCTTTGTCACCAATCCTGTTTGTAATATATATGGATAGGATTTTGAGGCGCAGTCGTGGGGGATGGGTCTGCAGTTCGGTGGACTAAGGATTGCACCACTGCTTTTTGCAGATGATGTGGTTCTAATGGCTTCATCGGTCTGCGACCTTCAGCACTCACTGGATTTGTTCGCAACCGAGTGTGAAGCGGCTGAGGCCATGGTTCTCAGCAGGAAACCGATGTACTGTCCGCTCCAAGTAGGGAATGAGTCCTTACCCCAAGTGAAGGAGTTCAAGTATCTTGGGGTCTTGTTCTCGAGTGAGGGAACAATGGAGCATGAGATGGGCCGGAGAATCGGAGCAGCGGGAGCGGTACTGCAGTCGCTTTACCGCACCGTTGTGACGAAAAGAGAGCTGAGCCAGAAGGTAAAGCTTTCTGTCTACCGGGGCATTTTCATGAAGAAATGACCGAAAGAACGAGATCGCGGATACAAGCGGCCGAGATGGGTTTTCTCCGCAGGGTGGCTGGCCTCTCCCTTAGGGATAAGGTGAGAAGTTCAGTCATCCGGCAGGGACTCGGAGTTGAACCGCTCCTCCTTCGCATCGAAAGGAGCCAGTTGAGGTGGTTCGGGCACCTAGTAAGGATGCCACCTGGGCGCCTCCCTAGGGAGGTGTTCCATGCACGTCCAGCTGGGAAGAGACCAAGGGGTAGACCTAGGACCAGGTGGAGGGATGATATCTCTTCGCTGGCCTGGGAGCACCTTGGGATCCCCCAGTCAGAGCTGGTTGATGTGGCCGGGGAAAGGAAAGTTTGGGGCTCTCAGCTGGAACTGCTACCCCCGCGATCCGACCACGGATAAGCGGGAGAAGATGGATGGATGGAAATGTTTGAGTTAAAACAACCCATTTTCTTTAAGAAGCTTGTAATGTTAGGTCAGTTTGTATTGAAGTAAAGTAAGAGTCCTGTATTCAGGGCCGGCCCTAGACTTTTGGGGGCCCTAAGCGAGCTTTGGCTTGGGGGCCCCCGTCACTCTAGCACGTTCTCACTACACACAACACGGAACCAACTTTTGTCTTATGATGTTAGCATAAGCACACATATTGTATAAATAAGCATGTAAACACCGTGGACCTAACATCCTCTAGGTCTAGGGGGGTCCTCACCTCCTCTAAGGGGGTCCGGGGGCATGCTCCCCCGGTAAGATTTTTTTTTAAATATTGAAGTTAAAAGCATCAATCTGGTGCACTTTGAGAGCAACATTAAGAAATCTATGGATACATCTCTCAACACCCATATGAAACAGAACAGTAAACCGATTTTTCTTTATGGATATTTTACAAATCACTGTATTCTTGTTTTGTCATATCGTATTTCGTAACTGTTTTTCATTTATTTTCTCTGGCTGTCCATCTCATAATGTTCACATAGAAACTTGCTGTCAATAGGAATATCATTCTGGAGAATTATAATTTCTTGCAAAAATCTGTCACAAAAAGAGGTTGCACATTTAAATTCAGGTGTTGTTATGGCAACGTCAGTGGCCAAACAGCCACATTTACTG
The DNA here is from genome assembly GCF_949606895.1 of Notothenia rossii. Taxonomy (NCBI): domain Eukaryota; kingdom Metazoa; phylum Chordata; class Actinopteri; order Perciformes; family Nototheniidae; genus Notothenia; species Notothenia rossii. The sequence continues at coordinate 32,152,471 of NC_136908.1, forward strand.
CTGCAAATACGTTAAAACATGCTGTTGACACGTAAAGCAGTGGCAACTATGCCAAATTTCAGCTGACTTTTTCTCAGAAATACTATCACATAACATCCATATATTTCAGTGCTAGGTTTACACACTTTAACTGACAGGACTCCGGATCAACGGTGTACTGTAAGGTAGCTTCTAGCTTCATGTCGAAAAGTAAGTCAACATTTCCCAGAGAGCTTTCTTTTAAATCACCAGGTAACGCTAAAAAACATTACATTTAGATTGTATGACAAAGTGTTTATTTAATATATCTGGCTAGCTATAACTATTTGTTAACGGTTTAGCTTACCCCCGCGATTCAAAGTAACGTCAACGCAGCTGTAATTTATGCTTTGCTTACATGTTCGCATAACTTGGAAGTTTACTAACATTTACATACCTTGTTTACCTGGCTCAAGTGGTGGCTCTGGGGTTGTTGTGTGAGCCACAAGCGGCAAACTCTGGGGAACAGCCGGGACGCCAATACGGAAGTGCAACACACTGCAGTTCATACATGGGCCGCTAGGGACTGACTGCAGAAAGGAGCAATTTCCATAGACCCCCATTGTTAAAATTCCCAACTTTACAGCAGAAAAAAACATGTTTCTACCCATGGATGCAATAAATATTATTATCAATATAGTTAGATTCCACCTTCATGATTATGAATCTGTGAGTGAATTGTTTTCTAACACACCCGTCTTAAAGTTTTTGCATAAATTAGGGCGTGGTCACTTTGATGGACATGTACATGCCTCACTGTCAGCTAACAGCAACTTGTCCACTCTGCTAGGCTACAACCATAGAGGCTACAACGTTAGTTAGTCATAGTACTGTACTTGACCCTTTAGCTTTAGCCGTGTTCGTGGTGATTGTTCCTTTTAGGGAATATTGTCACAAATACCAGACAATTAAAATGTCGTGCTGTGCGCTTGAATGTACTAACAGAACTTCCAAGAAGTCTAAAATGATAATATTATACATGTTAATCCCTTTCGCAGGTGTTTGTGTGCTTGGTAGCTTAGCTTGTTACTTATTAGCCAGCTAAGGACCAGTGCTTGAATTGGGCCGGTACTCACCGGTACGCAGTACCGGCACTTCTGATTTTTACCCATGTGGTACCGGCACTTCTTACTGAGTACCGGCAAGGTGGCGGTACTCAGTAAAATGCCGGTACTCAGCCGCCGGCAATATACGTATATATTGTAAACGCAACGCAGCGCAAATGTGGGTCTGACTCTGCCTCACAGAGGGTGACTGGCTGTCTACATGACGTGGCCTGCCGACATTGCCACTTTCATACAGATCATACTAATGCCCTCCATTGGTCTCTGTGTGTCATTCAAGCTCGGGAGGGTGTGTGTTGGTGTATGTGTGGCGCGAGCGAGCGAGAAAGCGCGCGCACCGGTTACGTGTATTGTTGTTAGCATCTGGTGCTAGCTAGCTGCGCTAACGGATATACGGAGCTGTTTCAACAACAAGGTGGAGGGAGAGTCCTTTGCTGTCAGACTGAGAGGCTGATAACTACAGCTCTGGTGAGGTAAATTACTCTCTGAGTCTTTAGATAGTTAACTTAGTTTAAGTTATCTCAGTGGGTCTCAAACGGTTCGGTCACCATTTATGTAAACACATATTTCCATTTGAGGGGGTAGTGATTAGTAAAATATGCATGAATAATACAAACAAAATGTTAACTAGGTGAAAAAAGGTAAGATAAACTTGTTGAGAGCTAAAACTAGTCTTTGCTGTTGCCTCAAAGAGGAGCAGGGGGGAGAGGAGGGAGACAGGAGAGGCTGATTCAGGAGCCCAGACACACTCACAACTATAAATGAACCAAAAACAAATAAATAAACAAGTTTCAATGTTTTTTCATATTGGATATTGTATGTTATTGGTTATGGCCATGTACTTATGATTTTATGATTATTTAAATGTATACATTTTTGTTTCATATGGGTGTAGTCTCTTTATTTCCCCCTCAAAATGCACCAGATTGATGCATTTAAGTCCAACATTTAAAAAAAAATCTTACCGGGGGAGCATGCCCCCGGACCCCCCTATAGGATTTGAGGCCCGGCCCCACTGTTCCCAAATAGATTTACATTTTTTTTTAAATAGTAACCCATCTCCATATGTTTCTTTTTGGGTAGTAGATTTAAACTAGAGGGCTATCACTTTGTGCAGCAACGCTATTGACAAATAAATCCAGCAAAATGGCACAAAAAACTGGTAGTGGCCTTAGGGACGAGGAGTCATTTAACCAGCCAGTAGGAGTCAAGCTTTACTTTCTTTTATATCCATAAAGAAAAAGTAAATCTGTTTACAGTTGTTTCATTATGGATGTTGAGAGGTATCCATATATCTCTTCATTTTGCTCTCAAAGTGCACCAGATTGATGCATCTAACTTCAATATTTAAAATGTTCCCGGTGGGAGCATGCCCCCGGACCCCCCTAGACTAGAGGGTTTCAGGTCCACTCCCCACTTATAAAAATAGCACTTTACCACTGCACCCCCTCTAATCTCAGATGCACCCTGAGTCATTTTGTTTAAGTACAGTGAGCCTTTCTAAAATATACAGTAAAGAGACAAACCCACCAGCATTATAGGATATACTATGACTTTGTGCCAAATACTTGTTGCTGATTTAGAGTACTGGCACCTTTTTTATTCCAATTCAAGCACTGCTAAGGACATAACCCTTTATACATACATATACATTTTAGTTTATGATTCAGCCTTGGGTAAGACTTTTATAGTCAATGGCTTTGACGCCCATAATGCTAAACGGGAGCAAATGTTAATAGGGGACCCAATTATCCCAGTAGTGGCCGCCGGAGCTAACGGAGCCGCAGGGGGCTAGCTCCAGCCGGCGTCCCGGAGCTAGCCCACTGCAGCTCCGTTAGGTCCGGGCAATGGAGTCCGTCGTTATAACTGGAGATCAAGGAATGCAGCGAAACGCAGACTTGGTTCACCTGCTGTAGTATTAGCTAAATAAATTATGTTGAACAAGGCTTATTAAGCTGAACATTGCCACAATTGTTCTGTATTGGTACTTCTTTTCTTAACGTGTGAATGACAAGCATTAAGAATAACAAAATATAGCTAATTCTCTTGCAGATTGTCTCATTTGATTATGAATGTAACGTTTATATAGGGGAACTACACTGTTAGCAGTAACTTGGTATGCATGTATTTCATGTTAGCTTAGCTTCTTAGCCTGAGCTAGCTCTGTTTACTTCCAGTTCGGAGGCAGCAGGTCCCGCCTCGGCTCCGCCTCTTTGCCCTTATTTGGAGCAGGCGTGATTAGACTCTGACGTCGCTGTCAAACGTTAGTGGCCGACTCTGCCTACTAAGGGCTTCTCGGCGACTCTGCAGAATCCTATGGGTGACGTCACGGACACTACATCCATTTATATATACAGTCTATGGTGAGCCACCACTTGAGAATTTTCATCTTTTTTAAGAATTGTTTTTCTTATGTCCATCTTCAAAAACTCGGAGTCCGACTGACAGTTTATTTTAAACATTGTCACAGCTCACAGGATAGGTACCTGTCAGCCAATAAGACAGATGTTTATTTCCATTCAACTTTCTGGTTGGCCTGGTGTCTTGCCTCTGTTGCATTCACTGAACACGGGAAATTACAATCCTGCCGTCCTCTCTTGTGTCATGATGAGGTGCAGGTAAAGCACGGTTAATGTATTATATTATTGAATCAATAATATAATACATGACTTTGAGAGTAGGCAATCTAGGCATATTAACAAAATTAATTAAACATACTTATCACTTCGACGGTATACTGAGATTTTTTATTTATTTTTTGCTAGGGGGCCCCTTAGTGGCTGCAGGGCCCTAAGTGGCCGCTTATGTCGCTTAATGGGTCGGGCCGGCTCTGCCTGTATTTAAAGTACTGTATTGAAGTAAAGTACAAGTACTGTATTTAAAGTACTGTATTGAAGTCAAATAAGAGTACTGTATTTGAAGTACTGTATTGAAGTTAAGGAAGAGTACTGTATTTAAAGTATTGTACTTAAGTTACTTTTACTCAGAAACCATGTGAAGAGATGTACTGAGATGTTTTGTTCTGCAGCATCACAGCTGGAACATCACTCCACAATCCAGCTGTGTATTTTACCATTATCATCCCACATGGTCTTCATTGATCAATCCAAACCTTTAGATCAGAATAAAGTTCAGACTGCTAACAATGAAACATGTTTTATTACCCGTGATGCTTCACACAGCTGTGAGTTCATTAAGGAAATTATGTTATACTCTGATACTAACTCTGACCTCCCTGATCTATCACATATTATTATTATTATTACTATTATTATTATATGTTGAGTTTCCTTTGGCAGCTCGGGATGCACAACTTGTCTATTAAAGACAGATGGTGGAAGGCTGAACGCAGAGGGGAAACATGAAAAAGAAGACCATATGAGACACACCTTCAATGGAAGGTTTAATAAACCTCGCTGTCGGATGTTTCTGGTGTCAGTTTCATGTCTGTGTGTCAATGACACTCTTAGCTTAGCTTAGCATTAACACTGGAAGCACAGTCAAAGTCCAGGGGGAATCTGTTAGCCTAGCTTAGCACAAAGACACTTTCTGAGGTGTTTTTGCTGTGTGTTAACATGGCTGCTTGTGTTTTCAGTGTCCGAGGCGCAGTATTACGACTTAACTGCAGCTCCAGACTACGAGGACTACAACGTCACATTCGAGTACAGCTTCTACAGTAAGTCACATCATTTCCACCAAATAACATTTATCATGTGACACACAAATAGCGAAAGATTGTTTTAGATGTTTGCTAAAATATGATGCAAATTTAAGATTTTAAAGGAGGTGTTGCTGTGTTGCGTTCAGGTAACACCAGCATCGAGGACCTGGACAAGTTCAGTGAGCGGTTCATCGAAACGGAGGACGAGGAAGGGGAGGACACAGGGGAGCAGCAGCAGGAACAGGATGTGATTGTAACCACAGTAACTACCCAAGTAACCACTGAGCAGGGTTGGATCAAAGGTCGTAACGCTGCATCACTTCCTGTTTCTCTGGTGAGAACCAGCTGACCTCTTTATACTGGACTGTGTAACCTTAAACCAAAGTTAAACTCAGTTAAACCAGGTATGACATAACCTCAGATAAACAAGGTTCTGTTAAACCTAAGTTAAACTTCAGTTCAACTTCAGTTGAACCTAAGTTCAGTCAAGTTTCATTTAAACCTCAGTTGAACCAGGTATGACACAACCTCAGATAAACTAGGTAAGAAGGCTTGAATAAACCTAAGTTAAACCAGGGGAGGATCTAGAAAAATATTCATGGGGTGGCAAGAGGGTGGCAGGAGCATTTCAGGGGTGGCATCCCCTGGCAGAAGTATATACTGATTTAATCGCAGTCATATCAATCAATGTTAACTTGGAAAGCCACAATATTTATATTTTAACTCAATATCATTAGGTGACATTATTGTGGCCCATCAGTAAAGCCATAAATATATAAGGTGGCAGACATAATTTAATGAATTTTGATTGAATTAGTTGGTTTCACTCTTAGACCAGCAGGGGTACCAAATCTAGGCAGACTGCTGCAATAAGTACATTAATTAACTGTCTCATCGATGTGTGTCTGTATGAATATGATAATATTAACAATCATATTATTCCTATCAGCTGTCAATCACTGTTATGATTCACATATTCAGTGTTATTATTTATTTAAACTATATTTTTGGAGGAGTTAATGAGGAATGTTCCTCAAGATGCTTGCTCACCCTCCTTCAAATTTGAAAGACAAGTAATTACTATCATAAATCAAAATAATCAAAAGAACAGTTCAGCGCCACACAACTTCATTGCAAACACTTACAACTTTGACTTTACATCAGAAAGAACAAACATTAAAGAAGTGACTAACTGCATCAATTAGGGTTAAAAAAACGTGTATTTAGCTAAAACATATACATCGCTGCAGTTATGATCCAGTGGAAAGTCCTTACCTACTGGCCTAGTTAAATCAAAGTGGTTACACGTAAGGTCATCATGTTAACAGTTTTTTATGCTCATCGAGTCATCCGTGAGCAGAGCATCAAGTTGGCATGCCTATAACAGCTGAATGTGGCGATTACCATCTTGTTCAGCAAAACGCCTCACAAACTTATTAAGATTTAAAGCTATGGTACGTTTTGATTCAATGCTGAGTACAGCCAAACTTGACAGGCTCTTCTCTGTCATTGTAGACCGCAAACAGTGGCGGCGTCAGAGTATTTTTGTTGGGTAATCTATGGTAGGGCTAACCCATACAGTGGTGTGGCTCAAGTCAGTATTTGCAATGTAATTCACTTGACAGTGAAATGCCACGCGTGAGGTTTAGATTATTTCCCTGACTCAATCCAAATTTAACTGTAAGAAGAAAAAAAGGCACATTTGTCTTGTAGTAAATAAAAAGGGCGACCTGGAGCCAATCCTCCAATTTCCCCACAGGTGAAAGAGTTGACATGCTGAAAACCCAACCCCTGCAGGGGGGTCTGGGGGGATTCTCCCCCAGGAGATTTTTTGAAATACTAACATAAAATACACATTCTGGTACTCTCTTGAGAAGAAAAATAAACAAATCTATTAATCCACGACATATTTTAAAAAATGAATGCCATTTTAGTTTTTTTTTACTTTGTTCTGAAAGCTGAACCTGCTGCTCCTCACAGAGAGAAGAGGCTGTGTGAATGACTTTACTTTGTGGATAAGGGTCGATGTGGATAGCCCCCATTTTTCTGTGTGTCAAAATGAAAGACAGCCCACACACCTATCAATCATCAAACCGTGGGGTCTTAGTTCATTACGTGTTGATTTCTATCAAAAGTATTCTCCGTCTGGACTTCCTGCAACAACACCACGCCGTTATCGTGATTCTGATTGGCCAGAAGACATTATCAAAGATGTTCTATTGAGAAGACGATCACTAAGTGACAAAAGTTTTCAAAACCGTTTCTAGTCTTCGGTATTTCCAGACAAGTGGCTACTGAAATCAATAGAGAGGCGAAGTCCCTCCCCTTCCGGGAGCCTCCATGGGACCCCGGAAGCGGAAAATTATACATTGAAGTCAATGGAGAGAGAAAAGTTACCTTTTGATCCCGTTTGAATTGTGCCACGAATGACACATATGATGTTTGTCAATCTTAAACAATCATTTCCATGTAAAAAAAAAATAAAAAAGTCACAGTTTGTCGTAAAACTGTTGAAATATAAGACTATGAAAAATACGCAACGAGAAAGACTACAAATCCCAAATGCATTCTGGGTCGCGTAAGTGATGTCATAGGCGATAATGCTCCAAGACTGGTTGCGACGACATTCACTCGATTGCTCGGACAGCTGGACTGAGGATTCGACAACCCGGAAGTGGAAGTGAAGTCGGAGACGCGTGACAGAAAGCTCAGAGAGAATCGGAAAACTCGGATACATACAGAAACGGTAGCATTGGACTGTTATTTTTTGGCGGATTTGCATAAACTGTACATTGAGTGCTTCATCATGTCAATCAGCTCAGATGGTAGCCAAAGAGACGATATGGAATGGATGATATCCAAAGCTGCGAGGAAGAAAAGATCTTTGAAAGAAACAGATAGTTCAGAAAGAGCTAGAAGGTGGTCGGATTGGTCGGGTGAAGCCGACAAGGTTAATCAAAGCAAAAAATCAAAAATCAGTCAAAGTGTCAGCCAAGCAATGTTGGATAAAGAACTAGAACACGAGTGGAAAGTTGTAATATAATTCAATCAGGATGGTGGGCATTACCACCCGATTAAACTTACCAAAGCAATTGAAAAAGAGATTGGAAAAATTAAATTTGCTAAATTCATGAACAACAAGCGGGTTTTGATACATGCCAATAACAAACAGCAGCAGGAAAAGATTCTGGGAATGAACTCACTGAATGGGGAGAAAATGAAGGCGCATGTACCAGGAGCAATGGCAAAACTGAGAGGAGTAATTTCAGGAGTACCATTGGACATGTCAGTGGAAGATATTGAAAGTGAATTAAAAGGAGGTAAAGTAGTGGAAGTCACAAGGCTTAAAAGCAAACGGGATGGCACATTCAAAGAAACATTATCAGTTCTCATTCAGTTTGAGAGAACATTACCTAAGGCAGTACAAATGGGATATTTGAACTTCACTTTTAGGGAGTACATTCCCAAACCTCTCAGGCATGGGCGCGGGAAGTGGGGTGCTGAGGGCGCTGCAGCACCCCCTAGCGGCAGACAGGGGGTGCGGAGCTCCCCTGTCTGAATTATTATTTGACGGTTATTGCTGCTCCAGCTGTGCATAATCTGTGTAATATGTAGCCAATAAATCCCACATTGTTGGTAAAATGATATTTTGGCCTGCCCCGAATGTTTTTTCTGTAGCCCCGGACAATTCTACCTCAATAATATAATACATTAACCGTGCTTTACGTGAACCTCATCAAGACACTAGAAAGGACGGCAGGTTGGTAATTTCCCGTGTTCAGTGAATGCAACAGAGGCAAGACACCAGACCAATCAGAGAGTTGGATGGAAATAAAAGTGTGCTTGTGTCATTCAAGCTCGCGGCTCTGTGTGTGTGCGGAAATAGCGCATTTAGTGTGTGTGAGAGAGGGGGAGAGAGAGAGTGACCGGTGCCAGCAGCAGGGACCTTGTTGTTAGCATCTGGTTAGCTAGCTGCACTAACGGACATACGGAGCTGTTTGTTCCACAACAAGCTGGAGGAGAGCTCTCCTCTCAGACTGAGAGGCTCAGTTGAGCTAAAGGACTCTCTGAGTGTTTAGATAGTTAACTTTAGTCTAAGTTATCTCAGTGGGTCTCAAACGGTTTGGTCAAAAATTATTCAAAAGATTATTTCCGCGGCACACCTTCATATGATCATTATAGTTATGAAAAAAATAAGAGAATAAAGGAAAAACAATTATGAAATACTATATGACAGTAAAACAAGAATACAGTTTGAAAGGGGAGTGATTTGTAAAATATCCATAAAGAAAAAGAACATCTGCTTACAGTTGTGTTTCATCTGGGTGTTGAGAGATGTATCCATAGTTCTCTTAATGTTGCTCTCAAAGTGCACCAGATTGATGCTTTTAACTTCAATATTTAAAAAAAATCTTCCCGGGGGAGCATCCCCCCGGACCCCCCTAGAGGAGGTGAGGTCCGCTCCCCACTCGTAAAAAAAAAGCACTTTACCCCTGCCTATATCCCGTGAGCTGATTATCGAGCCTTCATTGTAACAGTCGCGGGTTTACTGTGTGTTTGCGTGTGGGGAGTTTTTTTGTGCGTGCTCTATAGTGCCCGTAATAGTGTTCACTGGAGTCCAGCACCTCAGCACCCCCACTCAAAATACCTTCCCGCGCCTCTGCTATCAGGTGTTACGCATGTCAACGAATGGGGCACAAAGCGCAGCAGTGTAAAGGGCAGCTAAGGTGTGCGAGATGCGGAGGAAAACATGAGTATGGAAAATGTGAAAAGGATGCAAAGGTTAAATGTTGTAACTGCGGAGGAGATCACAGTGCTGCGTTTGGAGGATGTGAAGTGCAGAGAGAGGCCAGAGAGGTGCAGAGGGTTAAGATTACAAACAAAGTTTCATACGCAGAAGCAATGAAGAAAGTAAGGGGAACAATAACAATCAATAAGACCCCTAGTGTAATGGAGCAGAGCATTACATTACAAAATGGCAGGAACACACCAAAAAGTAATCTTCAAATCCAACCCCACAGCGCCACCAAGAGTAAAGAGGATGATGATGTTCTAGGAGTGAAAAAGGTGAATCTTGTGGTATTCATATGCCATACTGTAAATGTTGCATTACAGTTAAAAAAGAAAAGTGATAGAATCAGAGCCATTGTGGAGGCAGCTGGAAAATTCCTAGACATGAAAGATATTAAAGCAGATCAGATACATGCAATGTTAGCTATAAATGGAGCTTGGGAAAATGAAAATCAGGATGAGGTTAGATCCTTAATCATGGTTCTGCACATACAGTGGAACGCAAGAAGCCTCATAGCTAATGGTCAAGAATTCAAGAAATATATATATGAGCTAGAGGTGGTCCCTGAGGTAATATGTGTGCAAGAAACCTGGTTACGACCTCAATTAGACTTTGTCATTCCAGGATTTAGCTGTATAAGGCATGATAGAGCTAATAGTCAAAATGGTGGAGGGTGTGCCACGTTTCTCAAAGATGGTGTGGCATATAGGGAGGTGCAATCTCCTGATGATATAGAGTGTATTATAGTGGAAATTTGCAACCCTAGGAAACAAGATAACATTAGGATAATCAATTTATACAACCCATGTAAAAATCTAACCACTGATATATTTAAAGAAATAGCAGGCAATAAACATAGGAAGGAAGTTTGGTGTGGTGATTTCAATGCACACAACAGTCTATGGGGCAGCAACCATACAGATAGTAACGGAAATATAGTGGAAGAAATGCTGGAGGAAAGAACACTAGTATGCCTTAATGATGGACATGGCACAAGAGTAGATGTACACAGGGGGAAAGTCTCATGCCTGGATCTGACATTAGTGTCAAACTGTTTGGTTCATACATGCGAATGGTTTGTTTTGAATAGCTCCACTGTAGGAAGTGACCATTATCCAGTGCTTACTAAAATGAATACTAATGTATATATGCAGGAAGGAGATGTAATAACCAGGTGGTGCTTTGCTAAAGCTGATTGGGGGAAATTTAGGATATGGTGTGAGGAGTCGGTACACCTGCTAACATCAGAGGGAAGCATAGAGGTCATTACAAGCCAAATAACGCAACATTGAATGCAGCAGAGAACAGTATACCCAAAACAACAATCAAGGGTAGGAAGAAAGTGGTGCCATGGTGGAATGAGGAATGCAGCAGGGCTATTAAAGAGCGAAATAATGCATTTAGAGAATTAAAGAAAAACATGACGCAAAATAATGTTATAGAGTTTCAAAGGAAAAGGGCATCTGCTCGAAGGACAATTAAATATACAAAAAAGAGAACATGGAGAGAATTTTGTTCTACCATTGGCAGAGGAGTTAAATTGGGTGATGTCTGGTCCATGTTTAAGCGGATGAGTGGGAAAAGGAAATCCATTAAAATTCCAGCCTTGGTGGATGGGGAGAGGCTGGCAGTGACAGATAAAGAGAAGGCAGATATGTTAGGAAGGACACTTGCAGCAGTACATAGTGGGGAGCATCTCAGTGATATGCATAGGCAGCAAAAACAGCAGTTAATAGCAGAGAATGAAAACGTGAAGGAGAAGAGACAGGATAATAGATCGGCTCTGGACGTGGAATTTACAATGTCAGAACTCAAAATAGCCTTACAAGGTACAGGATATACAGCCCCAGGACAAGACCAGCTATGCTATGCTATGTTTAGACAATTACCTATGGAAACTATGAAAATGGTGTTGAGTCTTTTCAATAAAATCTGGAGAGAAGGAGATATGCCAAGTGTGTGGAAAACAGCAATCGTGCTACCATTCAATAAGCCAGGGAAAGATACAGCTAACCCTAGTAACTCTACAGACCAATAGCTCTTACATCACACCTATGTAAATGGATGGAAAATATCATTGTCCGTAGGCTCTCACATGTACTGGAACAGAAAGGGCTGCTGAGTAGTTTTCAGAGCGGATTTCGTAAAGGGCGTTCCACAATGGATGCGCTAGTAAGAGTGAGTAACGATGTGGAAAAAACATTGAAAATGAAAGAGATAATGGCAATAGTGTACTTTGACATTGAAAAGGCGTATGACTCTACGTGGAGGGATGGGTTACTGATCAAATTGGGTAGAATGGGTATTGGAGGGAGAATGTACAATTGGGTAAGGGCCTTTTTAACAGACAGGACATTTAGAGTAAAGGTTGGAGCAGATATTTCCGACTATTTTGAAATAGAAAATGGTATTCCCCAAGGGAGTGCAGTCAGTCCAATATTATTTAACATCATGATTAATGATATATTTACATGCTTAGACACATGCATACAATCGGCTCTGTACGCAGATGATGGGGCTATTTGGATGAGGGTAAGAAATGCCCCATACGTAATGGAGAATATAGCTAGAGCGATTACAAAAGTGGAGAGGTGGTCATATAACTGGGGATTCAAAATGTCAGAAAGCAAGTCATGCTACATGGTATTTACAAACAAACGCAAGATTGATGGCCAACAGCTAACACTATATGAGCGTCCAATGACAAAGGTGAATGAGTTCAAATACCTAGGACTGTGGTTTGATAGCAAATACACATGGAAAATGCATATTAATCAAGTGGAAACAAAATGCAAAAAAGTATTAAATTTATTGCGAGCTGTAGCTGGATGCAACTGGGGCGCAGATAAACAAGCATTAATAGACATTTACAGATCAATTATGAGGTCCACAATAGATTCCGGTTGTATAGTATATGGAGCAGCAGCAAAAACATCGCTTTTAAAAATGGATAGAATACAATATAAAGCATTGCGGCTGTGTATTGGAGCAATAAAGTCATCCCCTATTAATGCAGTTCTGATAGAAGCAGGAGAGACACCTCTGGAGATCAGAAGAGAGAAACTTGCTCTGTCATACTGGGTCAGACTACAAGGTAGTGGAGAAGAAAATATTTCAAACAGAATATTACAGGATTGCTGGGAATATGCAAAATTCCAGGGACGTGGGTTTGGCTGGACGAGTAGGGAAAGAACGAGGGCATATGGAGTGGAGAATATCACGTTTGCCAAAGCAACTCCATTTAGCAGTGTTCCCCCATGGCTGTTCCCAGAAGCTAACATAGATATGAATATCATAGAAAGGAAAAAAGAGTGGCAAATAAATGAAGTGGGAATTAAAACAAGTATGTATCTGAACGAAAAGTACTACAATTACCTACAAATGTATACAGATGGCTCTAAGAACAAGGAAGAGTGTGTTGGAGTTGGCATATACATCCCAGACTTTAAAATATCTATTTTAAAAAGAACATCTGATCAATTATCAGTGTATACAGCAGAAATGCTTGCTGTAATAATAGGATTGTAGTGGGTTGAAGAGGTCAGACCAGATAGGGTGGTTATATGTACAGATTCATTGTCCATATTACAAAGCATACAATCAACAACAACTACTAGAGAAGACATTCTCATAGAACTGAATCATAGCCTGTTAAGACTGCACAGAAGCGGCATAGATCTGCAGTTCTGCTGGGTGCCTGCACATGAGGGGGTGAAAGGGAACGAGTGTGCTGATAGATTAGCAAAAACTGCACTACAAAAGCAAATAACACTACCAGTTCAACTTGGTAAAGGAGAAGGAAAAGCAGTCATTAAGAAGAAAGGGATGGATTTCTGGCAGAAAAGGTGGGAGAAAGACCAGAAAGGCAAGGACTATCACAAAGTACAAAATACAATTACAATTAATATTCATAAAGAAAGAAACAGAAGGGAGGAAATCATGATGGCTAGACTCCGAATAAATCACACGGCTTTGAACAGTACGCTGTATATCATGGGGAAAAGTGACAGTAACAAGTGTGCGAACTGTGCAGTAAAAGAAGATGTAGAACATATATTGTTAAATTGTGACATCTATAAAGCGGAAAGAGAACAATTAAAGGCTAAAGTCTTAGAGGCAGAGAGGGAGTGGAGTGTGGTTGGTGTTTTGGGAACAAAAGGAGAGGGAGTAAAAGCTACCAGAAAGGCACTGTTTAAATTTTTGAGTGAAACTGGGGTAGGAAAAAGAATTTAACATTAAGTGAGGAAAGAACATAGATTTGTTTTGTTTTGTTTTATTTATTTAATGGTTTTATTAATATATTTTTATTTTATTTTGATTAGAACATAGGTTAATGAGTTGGAATGATGTGATGATGTATACTCATGTACAGTAGGTGGCGGTATGCACCTTTTAAGTTGTTTGCAATCCGCCAAAAGCAAGAGAAGAAGAAGAAGAAGACTGGTTGCGACTCGCAAAGCAAAGAGGAAGAAGAAGACTGATTTATTCCCTCCAATAAATATAAGAGATTGCTCCAATAAATGCATTTTTACAAGATGCCTGTGTGCTTTGTACCAGGTTGTAATCACAAAAGAGATCATACCACTTGCTCGTTCTATCGCTTCCCGTCTTATGAAAAGACCAGGAGTCGTTGGACCAAACATATCAGGTAATATACATGTTTTGCATGGAACATAGTCAAGTTAGCTACCTAGCTAGTAGCGAGCATGTTAGTTAGCATTACATTACATTACTTAGCCTTGTCATTTGTATTAGCCTTAACATGAAGTAAACCACAAATGTTAAACAGTAAGAGTAGTCATGATGGTAAGTATTTTGTAAAACATTTGAAGAGTAGCCTATCGCCCCCTCCACCAGGTGCTAAGGGGGCGGGAGGTAGGCTAACGCTACATTAGCATATTTTCTACTTAATGCTATCTGCACAAATGGTTAACATTGAACATTAAAAGGTCAGGCAGTTCAGGGAGGGTCGAAGGAAGGAAGGCAGGCAGCTTTGCATGACATTCTTCTGGACGTGTTTCATTGTGATGATAGTGAGATTGAGTCAATCTGTTTGTTGGAAAGACAGTAGTTGAGTGATTACTGAGAGAAAATTATTAAAATAGATAATTATTCAGTGTTGTTACTTTAAAGTGTTGTTACTGACCTTTTTCTCTTTTATTTTCTTTACCTCACCTGTAACTGCTGAGACCCTGAGGAACATGCACACTGGACTGACCTGCTCTGGCAACCTGATTTCCACTGTACGTAATAGTATTTGGTTATGGTATATTATTTATATACATCAAATGCACAATGCACCCCCCAGAGACACACATGTATTGAGTGATATTTTGCATTGGTCATGTGAAATCATCTTTACATACTAGAAAACTTTAGGAGTGGCAACTTATTTTGAAATGTAATTTGTAATATCCGATAATAAAGTTGATCTGTTTTCTTTATTCTTCTCTCTTCCCAGCTCCATCCATCACCCTTCTCTGTTCCTGCAGGTCCTGCTTGCTAATCAATATTCATATTTTTTTACACAATTACAAATAAAGTCAATGTATTGTATGACATGAAGTTGTGCTTCATTCTGAGTCAATAATAAATTCATTCTGCCTTCAACTGCAAAATTATTGTGGACTGCACCGACATTCATGTAGCTGCCCCCCAGTAAGATGAACCAAGCAAAGCTGACATACTCAACATACAGCTGTGCTCTTAAGTTTACATGAAGAATTTGTGAAAAATTGATAATAACAGGTTAAAATGATTATTAGTAATTAATTATATAATTGTCTCATTGTAGATGAGCAGACAGGGAGCCAGATGAGAAAAGCAGAATATGCAGCTGCCATTTTCCACATGGAAAAGAGAAAGGGCCAAGTGTATTTGAGTGGACAAAAAAGAAATCCCAAATACGAAAAATAAAATTATACAATTTAAAGATATGTATACAAATATATCCTATATACACCATGTATAATGATGGTGTATGATGTAGAAGGAAGTGTGGTAGATAACAAGTAAATATAGAGTTACATACAGATCCATGTTACAGCAAAAGATGGAATAACTAAGAAGCACGCAGTATAATAATAATTAAATGCAACAATTAAATAACTGCTCAGCATCTCCACCACAATCCCAATCTGCTGTGTCCTGTTTTCCTCCCCTCTGCATTACACCCCATCACACATACGAAACACAACGCAGAGTCCGAGGGTGTTAAGAGTATGTTTATTTAAATGTCCTCTCTACTGGACAACACAGGGAGCATATGCTGGGTGTAGAATTGTTCCAGGAGGAGGAGATTTCCATGCCATGCAGGGCCTTTGGGGATGGGGATAATGATCGCCTCCTTCGTGGTCCACAGTAGCAGAGACTCCGGTCTGTGATGTGCAGCTTTTATATAATATACAATACATTTTTGAAAAACATTTGATCAATAAAAAAGGATTTGGTCAGGATCCGCTGTCGTGTCACGTCACGTCTGTCCCTCCGGTGCTAGAGCAACGCTGGCGTCTTGTCTGTTGACTGCCGCTTCTACCCCCGGACTGTTTCTGGATGTTTGTTTGTTTTGTCTACGGGTCTCTATGCTGGTTTTCGCCGATCCAAGGCTGCTCTTCACTCCGTTGTGCATCTCTCCAGCTCCGTTTCCATTCATAGGCTCCCTCACTACTGGACTGTATGCTACGTTAGCCATCAAAGCTAACAGCTGGCTCCACTCCGTCACCTTGACTACCCGGTCTGTATGCTACGTTAGCCACCGAAGCTAACAGCTGGCTCCCGTCACAATTGGACTACCTGATTACACCACTGGATTGTTTTTCCTGGCTCTGGGTGTGTTGATCGCTGCTCTGGACTCGGGTGAGTGGCTGTGTGTTTTGTGATGGTGATTGTGCCAACCTGGTCCGACCTGTTGTGCGCCGTACATCAACAGCAACAACACTCACTCTGTCTGGCTGCCCAGCCGGCGTTCTTGCGGGGAGCCTCCACTCCCCACCAGCTCGTCTACTGTTGGGTAGCTAGGTCCAGACATGGTGCCGCAGGGACGGTCTGGGGTAACCAACACCACACGCATCACTCACTCCAACACCTGGTCCACTGCTGCTTTCACATATCTCACTGCCTACCAACTCCTAGCCAATCAGTTAATAACCACTGCAAATACACTACCTTGGCTACTCTCATCTGCTGCTACCTTTCATCTGCTGCTTGGACTATCTCTCCCGCTGCTTCAGCCTACTACACCACCAACCTCTCGCCCTCTCATCTACACTGCTGCTGACCTCCACAGCCTCAACAACAACCATCGTCTCCCTGCTGCTACTGCCACCGCAGCTAGCGCCGCTGGGATCCTCCGCCGACGCCGCTACATCCACCGGGGCGCTGGCCTCCCCCGCAACCGACACCTCCCTGACGGTTCACTCATCCCCTCACTCTGGACTATCCCCCACCCCCCCGCCATCCCCATCCACCGCACTGCCAACCTCAACAACCTTTGTACCCCCTCCCCTGCTCCACCATCCATCTCCCTCGCACTCCTGAACTGCCGCTCCCTCTCCAACAAATCACCTGTTATACACGAACTGCTACTGGACAATAACATTGATCTGCTTCTCCTCTGTGAAACATGGCAACAGCCCCTGGACTTCTACGCTCTCAACCAAGCCACTCCCTCCAACTACAGTTTCACTGCCAGACCCCGCCTCTCCGGGCGCGGGGGTGGTCTCGCTGTTCTCCACAAACAATCCCTACACATCACTGAACTGAACCTCAACCTCCCACCTATCTCATCCTTTGAACACCTTGCTTTCTCCCTCCCCAACTCTATCACTACTGTTCTAATCTACCGTCCCCCGAAGCCACACCCCTCTTTCCTCTCTGAACTGTCTGAACTACTCACCATTGCATCCTCTCTATCTTCCCACCTCCTACTTACCGGTGACTTCAACATCCACATGGATCAGCCCAATGCCCCCCTGACATCTGACTTCCTCTCCCTCCTTGACTGCTTCCACCTCACCCAACACATTGACTTCCCCACCCATACCAAAGGCCACATTCTGGACTTAGTCTGCTCCTCCTTTCTACCATTATCTAACCCCCAGCCCCTCCCCTTCCCACTCTCTGATCATCTCTGCATCCTCTTCTCCGCCCCTCTACCCTCCCCCCACAACCCCAAAAAACGCACCATCTCCTACCGCAACATCAAGGCAGTCAACCCCCTCACGCTCTCCCAGCTCATATCCTCTGCCTTCCCGCCCGACTCTGCCCCCTCTTCCCCTGACGACTATGCCACCACACTCAACTCAATTCTCTCTGACTCCCTCGACTCTCTGGCCCCCTGGAAAACCTCCTCTGTTTCATTCACCAACCCCGCCCCCTGGTACACCCCGGAACTCCGTACCATGAAACAGACCGGCCGTCAACTTGAAAGATTGTTCAAACGAACCCACCTCACCGTCCACGCCGAAGCCTATAAAGTTCACATCTCCTCCTACCGTGATGCTCTCCAAGCCGCCAAATCTGCCCACTTCTCCACCCTCATCGACAGCACCAACCGGAACCCCCGCATCCTGTTTTCCACCATCAATAAATTGCTCCAGCCACCTGACATCAATCCACCCTCCTCCCCTGACCTATGCAACTCCTTCCTCCTCGCCTTCAACAACAAAGTTTCACAAATCAACAGCTCCCTAACTGCCATGACCACTATCTCCTCCAACCCCCACGCCCCCCCTCCTCTCCCAGTCCACCCGCCCTTCCCTCCCCTCACTGCCTTCTCTCCTGTTGACTCCTCCCACATCCTAGCCATCATCACCTCATCCAAAACAACCACCTGCTTTCTTGACCCCCTCCCTACGACCCTAACTAAGGCCTGCCTCCCTGTCCTCATCCCCCACCTCACCACCCTCTTCAACCAATCTCTATCCCTTGGTCTTGTTCCCTCCATCTACAAACTTGCCTCCATCACCCCCATCCTCAAAAAGCCCACCCTTGACCCAGCCAACCTCTCCAACTACCGCCCCATCTCCAACCTGCCATTCCTCTCCAAAACACTGGAGCGTATTGTCGCCACCCAGCTCCACACCCACCTCCAGTCCAACAACCTCTATGAACCCCTCCAGTCTGGTTTTCGCCCACTCCACAGCACTGAAACAGCCCTGGTCAAAGTAATCAACGATCTCCTCTCCTCTGCAGACTCCGGTGCCCTCAACATCCTGCTACTACTAGACCTCAGCGCAGCCTTTGACACTGTGAATCACTCAATCCTCCTACAAAGGCTGCGCCAACAGGGTGTTGAGGGCTCCGCTCTCGACTGGCTCACCTCCTACCTCACCGACAGGCAACAATTCATCTCCCTCTCTGGCCACACATCCGCCCTCTCCCCAGTCACACAGGGGGTCCCCCAGGGCTCAGTCCTCGGCCCCCTCCTCTTCATCTGCTATCTTTTCCCCCTTGGTCACATTATTCGCAACCTCAACCTTGATTTCCACTGTTACGCCGATGACACCCAGATCTACATCACCACCAAATCCCCTCACAACCCTCCCCTCACCCATATCGAAACCTGCATCTCTTCAATAAAAACATGGCTGACTCACAATTTCCTTAAACTCAACAGTGATAAAACAGAGCTACTCATCATAGGCACCAGATCAACCCTCAATAAAACAGGACCCATTTCACTCACCATTGAGAATTCGACCATCACCCCCTCCCCCCTGGCACGCAATCTTGGCGTTATCCTGGACCCCACCCTCTCCTTTGACCCCCATGTCAGCTCCATCATCAAGATCTCCTACTTCCACCTCCGCCGCATTGCCAAAATCAAACACTACCTCCCCCCCCGTGCTGCTGAATCCCTCATCCATGCCTTCATCACCTCCCGCCTTGACTATTGCAACGCCCTCCTCATTGGCATCTCCTCCCATTCCCTCCATAGACTCCAAATGGTACAAAACTCTGCTGCCCGCCTCCTCACCCACACCCGGACCCGTGAACACATCACTCCCGTTCTCCGCTCTCTTCACTGGCTCCCCATCAAACAACGCATCATCTTCAAAACACTCCTCCTCACCTATAAAGCCCTTCACCACCTAGCCCCCCCCTACCTCTCTGACCTCCTCATCCCCTACAACCCCCCCCGAGCCCTCCGATCCTCCTCCACTCTCTCCCTCACAGTACCACCATCAAGACTCAAAACATTTGGCAACAGAGCATTCTCCAGATCAGCACCCCGCCTCTGGAACTCCCTCCCCCAATCTGTCCGCCACTCTCCCACACTGTCTACCTTCAAAACCCAGCTGAAAACATACCTCTTCTCCCAAGCCTTCAACTTACCCTACCCCCCAACCCACTGACTTCACTCACACCCCACGCTGTATCTCTTATTCACCCCACGCTGCATCTCTTATTCATACATTCATCAACTTTTTCTTTCCTCTTTTCCATTATGTTGTCTTTTGCTCGTTGTCCTATGCTTGCTCCCCCCCTGTGTTGTCCTTTGCCTGTTCATGTAATGTTCATGTTCAATTTTCTTGTCCAATATGTTGTCTTCTGCCTGTTCACCCCCTTTCTGTACTTTTAATTTTTTTTGTAAGCGACTTTGGGTTATTGAAAAGCGCTATATAAATAAAAGTTATTATTATTATTATTATTAGTGTGTAGTTTATTAATTAATCAATGCTCTCTACATTAGGAAAGCACATACCAGTGTACCAGAGGGAGTCACACACAGCTGTGCCTAGATAACCAAACAAATTGACAACAGGGATGCAAACTCATCAGGTATGAAAAAGGTGACAAGGATCCGAGCCCCCTGACCCCACAGAATATCGGCTTTAAAATGAGGAATAACAGAGGATTTTAGCAGTCAGAACAACTAAAGCAGCAGTGTTAATAATAACAGAAACGCCATAGAGTCACATCTAATAGAAATATATAAAAAAGCATTTATTTTAATTGTGTAGCAGTCAGTTTATAATTTTGGCAGCACTGTTGAGCATTTTGAAAATGTATTTTCATGCCTCTGTGCAAGGCTTAGTCTTTCTATCTTTATAGCCACTGGTGTAAAGTAACTAAGTTCATAAACTCAACAAGTACTATAATTGGGCACAATTTTGAGATACTTGTACTTTACTTAAGTATTTCAATGTTTTGCTACTTTGTACTTCTACTCCACTACAGTTCAGAGGTACATGCTGTACTTTTACTCCACTACATGTATTTAATCCCTTTAGTTACTTTACAGATGTGGATGAATGATGTGAAATATAATCAAGTGTTAAAATCAGACTTTAGTTCCACCTGGAGTAAATCCACAAGCTACCGTGCAGTATACGCTTCTCTGCGCTCTCTCCTAGGCAGTCATCCATAGGAATCCCGAACCCAATAAAATATCCAATATTAACGGTGTGTGTGTCTGCCCAAGGACAATTTAAGGTAAAACCTAATAGAGGTGTCATATATAATAACCTAATAAAAGTAAATGTAACAACTACTACAGTGCAACAAAACAGGAAGATTAAATGTGGTCTCTTAAACATAAGATCTCTAGCATCTAAAGCAATACTGGTAAATGATTTAATATCAGATTATAATATTGATATATGCTGTCTCACTGAAACTTGGTTGAGACATGAAGAATATGTCAGCATAAATGAGGCCACTCCACCCAGCCATATCAATACTCATATTGCCCGAGGCACGGGCCGAGGAGGTGGAGTTGCAGCAATCTTTGACTCAAGTTTACTTATCAATACTAAACAAAAATTAAATTATACCTCCTTTGAAAGCCTCATTTTCAGTCTTACGCATCCGACCTGGAAAACTTTGCAGCCAATCTTATTTGTTACAGTGTACCGTGCACCAGGTCCTTATTCAGAATTCTTATCAGAATTCTCTGAGTTTTTATCAGCTTTGGTTCTTAAAACAGATAAAGTAATTATCGTAGGTGACTTTAATATTCATGTTGACGATGATAAAAATAGCCTTACTGTTGCATTTAACTCTATATTAGATTCTGTGGGTTTCTGTCAGAGTGTAAATAAACCAACCCACTGCTATAATCACACTCTTGACCTTGTTCTGACTTATGGTATTGAAATTGAGCAACTATTAGTCAAACCGCATAATCCTGCTTTATCCGACCATTTCTTAGTAACTTTTGAAGTACTGTTACTAGACTACAAAGCATTAGCCAAAAGCTCCTGCAGCAGAAACCTATCTGTTAGTGCTATAGCCAAATTTAAGGAAGAGATTCCACCAATACTTAACTCGATAGCATGTCTGCATGTAGGGGAGGAAACTTATACAAAATGTACACCACCCCAAATTGATCATGTTGTTTATAGTGCTACAGATGCGCTGCGAATAAAATTAGACTCTGTTGCTCCTTTGAAAAAGAAGAAAATAAAACAACATAGATTAGCTCCATGGCATAATGCCGAAACCCGCAAAATAAAGCAAAAGTCGAGACAACTTGAAAGGATATGGCGTTCCACTAAACTTGAAGAATCTCGTTTAATTTGGCATATTACACTCAATGAATATAAGAAAGCACTGCGTAAAGCGAGAGCAGCATACTACTCTTCATTAATAGATGAGAATAAGAATAATGCAAGATTTCTTTTCAGCACTGTAGCCAGGCTGACAGAGAGCCACAGCTCGACTGAGCCTTCTATTCCCATAGCACTCAGTAGTAATGATTTTATGTGCTTTTTTAACGATAAAATTGTTACTCTTAGAAACAAAATCAATGACCTCTTGCCTTTGACCAGTATAGTGTTATCAACAGCTCCCGGAAACGTAAGTTCTAATATTACACTAGATAGTAAACTAGAATGCTTTTCAGCCATAAACCTTGAACAATTAAATTCAATGATTCTCTCTTCTAAACCATCAACGTGTATCTTAGACCCGATTCCAACTAAGCTGTTAAAAGAAGTTTTTCCATTAATTAGCACTTCTTTATTAAATATTATGAATATGTCTTTATTATCAGGCTATGTTCCACAATCATTCAAAGTAGCAGTGATAAAACCGCTTCTTAAAAAGCACAACCTCGATCCAGAGGTTTTAGCCAACTATAGATATATATATAATTCTTGAGAAAGCAGTCGCAAAACAGCTGTGTGATTACTTAAAAAACTATGATTTATTTGAAGATTTTCAGTCTGGCTTTAGAACACAACATAGCACAGAGACAGCTCTGGTTAAAGTCACAAATGACATTCTAATAGCCTCTGACAAGGGACTTGTCTCTATTCTTGTCTTGCTCGATCTTAGTGCTGCATTTGATACTATCGACCATGATATCCTATTGCAAAGACTAGAGCACTTACAGTAGTTGGCATACAGGGAACTGCTTTAGGCTGGTTTAGGTCCTATCTATCTGAACGCTCTCAGTTTGTACGTGTCAACGATGAATCTTCCATGCAAACCAAAGTTAGCCATGGAGTGCCACAGGGCTCAGTGCTTGGACCTATTTTGTTCACCCTATATATGCTTCCGTTAGGCAGGATTATAAGGAATCATTCTGTAAACTTTCATTGTTATGCGGATGATACTCAACTATATTTATCAATCAAGCCTGATGAAATGAATCATCTAAATAAAATTCAAGACTGCCTCAAGGACTTAAAAACGTGGATGACCTTAACTTTTTTGATGTTAAACACGACCAAAACTGAAGTTATTGTACTTGGCCCGAAGAATCTACGAAACAAATTATCTAAAGATATATTAACTATGGATGGCATTAATTTGGCCTCCAGTGAGACTGTAAGGAATCTTGGTGTTATATTTGATCAGGATTTATCCTTTAACGCCCACATAAAATCAATTTCAAGGACCGCCTACTTCCATCTACGTAACATTGCAAAAATCAGGCATATCTTGCCTCAAAACGATGCAGAGAAACTAGTCCATGCATTTGTTACTTCAAGGCTGGATTATTGTAACTCCTTATTATCAGGGTGTACCAAGAAGTCAGTCAAGTCGCTTCAGCTGATTCAAAATGCTGTAGCTCGTGTACTAACCAGAGTTAGGAAAAGGGACCACATTACTCCTGTTCTGGCTGCCTTACACTGGCTCCCTATAGAACACAGGATAGAATTTAAAATTCTTCTTCTCGCCTACAAAGCCCTTAATGGGCAGGCGCCATCTTACCTTTAAGAACGATACCCTATTGTCCTACTAGGGCATTGCGTTCCAAGAATGCAGGGTTGTTGGTTGTTCCTAGAGTCTCTAAAAGTACAATGGGAGCCAGAGCCTTTTCTTATCAAGCTCCACTTTTGTGGAATCAGCTTCCAGATTGTGTTCGGACGGCAGACACCCTATCCGTTTTTAAGAGTGCGCTTAAGACCTTCCTTTTTGATAAAGCTTATAGTTAGGGCTGATTAGATTCAGCCCCTAGTTTTGCTGATATAGGCTTAGTTTTGTCGGGGGACATCTTACTTCTTCCTTCTCTCTGTCTATACCTGTGTACTCTCATGTTCCGATTAACCCAGCTTCCCCAAATTTCTTTCTTTTTGGTGTCTATATACGCCGGGATCCGGAGTCATGGATGATCCTGCGGTCCTGTGTCATGGATTGCGAGTCCTGGATCTTGAGTCGTGGCTGTGGTCCTGGATCATAAGTCCTGGATGGATATACTCGTGGATTCATCTTCCTATTATACACACATGCATTTCCAAACATTTGGACTACCTATGTTGCAAATGTATTATCTTTTCAATTTACACACGGCATCTATTGCACGTCTGTCCGTCCTGGGAGAGGGATCCCTCCTCTGTTGCTCTCCCTGAGGTTTCTCCCATTTTTCCCTTTAAACTGTGGGTTTTCTCTGGAAGTTTTTCCTTGTACGATGTGAGGGTCTAAGGACAGAAGGTGTCATATTGTCATACTGATATTCTGTACAAACTGTGAAGTCCACTGAGACAAATGTAACATTTGTGATATTGGGCTATATAAATAAACATTGATTGATTGATTGATTGATTGATATACAAAGTCATTCAAACTAGCTGCACCTTTACCAGCTTTGAGAACACTTTCATGATCAATCATTATAAAACATATCATATCTATTATTCTGAAATGGACCAATCTGCACAATGACTGCTTTTACTGTCGCTACTTTCAATATATTTTGATAATAATACTTTTACTTGAGGAACATTTGGAATGCAGGACTTTTACTGTAACAGAGTATTCCTACACTCTGGTACTTCTACTTTTACTCAAGTACAAGATCTGAGTACTTCTACTTTTACTCAAGTAGCCTACACGATCTGAGTAGGCTACTTCTACTTTTACTCAAGTACAAGAACTGAGTACTTCTACTTTTAATCAAGTACAAGATATATACTTATACCACCTCTGTTTATAGCCTATGTTTAGAAAACGAAGGCTAAAGCTAACGTTAGCAGATAGTGACAATGTATGCTAGTTAGCTAGCTCAACGATAATATTGCGAAGGGAAAAACAACTTTTCAGTGCACATCACGCTCTGCCGCTCCTACAGGGAGCTCTACTCTGAACACCTGAACGGCCCGTTTTAACAGCTGTTCACCAGCGGTCCAGTCTGTGCCACAGTGACTCCGGACGCACATTTAATATTAACGAACGCACCGTAGGTAATGTAGCTGCTGAAGCTAGACCATCATCGCCGAGCAGCAGAGGTTTATTATACATCGTGAGCAGAGCCGACAGGCAGGAAGACTCGAGCACACAGCTCGCGCTTCATTATAATAAATAAAAATGCTCGCGGCCGCACATTAATCCGGGTCCCAGACCCCCTCCCATACCCCAACATATTTTTATTGCAGATCTACATGAATCACACAAACGACCTATTTTGGATTCAAAACGGAGAATTTCGCCGAAAGGTGACAAGTTTGCATCCCTGGACAAGATAACCAAAATCCTTGAATCTACACACAGCAAATAAACTCAAATGACACAACGAGATGTAAAAAGGAGATCACACATATAGTCGATATAAAACTGGCCGCTTCAATCTGAAGAGCAACTAAAACAAAACACGGGAGTGCATCTTTTTCTTGTGAACACTAATGTTATCCACAGCATACAGACACCACAAAGTTCTTAAGGAGAAAACTAGTTGTTAAAACAAAACACGTTAGTGTACCTTGTTAGCTAGCTGACATTAACCTTAAACATTGCACTCACATTACTCACTGAAACCTTGTAAAGCCGGTCCCGCATGCTGGCTCTTACAGAACCGCTCCCTTTCGTGTATGTAAAGCTCTCAACATGCCCAGACTTGTAGTGATTTTCAGCTCGTTTTATACTTTTTCGCCTCATTCTGAAAGAAACAGGTGACATTTACTAACGTGACAGCCATCTTTGTGATTGTGACGCGTATTGTGCGAGACCAGAGACCTGTAGTTCACTGAGCGGTTTCACACAAAAAAAATTGTAACTTCACAGTTTTAAGACACATTTTTATTTTTTTGACTTGCAAAATGTTCTTTTAATTTGAAAAACATCATATGTGTCATTCGTGGCACAATTCAAACGGGATCGAAAGATGACTTTTCTCTCTCCATTGACGTCAATGTATAATTTTCCGCTTCCGGGGTCCCATGGGTCGGAAGTAGATGGGCGGGACTTCGCCTCTCTATCTTACTAACTGCTGTCTGTGCAATTTACTCCGCGCGAGTTGGCAGACTTTATCTTGCTTACTTTAACATCATTGTTCATGGTGGGGCTAAGCCATTTCTTGGTATGGCTGTAGCCTACCCCAGCCATACCCTGACCGCAAATACCTCATTCCTTCTGTCTACTTGGATACGAAATGCTTCTCGTTTTGCGCTATCCTCCCGTTCAAATGAAATCGCCGCCAATCATATTTCCAAGCTCGCGCCAGGGTGGGGGAGGGGTTACAAGGCTTGCGTCTTGTGCTGCATTCACTTGCACTAGGACATTCGAGATTTTCTCTCATAAATGTCCGATGAGCCACAACTTTTCTTTCAAAACAAAGCTGCCACCCCGTAAAACCGCCACTGAGTTAAACATAACGAAAACAAAATGTAAACATTAATTTAACCTCAGTTCAACTTTACCGAAGCCTATTCTAATTTAAGTCTTCAATTAAAATCACAGCATTTATCATAGGAAAAATAGAATGATCAACAAGTTTCCTCCAAACAACCTTAGGCTCCTAGCCATGAATTGTAGAGACAATCAGTGACGGGACAAACATTCTGAGAAATGTGTAGAGACCTGTTTCCCCAGAGCAGATCAAAAGATGAGTTTCATCTGATTATTTATAGAATTATTTATAAAAATGCTGATTCTTAACACTACAGCTGAGAGCAGGTGGCTCGTATTAAAGTGTGTGTGTGTGTGTATGTGTGTGTGTGTGTGTGTGTGTGTGTGTGTGTGTGTGTGTGTGTGTGTGTGTGTGTGTGTGTGTGTGTCCATCTGCTTCCTATTAATGTGAGGCGGATCTCTGCAAGCATCAACTCTCTTTTTCTTTAAATCAAACCATTTTAACTTAAAGAATAAACGAGATGTAAAGAATAAAAGTGATGTAAAGAAAACAAATGAGAAAAGAATACAAGTGATAAAAGAATAAAAGTGATAAAAGAATAAAAGTGATGTAAAGAATAATGTGAATGTGACAGTAAACAACTGGAGGATAACGAAGAGAAACCACACATGTTTGCAGACATAAAAGGTTCAGTTATTCACAGAAGAACATTAAATCACACCACAGAGGGGTCATCTCTGCTAAACATAATGTCATATTACATATAATATTACATAAAATATAACGTAGAACATGATGCACCGAGGGAGGACAAGTTCATGTAGAGGTTCACAGACTGAAAAACATCCAGAGGATTCTTTTTTCAGTTTAAATATTTTAAGTTCACCAACATCATCTAACAGCAAAATACGTAAATATTAATTTAGATAAATGTCAACAGAACATAAACATACAACCACTACTAACTGAGCGTTTCACATGGGAAAAAAAAACACGTCCGAACAGATCAAATCTGCATTTATGAATATTAGATCAACTTCATTACTGAATCTCTGAGGAATGTATCTCTCACGTGTTAGAAAGATATTCAGAAAATATAAAAACATGTTCTAAAATATATTTCATTAAAGCTCCATTGTCGAAACGTGCCAGATCGAAATCAGGAGAATATACCAACCAATCTGTGTTGTATTAATGATACGAAGAGATAAATAAAAGGGAATTAATCTCGTTCTCCTCACAATAATCAAAACACTTTAGTTTCTATTTCCCTGTGAATATAAATATGATCTCTGATGATGTGTTTAATGTCTGTAGGCAATCAGGAGGCTCGCCTTGACTCTGATGACCCTGATCAGCCTGCAACACACGCTGTGAGAACACACACACACACACACACACACACACACACACACACACACACACACACACACACACACACACACACACACACACACACACCAACTACATGTATGTGTGTACTGTCCATGTTTTTTGTGTGCTACAGCTTCACAAATAAATCCTGCAGTCTTATATCTTTAATTATTATAATATGTTATTCACATCACAATATAAATATGCACACCGATGCATCTGCTAGAGAAAAAAAAGACCATTTATTTGTTAATTGTGTTTTTTTTTTTTATCTAAACACATGATCAAAAACGTATTCAAAGTAAAGCTCCATTCTTTTCCCAATGTAAATCAGGAGCATGAACTTTCATTTTTGTCGTAACATGATGTAATGGGAAATATAGAATAACAACTCAAAACTCAGCCCTTTTTGCATTTGGTTTCCCTGCTGTAAAGTAAAAACATCTGAAATCTAAAACGGGGGGCTACATAATGTAACCCTAATTCTTTAAGCACAGGCTCCACCCTCTACTGGACTCCATGGGTACTACTGTCATCAATGATACGCGAGCGTTCACACACTGAAGTTGTATAAACGTAGCCAGCCAATCAGGGCGAGCCTACCTGAATGTGCACGCAGGCTCACAGTATATAAGGCCGCTACACCTGCTGACTGTCATCCTACACCCTCTTCAGCGAGTGGCATAGGGAAGACAGGGCCCCTAGGTAGAGGGCTCCGCCTGTGCTTATAGAACTAGGGTTACAATACGTAACCCCCCGTTCTATCTCACACAGGCTCCGCCCTCTACTGGACTCTATGGGTACAGTGGGTGGAGCCCCGATGAATAAACGCCCTGTCGCCCCACATATCGACCCACCACACTGCCCCTGACCAGCCTTTGGTTAACAGCCATCGCACCCCAACTTCCTATCACCCGGTTGTGACCGTGGAGAAGTCGGGGCCACAGCTTACTTGGCTGGATAGAGCCTAATTGGTCTGAATAAGCCCATATCTCCACCCTACAGGTGCCAGCGCAAGTGACTACTCACTGCGCACCACGTTTCCCAGGTCCCTAAGGAGCATGGGAAAGCGTAAGTGTACTATGTCCTCCACACTCACAAGCTTACCTCGTGTAGAGTGTGCACGGACCTCAGTGGGGAAGGCTCTCCCCGCCTGCTCCAGCCCTGTATGGGGCTTACTGCGCACCACGTTTCCCAGGTCCCTAAGGAGCATGGGAAAACCTAAGTGTATTATGTCCCAGGGGGTCAGATACAGCTTACCGACCCACAGCCCCCCTCTTTTCACCAGTCCTGTGATGAGAAGGAGCCAGACATATCCACAAGATAGAACCTTATGAACGGGCTTGGCGTAGACCAAGACGCCGCCGTACATATGTCCTCGACACTCACGCTGTCGAATAAGGCTGTCAACCCAGCCACACCACGTGTAGAGTGTGCACGGACCCCAGTTGGGAAAGCCTGTGGGCGGGCGGGGAGAGCCCTCCACCCCTGTATGGGGTGGAAGACTAAAGCCGTCTAGATGTATAACCTTTCAGGGAGAAGAGCTGCAGAGGCTCAAACGGTTCTGTAACCAAAGCCTCGAGCACCAATGGCAGTTCTTATTGCGGGGTGGAGACATGCACCACTGGGCGCTGTCTCCTGATCCCCTGCAAAAAACGCTTCATAAGCGGTTGGCTAAAGACTGGTCTTCCGCCAAATCCCTCATGACAGGACGATATGGCTGCTGCATACACCTTGACTGTGGCATGAGCAAGCCCCTTGTCCACCATTAGCTGTAGATAGAATAGAGCCCGATGTACCGGACAGAGGCTCTAGACTCCTTTCCTCGCACCAATGTTCAGTCTGCCTGAAGCAGGGACGTCTGTCTGTTCTCTGACAGAGTGGCACGTAGCCTGCTCTCCTTCTCGATGGGGCGTACACCTCTCTCTCGATGGGGGCATATACCTCGCTCTCGATGGGGGCTGCATCAAGCAAAATCCCCAGATACCCCACCTGCTGGCGAGGTATGGGACTGCTCTTCTTCCAATTGACCGCAAACCCCCAACTTGGTTAGGTGTAAGATCAATTGGGCTGTGTGGAACATCTGCCCATTCCCTGGACCTGGCCATGACTATGAGGTCATTGAAATAAAATAAAACCCTCATGCCATGGTCGTGAAGCGCTGTGGCCACAAATTTGCTGAACGTGCGTGGGGACAGGGAGTAGCCAAACGGTAGTCTGTTGTACTAGGCTATCCCCTTGTAGGCAAAACGCGAATACTTCCTGTGTTTTGGCTTTCTAGCAATTTCGACATCAAAGTAAGCGTCCTTCAGGTCGATGGTTGTGAACCAATCGCTCGGCTGCACCAGTTCCAGTAACTGCAGGAATCCCAACCACTTCGTCAGACTCTGTGTACCACGGCGACCTGGGGCTACCAGAATGATCGACAACTGTTCTCATCTCACCCCCTACAGGAGTGGGGGAATGAGACGCATCGTTGGAAAGGCGTAGAGCATGTTAATAGAATAGAATAGAGCTCAATGTACCGGACAGAGGCTCTAGACTCTCCTCCTCGCACCAACGTTGGAATCCCAAACACTTCGTCCTGTAACAGGCTGTGGTGGATCCCACTCTTGCTGCCTGGATAGTCTGTATAACGTTGTCAGACAGCTCACCCCTCTTCAGCCTGTCACTCTCAGGAGCCAAGTCTAGAGAGGTTGGCCCAGAGTGGGTGACGCCCCTATTGCACCTGCTTCATGAGGCAGCGCCCCCCAGAACTGAAGGACGGTCCAGGGCTGGCCCACCTTCAATTGTGTCATTTCTGCGTACCACGGCGCCGAGCGGTGACCTGGGGCCACCAGAATGACCGACAACTGTTCTCGTCTCACCCTCTCCAGGAGTGGGGGAATGAGACGTAGCGGTAAAAAGGCGTAGAGCAGCTATCTTGGCCATGGCTCGTGTGCAAACGTGTCCACCCCCAAGGGTGGATTGTCCTGCCGAGCCAGGGAGAAACACCATGGCTGGCAGGGGCCCGCCTCTTGATATGAGGCCGGCCCCACTTTTCTCCAGTCCCGGAATGTGGGGGGCCTTTAGAGATAAAAACATTCTCTGAGGCCCACAACCACAGGTTCTCTGCTGAGCTCAACAAGGCGGCGGAGCTGACTCCGTCCAACTTGTTAATGTAAGCCACTGTGGTGCGGTTGTCGCTCATCGCCAGCACATGTTTTCCCTGTAGTAAGGTTTTGAAGTACTGTATGACCAGTACTACTGCCTGTAGCTCGAGAAGGTTGATGTGCCGGGTCTCTGTCAGAGGCCAGCCACCACCTATAGCTGTCTCTAGGCAGGTCCCTCCCCTTCAGCAAATGCTTTGGGGACCCCCAGTATCGGAGGTTGCCCTCTACTGAAGGGGGGGATGGTCACCAGACGTCGTTTATGCCTCTTGGGATCCAAACGAAGGCTGCCAAACCACCTCTGTAAGCGACGCATGTGCAGTAGCCCCAGCACTACCACATTGTGAGCAGTCGCCATGAGACCCAAGGTCTGCATGATGGTCAGGGCTGTCAGCTGTGGAGCCGCAGCTAAGAAGCTGTGGTACTCTCTGGTGGCCCTCAATTTTTTCTCTCTCTCTTTCTGAGAGCATAGAGTCCCAATAGAGGGCTCCGCCTGTGCCTATAGAACTAGGGTTACGATAAGTAACCCACCGTTTTTGCAACAGGGCCAGAATTTATGTTGAAAGGAAACCTATCTCCTCCTGGGATGATAGATTTGCCTCTCTTAAAGCCCTGAATGGAGGAGGGACACTGCAGAACTGGAGTGAGTTACTCCCAGTGTCCTGTCCACCCATTCTGTCAGTACACAGCTGAGGAAGCATCTGTGGAGTCGCAGCTGAGAAGCTTTGGTACTCTCTGGTGGCCCTCTCCACCGCCAAACCTTCCATGAAAGGAAGATTGGCTCACAAAACGCTTGCGACTCGACTTGGACTTGAACACAAATGACTTGGGACTTGACTTGGACTTGAGCCTTCGGACTTGAGGTGACTTGATAATTTAATTCAGGGGTCTCCAACACGCCGATCACGAGATTACGCTAAAAGAGCAGACTCCCGTCGGGGAGAGCAGAATCTCCAGCCGCTTCTACTCTTGCTGAGAATCCTTGCAGGCAGGGGCGGGACTTTATTTAGCTGGGCCACCTTGCGGCCAATCATATGCGAGGACACAATAGGATCAAACCATTATGTGAAAGAAGGGTGGGGGGCACAGCAGGTGTAGTGGTACAAGCCAGCTGTACAGAGCGACGGGAGCCGGATTTAAATGCAAGCGCATCGGACAAAGTCAAGAAATTAGAGAAAAACAAAAAAATAAGCAGCATTTGGCTGCATTTCAATGATATTGGAGAAAGCATAGCTGAGTGCAGGATTTGTACAATGAAAATAACCTTCAGAGCAGGTTTTTTTTTTGCACTCAGGATTTATTGTCAGAGGTGGGAGAAGTTAAGATTGATTAAAAGTACCAGAGTGTAATACTCGGTTACAATAAAAAGTCCTGGATTCAAAATGTTTCAAGTTAAAGTACAAAAGTATTAGCATAAAAGTACCAACTGCAGAGGGATCTAGATTCAAGTGTTCTTTTCCCCATACAGACCGCCTCGCTGCACATTATCCCTTGCATAAAGATAGATTGTGGGTCCCTTATAAAATTGTGTACACAGTGGAAATAAACATTCTGGTCACCTCAACATCAGGGATCTTGCACATTTAACTCCTTCTGAATCAAACCGTCACGGTAGCCTTACCTTACTGATCCCTCTTAAATTAGAAAAAAAAACACGTTACTTTACCAGCAGAGAGAAAATTGATTATTAAATTATTAATGTGACTAATAAAGAGCAGTTTGATTATTAAGTATTATTCTGTTGATCGATGTCATTACATTTGGTGAAAAGCACATAATAACTTGTTTATGACTCGTTTTGTCAAAGTTTAGGACTTGGACTGGACTTGAACTTGCCCATCCTGACTTGAGACTTGACTTGGACTTGAGCGCAAAGACTTGAGACTTGACTCGGACTTGCAAAACAATGACTTGGTCCCACCTCTGGAAAGTGCCATGCGGCGTGATCCCACTGTGGCCAGGGACATCACACGGCAAGCAGCGGCGGCCACACCGTGGACCAGGATATTAATTTGGCCGATGCTGCGGCCAAATAATCACTCTGATCTGGTGGGGTCAACTTGTGGATGAGCAATCAGCGAGATGTCCAACACACCCGTGTTATTTGCAGCCGCCCTGTCACGCGGCAGCGGGGCCAAGGTTCTCCGCCCAGCCTGCTGCCTGTGAGTAGTAATAATGATCCCGCTTTCGTCTCATTATTATGCATAAAAGGGTGACAGGTCACACCTCCCCCCATTATGCAAATTAGCTAAGTCCCGCCTCCCCTTTGATCGAGGTGTGAGATCTCAAGTAGGTGTGATATCCCAAGTAGGTGTGAGATCCGTCGATAGGAGGGGGGTGATGTGTATTTACAGGTGTGAAAAGCCGCCACTGTTGCGCCTTATGGTGTATAATAAAAAATAAATAAAATGCTGTTAATCACATTAGTATGCATAAAAACAGGTGGGCCTGCCCCCAAGTGTGTGTGTGTGTGTGTGTGTGTGTGTGTGTGTGTGTGTGTGTGTGTGTGTGTGTGTGTGTGTGTGTGTGTGTGTGTGTGTGTGTGTGTGTGTGTGTGTGTGTGTGTGTGTGTGTGAGAGAGAGACAGAGAGAGAGTGTGTGTGTGTGTGTGTGTGTGTGTGTGTGTGTGTGACGGTCTCCCCTAACCCCTGCTGTGGACCGGGGCTACATCAAATCTTATTTTAGCCCCTAAAGAAAAGCCCACCATAAACATAATAATTAAAAATAGTATTGATGTGTGTTACCACTTTCCTTCTTCATCAGACAGCGGGGTGACTGTGTGAGCCTGGCCCTGCCCCCTCCTCCCCCCTTCCTGCCATCTTATCACTAGACAGAGGGGGGATGTAATTTAAAAACACTTACCTTATACTTGTATTTGTTCTCTCTAAAACACACAGTGTCTGTAAAGGTGGGGGAGACTGTCTCCCCCCTTCCTGCCATCTCTCTCTGTTTCTGCTGATGTGTAAAATATACAAAATAACGTTTTATATACTTACTCTCTTGTTAAAAGGTGATGAAGTTTGCAGCGTAAGCCAGCCATCAGTGTTCTAGTTTTAAGGTTTTGCATACCTCAAAGTGTGTCTAAAAGTATCTTGGCAAGAGAAAAACAAGCCAAAATTCGCCTAGGCCATTAAAAAGAAACCGAATTGCTGCTAAGAAATAAGTTCAGAAAGCTATGACTCCAGTGGAACACTGTTAGAGTCAAAAGTAACTCTCAATGTATTCAGACAGAGTATGCAGATTGGGGCTGATCAGAACAAAGAAAGCACCGTTTGCCTTCCTAGTCAAAAGTGTTGATTAAGTTAGTCTGCACACACTCCCTTAATGTCACCCTTACCTCTTCCTATGGCTGTCAGGCCTTTTGGTGTATGTGTGTGTGTGAGTGTGTGTGTATGTGTGTGTGTGTGTGTGTGTGTGTGTGTGTGTGTGTGTGTGTGTGTGTGTGTGTGTGTGTGTGTGTGTGTGTGTGTGTGTGTGTGTGTGTGTGTGTGTGTGAGCCTGGCCCCTCCTCCCCCCTTCCTGCCATCTTATCACTAGACAGAGGGGGGAGGGGTTCTCTCTAAAACACAGTGTCTGTAAAGGTGGGGGAGACTGTCTCCCCACTTCCTGCCATCTCTCTCTGTTTCTGCTGATGTGTAAAATATACAAAATAAAGTTTTATATACTTACTCACTTGTTAAAAGGTGATGAAGTTTACAGCGTAACCCAGCCATCAGTGTTCTAGTTTTAAGGTTTTGCATACCTCAAAGTGTGTCTAAAAGTATCTTGGCTAGAGAAAAAAGCCAAAATCCGCCTAGGCCACACAAATGCAGACTTGACTACTTGGCAGTTGATTAAAGCAGATTTGTCCTTTTTCATCTCTCAAAGGTTTGGGTCCTGTTCAACACTGGGTACAGAAATATATTCAAAATACAGTCATTTGTACGTAAAGTTTTTTTAAGTTGTAAGCACTTAGAAATATACATTTGATTGCATTTAAAGTGGCTGTAGACAACTTATCAAAATGAAGTAGTTGATTGCACAAATTTGTAATGGATGTAGAATAAAGACGACATTAGCATTTAAATTGGCTCCCTATAAGACTCGCTTGATGTCTGGCTCTGAGTAGTGTTCACCCTTTCACAATAAAAGCCCAAACACAATACTTTCTGAATCACTGCAGGAAGTAATGTGCTAAAATGCAAATACAAATAGCTTACAGTAGCTCCCAATTAGTTGAACAATTGGAAAACCGCAAAGACTGTGGAAACACCTACTGGCAAAGGATTGTGGAGGCAAATTATGCAAAGAGGAAGAAAAAACATTCTATCTAAAGCTATATAACACAATCCACGTATTGACAGTATGAGTACAACAAAAACAGTATGCATGTTGATGCAAACGACGATGTTCAGTAAACGATCAATCAAAATCGAAGAATCCAATGTGTTTTTAAATGGAGCAGAAATAGAACTAGTCTCCCGGTTCAAGTATCTTGAACAGGGAGTGTCTTATTGGACTCGCACTTGACTTTCTAAGAAACATATCCAGAAAGTATCAAATACCATTAAATTCAACTTGCAACATTTTAAACAAATTAGACCTTTTCTTAACTGTCAATGCTGCAAATTCATACCTCCACTGTATGATTCTATCCCACATTGAATACTGTTTTACAAACTGGTCGTTTGCTTGTGCCACACACCTGAAACCCATAGAACAGCTGTTCAAGAGAGCTATCCAGGTGTTTGACAGAAAGCCACAGTCATACCACCACTGTACCATCCTTGAAAATCACAATTTCTTGAGTTTTTGACAATTTTAAGTCTTTTAAAAGTATGTGTTTTTTTAAATAATATTTACATGGGCTGGCCCCCCTCCCCTTGGTGGAATTCATCCACAGAAAACACACTGGACGCAGTACTAGGTCAGAAACCAGAGGGGACTGTGAAGTCCACCACAGACGGACCACCTTTGGACAAAATGTCCTCTCCATTAAAGGCAGCTCATTGTGGAATAGCCCCCCAACTGAGATACGGGATTGTCCCACTCTCAATAGTTTTAAAGGTCAACTTAAAGAATGGTTGAGCAACAAACAGACGTGTAATCACCGCTAAATAAATGCACTTTAACACAGGTGTATCTCCTCTTGCACTTTATGTAGCGCTTTTATCTTATCTTGTACTTTATATATCATCGCTGCTACATTGTACTGCCATGTGGTAAATGCTTGTATGCTGCTCATGCTCTTCCTGCATATCATGTATTTATTTTTGCTGTATATATATATATATAAATGTCATGTTATTATATGCTGTAAGTGACGGGACTATAGATGGAAATTAGCTCAAAGCTAAAATCCGGCTCATTTACACTTTTAAGCATTATTTTTGTTTTAAAGTGTTCATCAATGTGCACTACGGTGGCCCTGAAGAAAATTAAACATTAAAATATGTTATCGATGTCCCCATTCCCAGTTTGTTTTGGGAATAATTGCGATGTTTACTATGTTTTGGTAGCTCTTAACAAAACAGAATCTTTGTAAAAGACTGCAACTCGAAAAGGCAAGTTTGTGATTTTATGAACCAATACATTATACAATATTACGACTTTTTGCCATATTTTTAACACAATATACTTGTACCTTTTTTTGTTTTTGTGGTTGTAGGGCTTCAAGATATTTTGCATGTCATGCATAAACACGGTGTCATCTTTTCTTGAAACTGACGTGCTGTCCGTTTTACAAACAAGTTCAAGCTGCCTTTAAGATGTGATTGCGCTCTGACTATTTCCCGTAAAATGGTGACAAACTATTACTTATTCTTAAATTTGACCTCTTGCTGCTTGGTTGAAAATGATATATGAAAAATAACTTTAAAAAAAAAGACTCAAACAGCGAGGGACATTATACTGGTGAAAAAACTCTCAATTCTACAGATGACTCCCCCCACTCAACGCAATAATTCCCACCCCACTCAGCAAAGCATCTAAAACTAAGGACCCCCACTAAGACGACAATTTGAAAACTCGCCATGGATCTGAGAAAAACCAAGTCTCCCCCCGCGAGTTGCAGCCAGGAACAAACTCCTGGACTACCATCATCACCACCATTCTGGACACCCGAATCTTGCAGTACTACTGCTGCGTATTTTGCTCCTTGGGCCAAGACGTCTCTGTTTATGGACACAGTGAAATCAGTGTTGGTTGATATTGTGGAGGGGGTGATACATCGGTACAGAGAAGAAATATGCAACGGATGCCGAGTCAGTCACCCCGGCCAGAGGCAACAGGATTGTCTGAATGACATGCCCGATGTTTTCTTCAGAAACAATTACAACGCGTTAATGAAAAGACTCTGGCTCACCGACTTCATTACTGAGATCGACCAGACTCTTATTGATAAAGACATTTTCACGGATGATTGGAGGATCCAAGGCGCTTCGGAGGCTTTTCTGCACAATCTCAAATATTGCAGACTTCTCAAGGAGAGACTTGAAAAGATCCATGCCGAGTTGGATGGAGAGGAAGAAGAATAATAACCTGCGGTTGATTGAAGCCAGGGATTTTTTCTTTTTCGATACATTGACTTTTTCTTTAAAGTAAAATAAAAATGGGGAACTACTATGCAAAACGCTCGGTATATATTGATCAGAATGTAGTCAATACCCTTTTAATAAGTGTGGTGGTGAGGACGATTGAAAACAGAGTGAATAGTGATCCCCGTTTAAACAGAATGGCTGAAGTTTGTAAACTAGAAGACATTTTGGATATCGTTCGTTCTGGCAGTACTATTCCTGGTCATTGGGAAACGATTGTAAACTAAACATTTAAAGTGGTCCTGGAATCTTCATTTTCCGAAACATTCTGTAACATTACCGAAGAAATGAAACAAACATCAAAAGTGTATCATGTGCTCTCATTGTATGCTCTGTTTGTAGATGTAATGCATCTCTTTGTCAAAAAACGCATAAATATGAATATTTTTGACTGAATTGAAAAAACTCCATCATGATATTTCCAGTAATCTGGGGAATTCTAAGCTGGAGACGGTCCTGGGGATGTTACAATCAGTATAACTGTTGATTTTCTGTGTGAAAAAATGTAAATGTAAATAGGAAAAAAATAAAAAATGAATAAAAAAGTGTTTTTTACATCTTAAAAACTGTTGTCTTCATTATAGCAAGGGGAGCGTGTCTGATACATGTGTATTACAGTCCTTCACATGCACTGTTGTCTTCATTATAACAAGGGGAGGGTAACAGGGAAGATGTATGATACATGTGTATTGAAACATGCGTATTATACCCCCACAGAAACACAGAAACACGGAAACACAGAAACACAGAAAACACTGAAACCAATGAAACACTGAAAAAACACAGAAACACTGAAACACTGACACACAGAAACACCGAAACACAGAGACACAGAACCACAGAAACACGGAAACACAGAAACACAAAAACACAGAAACACAGAAACACAGAAAACACAGAAACACTGAAAAAACACAGAAACACTGAAACACCGACACACAGAAACACAGAGACACAGAACCACAGAAACACGGAAACACAGAAACACAGAAAACACAAAAACACAGAAACACAGAAAAAACAGAAACACAGAAATACAAAAACACTGAAACACTGAAACAAAGAAACACAAAAACACAGAAACACAGAAAACACAAAAACACAGAAACACTGAAACACCGACACACAGAAACACAGAGACACAGAACCACAGAAACACTGAAACACAGAAACACAAAAACACAGAAACACAAAAACACAAAAACACTGAAACACTGAAACACAGAAACAAAAAAACACAAAAACACAGAAACACTGAAACACAGAAAACACAAAAACACAAAAACACAGAAACACAAAAACACAGAAACACAAAAACACAAAAACACAGAAAACACAGAAACACAAAAACGAAAAAAAACAGAAACACTGAAACACTGACACACAGAAACACCGAAAACACTGAAAACACAAAAAAAACAGGCTTGTGTTCTAGTATGGTTTTTGAATAAACACATCAGTATTTAAAAAAATCGATAGGAGGCTGATATAATTTGACTTTTTAAAATGAAACAAAGATACAGGGGGGCAAAGTACAAACACTCTGTTTTTCTGACTAAATTAATCCTGGCAGCTTTATGTAAAGTATAAGTGTCTTGTTCAGATAAATATTTAACTGCAGACACTTATACTTTACATAAAGCTGCCAGGATTAATTTAGTCAGAAAAACAGAGTGTTTGTACTTTGCCCCCCTGTATCTTTGTTTCATTTTAAAAAGTCAAATTGTATCAGCCTCCCATCGACTTTTTAAAATCCTAATGTGTTTATTCAAAAACCATACTAGCACACAAGCCGTTTTTTTGTGTGTTTTCAGTGTTTTCGGTGTTTCTATGTGTCGGTGTTTCAGTGTTTCTGTGTTTTTGTGTTTTCTGTGTTTCTATGTTTCTGTGTTTCCGTGTTTCTGTGGTTCCGTGTCTCTGTGTTTCGGTGTTTCTGTGTGTCGGTGTTTCAGTGTTTGTGTGTTTTTTCAGTGTTTCAGTGGTTTCAGTGTTTTCTGT
This sequence comes from Notothenia rossii, assembly GCF_949606895.1. NCBI lineage: Eukaryota > Metazoa > Chordata > Actinopteri > Perciformes > Nototheniidae > Notothenia > Notothenia rossii. The sequence goes on from NC_136908.1 coordinate 32,192,116, forward strand.
GTTTCTGTGTTTCTGTGTTTCTGTGTTTCTGTGTTTTTGTGTTTCTGTGTTTCAGTGTTTTTTTGTTGTTGTTGTATTTCTGTGTTTCTGTGTTTCTGTGTTTTTGTGTTTCCGTGTTTCTTTGGTTCTGTGTCTCTGTGTTTCGGTGTTTCTGTGTGTCAGTGTTTCAGTGTTTCAGTGTTTGTGTTTTTTCAGTGTTTCAGTGGTTTCAGTGTTTTCTGTGTTTCTGTGTTTCCGTGTTTCTGTGGGGGTATAATACGCACGTTTCAATACACATGTATCATACATCTTCGCTGTTACCCTCCCCCTTTTTTTTTTCTTTTTTTTTCCTATTTACATTTTAATTTTTTCACACACAAAATCTATAGTTATACTGATCATAACATCCCCAGGACCGTCTCCAGCTTAGAATCCCCCAGATCAGTGGAATTACTGGAATTGTGTATCAGTGTTTCAGTGTTTCTGTGTTTTGTGTTTCGGTGTTTTTGTGTTTCTGTGTTTCTGTGTTTTTGTGTTTTTGTGTTTTTGTGTTTTCTGTGTTTCTGTGTTTCAGTGTTTCTGTGTTTTTGTGTTTGTGTTTCTGTGTTTGTGTTTCTGTGTTTCTGTGTTTCAGTGTTTCTCTGTTTTTGTGTTTTTGTGTTTCTGTGTTTCTGTGTTTCTGTGTTTCAGTGTTTCTGTGGTTCTGTGTCTCTGTGTTTCGGTGTTTCTGTGTGTCGGTGTTTCATTGTTTCTGTGTTTTTGTGTTTTCTGTGTTTTTGTGTTTTTGTGTTTCTGTGTTTTCTGTGTTTCTGTGTTTCTGTGTTTCAGTGTTTCTGTGTTTTTGTGTTTTTGTGTTTCTGTGTTTGTGTGTTTGTGTTTTTGTGTTTCTGTGTTTCAGTGTTTTTATGTTTTTGTGTTTCTGTGTTTCTGTGTTTCGGTGTTTCTGTGTGTCTGTGTTTCAGTGTTTCTGTTTTTTTTGTGTTTTCTGTGTTTCTGTGTTTCTGTGTTTCCGTTTTTCTGTGTGTCGGTGTTTCAGTGTTTCTCTGTTTTTTCAGTGTTTCAGTGGTTTCAGTGTTTTGTGTGTTTCTGTGTTTCTGTGTTTTTGTGTTTCTGTGTTTCAGTGTTTCAGTGTTTTTTTTTGTTGTATTTCTGTGTTTCTATGTTTTCTGTGTTTCTGTGTTTTTGTGTTTTTGTGGTTCTGTGTCTCTGTGTTTCAATGTTTCTGTTTGTCAGTGTTTCAGTGTTTCTGTGTTTTTTCAGTGTTTCAGTGGTTTCAGTGTTTTCTGTGTTTCTGTGTTTCCGTGTTTCTGTGGGGGTATAATACACACATTTCAATACACATGTATCATACATCTTCCCTGTTACCCTCCCCCTTTATTTTTTTTTAATTATACAATTAATTATATAATACAGCGACCTGAAAGTGAGACAAATGAGTTAAATCACTCAGTGAGGTGTTCTGTCAGAGAGAGATGTTTAGCTTACAGCAGCCTGTGACGGCCAATAATAATTTAAATGTCTTCCTTACTGTAAGCAGTTATGAAATACCTGTTTGTGAAAGGTTATTTGTTTTCTTTATTGTTCAGATAGAAACCACTGCTTTCTGCTCACTGGTGAGTTAGCCTCTGAGTGTTAAGCACATCAGGCTGGCAGCTGTATGGGCATTGCTCTATGGTAGCTGTTATTTGCACATTGTTAATCATGAGCAATGCATCCTTACATTGTTTAACTGTGAGGTGTTATACAATTGTACTCTGGAGAGCTTTTAAAGGTAAAAAAATAAACGGCATGATGGGATGTGCAGTACCAAATATGTAAAGCACTTTTTTGTTAATGTATGATTTGCTGCATATAAGGAATAAAATAAAAATCCTCTGTCGTACCATATTGAAGTATCATTATTTTTGCATCGTGTTGAATCGCATCGTATCGCACCGAATCGCATAATGTTGAATCAAATCGTATCGAACTGTATCGCAACAGGAGTGAATCGTATCGTATCGCATCGCCTGGTGTTTCAAAGGTATCGTTAATGTATCGTATCGTGGCAACGTATCGAGATGCGCATCGCATTGGCCTCAGTGATGGAGATGCACATCCCTATTCTACATCCATTACAAATTTGTGCAATCAACTACTTCATTATGATAAGTTGTCTACAGCCACTTTAAATGCAATCAAATGTATATTTCTAAGTGCTTACAACTTAAAAAATATGTACGTACAAATGACTGTATATTGAATATATTTCTGTACCCAGTGTTGAACAGGACCCAAACCTTTGAGAGATGAAAAAGGACAAATCTGCTTTAATCAACTGCCAAGTAGTCAAGTCTGCATTTGTGTATGTTCATTCGTAAAACGTGGAATTCGGTTTCTTTTTAATGGCCTAGGCGGATTTTGGCTTTTTTCTCTTGCCAACATACTTTTAGACACACTTTGAGGTATGCAAAACCTTAAAACTAGAACACTGATGGCTGGCTTACGCTGCCCACTTCATCACCTTTTAACAAGAGAGTAAGTATATAAAACTTTATTTTGTATATTTTACACATCAGCAGAAACAGAGAGAGATGGCAGGAAGGAGGGAGACAGTCTCCCCCACCTTTACAGACACTGTGTGTTTTAGAGAGAACAAATACAAGTGTAAGGTAAGTGTTTTTAAATTACATCCCCCCTCTGTCTAGTGATAAGATGGCAGGAAGGGGCAGGGCCAGGCTCACACAGTCACCCCGCTGTCTGATGAAGAAGGAAAGTGGTAACATACACCAATACTATTTTTAATTATTATGTTTATGGTGGGCTTTTCTGTAGGGGCTAAAATAAGATTTGATGTAGCCCCGGTCCACAGCAGGGGTTAGGGTAGACCGTCACACACACACACACACACACACACACACACACACACACACACACACACACACACACACACACACACACACACACACACACACACACACACACACACACACACACACACACACACACACACACACTTGGGGGCGGGCCCACCTGTCAGTTTTTATTACATGATTGAAACAGAATTTCTAAAATTAATTTATTTTTTATGATACACCATAAGGCGCAACAGTGGGGGCTTTTCACACCTGTGAATACACACCACCCCCCTCCTATCAACGGATCTCACACCTACTTGGGATATCACACCTACTTGAGATCTCACACCTCGATCTGAGGGGAGGCGGGACTTAGCTCATTTGCATAATGGGGGGAGGTGTGACCTGTCACTTTTTTATGCATACTAATGAGACGAAAGCGGGATCATTATTACTACTCCTGTGGGAGCAGATGTGTTGCCAGGCTCTCATCGAGGGGGGGCACGCCGGGATATGAGGTCTCCGTGCGGCCCTGCACCCTCAGAAAACCTGCCTTTCCTGCCACCGGAGCTCTTGCTTTCAGTGGCTGTTGCAACGACGCCTCAACACCCTGCCAGATATCTGGCAACGGGGGTGAGACGAAAGCCGGGTGCCCCGGGCGGGCCGGACCGTAACCGGCTTACCGGCTTCGGCGGCAGTGGTGCGGGGAGCGGTAATCCGACACGACCTGGCAGGCAGACATGTGCGGTGGACTTCCGCGGATTCCGGACCCGGAAGTGTCAGACACCGATGAGGCAAATTCATCTTCTTCCTCCTCCGAAAACAGAGCCATAACCCGCACGGCTGGGATGGCGAACGTTGGTGGCGTCGCCTCGGCCATATCCTGGTCTCCCACGTCCACCACCTGGAGCTCGTCTTCGGCTTGGTTTGGTCCCAGGAACTCCAACCAGAGCTGGTGGGGATCGACGCCCGCTATCAAGCCGGGCATGAGGGACAGGCCCGGGTTTCCTGCAGCCCTGAATGGAGGAGGGACGCTGCAGAACTGGAGTGAGTGACTCAGTCCCAGTGTCCTGTCCACCCATTCTGTCAGTACACAGCTGAGGAAGCAGCTGTGGAGCCGCAGCTAAGAAGCTGTGGTACTCTCTGGTGGCCCTCTCTGCCGCCAAACCTTCCATGAAAGGAAGATTGGCTCATGGGGAACCAACACGACAAGGGCCGAGCCTCCATTCGCTTGCCTGGAGGTAAGATACTTTTTACTTGTTTCGAATGCTTTTCTCAGGTGTTGTCCCGCTCGCTGAAGAGAAAAGGATGACAGCCGGCTACGTTTATAGAACTTCAGTGTGTGAACGCTCGCGTATCATTGATTAGAGTAGTACCCATAGAGTCCAGTAGAGGGCGGAGCCTGTGCGAGATAGAACGGTGAATATGAAATTGAATATGAACATTCATTCTGAATCTGTCAGAGACAGAATGTCCTCCTGATAAAGTTTATGTCATGAAATTATTTGTGATAAATGATCTTGTTTTATTGGTCGAAAATTGAAAGCTTGATTCATTCTAAGTTTTCAGATTTTAAAAAATGTAATCGCAAATATTACGTTTCATAAACAGCTTGTTACTTTATAAGATCTTTAAGTTGTGATTTTGTTTAATTAAATGTTAAAGCAAAGATAAATCATCAGGTTGTACTTTATTGTGATGAAGTATGCGGCCTCTAGGGGACGCTGACACACATCAGACACATTTTAAACCACATTCCAGTCAGTGACATCATCAAGGTTATTATTATTATACTTTTTTACCCTAGTGATGTTTAGAGAAAACTAATGAGAGTTTTATTGATTTTCTTTTTGCAGCTGAGGTCGGGTCACTGTCCCTCGATGACCTTTGACCTCTGCAGACGGGCCATGCTTCCTTCACTCAGTTCACAGACTCTTTGTATTCTTAGAAAAAACGTTTTCACTTTTATTTTAATGTGTTGACGAGCAACAGCAGTGAAATCTCTACATGGTGAGACTTTTATACAAATGCCGTAGGCTATATATATATATAAATATGGTCATTTATAAAAAATATGGAGGTTTAATAAAGATGAATCAACAGAGGCCCTGAGAGGCAAGTAAAAAAAAGGGTTCATTTCAAGTCTGATTAAAAGAGTTATCTCTCCTGTGTTGATAACGTAAGAACAGGTGAACAGATGTTATACTCTTTACAAGTTGATTTTTATGTTTCTTTTTCTGTCAAACAGCTGTTTTCTTGTCAGTCTTATTTTTTAAGTTTTTGATGTTGTCATACTCAATTTGGCCACTAGAGTGCCTCACTACCCCATGTAGAACACACTAAAACCTTAAAAAATATATATACTATAATATATATGTGAGGTTTGATTTTCCTATGTACTGTACTATACACAACATACACACATTGTTTGTTGGCATCAATCTCCTGACAACAACAACAACAACTCTCCTGCCAATAACGTCAGAGTTTAATGTATACAACATACAGTATGTTCTGTAGCAACAGGATTTTGGATAACAAATTATTTCATTTTTTCTATTATTGTTATTTATAATTCCTCCCCTGAACTCACATTTTGTCAGTAAAAATATTTCAGACTTTGCTCTTTGAAGACAGACAGCACTTCACAGTTTCATGTGTGTTTATCTGTTGTGGTTTGTTCTGAACAAGGAAATAATGAGCTGTTTGTTTTAATAAACCACTTTAAACTCCAAACTGTCAAGTTAAAGAGGAATTATTCCTGCTTCTGTCTTGTGCTGCAGCTAGAAGGAGATCACATGTCTGAAGGTCTTTTGAAGAACGTTTCTCTGCAGAAAGAGAATGGAAAACAGTTTTAGAGAAATACGTTTTAAATATTTCAGAAATGATTTTCATTGAAACATGTTGGTCTAAAGTTATTTTTGCATGTTTGATTTTATGTTTCACAATAAAATGTCTGAAGTTACTAACAGCTTCTTGTTTATCATTTAACACAGCAGAATGTCTTCATGATCAAACCTTAGGATGTCACTTTATCTTCAGTTGGTGCTTATTAAATCATAAATATCTGTGTTAAACACTGAAGGCCTCTTAATGCAGTTTGCATTCTCACTTTACACTTTTTGCTCGTACGTCTTTATTCCGTATTGCGGGATCAAGATGAAGTTCATCAAATTAAAATGATAACCCTGTTTATGTATATACTGTATATATATGATTATCCTGGGGCAGATCTTGTAAAGAGTAAGTATTGAACCCCTAAACTTCAGTATTTGGTAGAGCCAGCTTTTGCTGCATAACATCAAAAGCTGGGGGGGGGGTCGGATTTCTGCCGCTCTCTGCAGATCTGCTGGGGTTCTTCAGGTTAGTTGCTTGTTGCTTGTGGATGGCAGCTTTCGAAAAGACCCACAGATTCCGGGGGCAGGGGGGGGGGGGGGGGGTTGAGATCTGCTGTGGTCCCTGCAGTGTGGGGTTTCTGCCACACATAGCAGTTTGAAATCTCCATCTTCTTCTCATCAGACCACTAAACCTAGTCCCACATCTCAGCTGGTTCACTCTCATGGTTTCAAGATAACTCCTGGGTTGTGTTGGAATTGTCAGTTTAACTTAGGAACCTTTTCCAGGAGTGAAATGACCTGGAAGTACCTCAGTGGCAGCCATGATAAGAGCTGTTGTAATTCTCTAGAATCTAGAAAATTACAACAGCTATCTAGAGTCTAGATCAGGGGTGTCCAAACTTTTTTCACTGAGGGCCACATACAGAAAAATATGCGAAAGGTTGGGCCACTCACTAAAGTTAAGGTATATCGCCTCACCTCTAGTGTATTAACAGTAATAAAAATCAATCAATCAAATGTAGGTAAATCATTCTTGATAATTTATTATACTTAAAGAAAAAACTTTATACATCACATCTTTCTATGTATGGGTATTCATTTATCTATTTTCAAATAAAATCAATCAAATGTAGGTAAATTATTCTTGATAATTTATTATACTTAAAGAAAAAACTTTATACATCACATCTTTCTATGTATGGGTTTTAATTTTTTTTACAAAAAGGGTTGGCAGCTCATTCTCAAAACTGCAGCCTCAGATTGCTTCTTTGTCAGGATGGGGACCCCCTTCACAGCCCTGTATAAAGAGGGAAAAATAAAAGGACAAGGGAAAGGGTGGGCTTTATTTAACCTAGTTATGCAAATAATTTATTGCGGTTGTTAACAAATCAGCTAACGTTTTTTAGAAAAAGGTTATCAACTTTAATTGACTGAATTTATTAAGTAATTGGGCTTTTGAACACATGAATACTGTGCAATATATTTTAACTCACCTACAATGGGAACAGCGTTGCACTTAATGGGAGCAGTGATGCTGCGCTCTGGACTGAAGGATGGCTGGCAGGTCAGGAGTAAGTTTGGTGGTTGAGATGCGAAGGACATCACCGAGATGGCTGTCGGTCATTTTGGTTCTCAATCTGCTTTTGTTCAGAGTTAACAGAGAAAATGTTTGCTCGCATATGTATGTTGTGCCAAACAGACTCGTCATTCTTTTTGCGTGGCGTCGCATCAGAGGAAACTTGGCCTTTTCCAAGCTCTGGTAGAAGTCGGGTAGGGAGAGGAGCTGATGTTGATTCTTCAGAGAATCATCACACTGCATTTCGATGAGTTCTAATTGCAGACTCTCTTCCACTTCTTCTGCATCCATCAGGAAGGGAGTTGAGAACAGCTTGATTTCTTTCTCAATGACAGAAAAATCTTGGAAGCGCTGATTGAATTCTGTCATAAGAGTTGTGATCACAGACACATATTTCCCTTTTTTAGCAGAGAGGTCGGCCTTTGGATGAGCACATTTGATTTCGGACAGCGTAGGGAAGTGCGCAAGGTTGAAGTTGCGTAGTTGTGTCTCAAAAAGACGAAGCTTCGCACAGAATGCTTTCATGTGTGCATAAAGTTGTGGTACAAGCTGGTCTTTGCCTTGTAGGCTCTTGTTCAGTGAGTTAAGATGACCAGTAAGATCAACTAGAAAGGCCAGGTCTGCCAACCATAGAGGATCACTCAGTTCATGAAGAGGTCGGTCCTTCTCTTTCAAAAACTGGTCAATTTCTGATCTCAGGGAATAAAACCGCTTAAGCACGGAGCCGCGACTAAGCCAGCGCACATCACAATGATAGAGTACGTCCCCGTATTCAGCATCGACATCAGATAGGAAAGCTTGAAATTCTCTGTGGTAGAGCCCTCGTGCTCGAATTATGTTGACAGTTTTCACAACTGTGGTCATCACATCGCCAAGCTGGACTGTCTTGGCACAGAGAGCTTCTTGGTGGATGATACAGTGCAATTTTACAGCCTCGCCTCCACTCTCTCGCACCTTGGCGCACACCATAGATGCCATTCCTTTGCGCTCGCCTGTCATAGCGGGAGCCCCGTCCGTTGCAACTCCACACAGCTTGTCCCATTTAAGTTGCATCTTGTTAATTGCACCTGACACGGCTTCAAAAATGTCCTTACCCGTTGTTGTGCCCTTTAGACTCCGAAGATCAAGCAGCTCCTCCGTAATGCAAAAGTTATCGTCAACTCCCCGCAAAAAAATTAACAGTTGTGCGGTGTCTGTGGCATCTGTGCTTTCATCACATGCAATCGAGTAAAAATCAAAAGCACAAGCTTTATGTGACACTTGATTTTGTATGTTAGCTGACAAGTCTTCGATTCGCCGCACAATTGTGTTTCTGGACATGCTCACGTTGTTGAATTCCTGCATCTTTTCCGGGCACATTATTCCAGCGACTTTAATGAGGCACTGTTTAACGAAGTCACCGTCTGAGAAAGCTTTCCCGTGGCGCGCTATGAGTTGAGCTACCTCATAGCTAGCTATTGTAGCATTTTCTTGTGTTTTGTTAGCACGGTAAAAGTACTGTTGTTGAGCCTGCAGGTTAGCTATCATTTGCTTGACTTTCTCCTCTCGCTCAGCAGCAGTGTAGGACGTGAAGGTCGGATGCTTGGTTTCGTAGTGTCGTCGTACATTGTACTCTTTCATCACTGCAACCGTTTCATTGCAAATCAAACAGACACATTTCCCCCTGACTTCTTTGAAGAAATATTCATTTTCCCACTGTGTTTGACATTTTCTGCATTCACTTGCTATCTTGCGTTTCTTTGGTTCTGCCATTTTGTCGTCACGGATTTTTTTTATTTGAAACTTTTTTTTGTGGAGAAGCTGCATTAGGACTGCAGCTAGTGAGTAGCTCCACCTACTGGTCAAACTAAGAACTACAATAAAGTCAAGTGCAAGTTTCATGTGTGGGCCACATTCTATTCTATTTTTATAATTTGCTGCGGGCCAATAACAAATGGATCCCGGGCCGCAGTTGGCCCGCGGGCCGTACTTTGGACACCCCTGGTCTAGATGATAGGAAAGGAGCTTTGAAACTTCCGTTATAGCCTCCTTTAGCTTAGGAAACACTTGACTTTCCTTTACAAAAGGAAAGGAGAAACTGCTGCCCCACAATACCTTGCTGCAACATTTACCGTGACACAACATTCGGCTGTTCGCGGAAACAACCGATCGTGACCGAGAAATGATATCATGATCATAATGGTGCTTTACTTTGTTATTTCAGTTCTAACCTTGGTAATGAAGAATATATGTTTCACTGTCGTTGAGGTTGGTGGGCCTGAAATAATCTCTGAGTATTAATCAGATCTACTAATTGAACTAACAGAAGCTATTGAGTCTATGTACGTTTACCACCAAGCTCAGATCCACCTGGATCAGCAAGGTTTCACGTCTACTAACTTCTGGAGAACCAGGTTCAATGAACTGCTTTTTAAGGCAGACGATGCACTAAATCCGGATTCTGGTATCTGTAATGAGGTGTGGCCCTACTTAAGTGTGAGTGTGGCAGTCGTGCAAAATTACCTTATCCCAGTCCAAATGGGTGAGATGATTTTATTCAAAGAAATGGTACACACTTTTACACTGTTTTTATCTCCTCTCGTTACATTGTGACAATAATACAATTATTTCCCCCCGGTGTAAACTTCTAAGACCTAATCAGTGGTTCACTGGTTTACATTTATCCTTTTTTTAACACCTCCAGCAGATTTTCAGAGGAATGTCCTCATGGTGACCGGGTGTAAAATCAACTGTCCTCTTCAGTCGGTGCACACAGTGATTTGAGAGAACTTACTCTAGGGTTACATTTCCCAGTAAAAGAACCCTGTCTTCTTCCTCTCGGAGCTGCTGCATTTATATCCTTCCAACGGAAGCAGAAGGAAGTACGCACCCACATACCCATATGTGTGGGGGAGTGTCATTCTCTTCCAGGGGAGTGAGACTGGACATGTCCAGACTCACTTCAGATGGTACAGTCAAAATGAAACTAAAGCTTAAAGTAATGTCCCATCCAGTCAGGGGCCTCCTGTTGATTTAATCTTTCATATCAATTTACCAAACCGTTCACATTTAGTATATAAGTATAGAGCATCTACTAATATGATGCGTTTTATTTTATATTAAAAATTATATTTGATTAAATTAACGTTCTTTTTAATTATTTAACTCAATATGGAAACCTCCACACTGTTGTCCACATTTATAAAGCATAAAACACCAACACCGTATGAAACACCATCAGAGCACGGTGCAAAGTATCTAGATGTCTTATAGTAGTCCTCTGTACAGAAAACTGTAGTTTCCCCACGGCAGGCGCACATTAATAACATGCGCTGGTGCGTCATATATGCGTCTGATAGTATCAGTGCAGTCGGATTCTCTTGAAGCCCGGTCATCTTCTCCTAAGTCCTTTTGAATTCTCCCAACCACTTTTGCTTAACCCTGTGACGTTTCACACAGAGGTCAAGGAATAGTGGATAGGAGAAGACTATAGGAGCTGGTTTTTGGACAATTCGACCGCAATCCAGGTTGAAAATTGTTTCTTTATAGCCCCCCTCCCATACATACAGACTGTGGGGGAAAGTTCTGTGTAGCAATACAGTGGGAGTCACCGACTCAGGAAGGAGACACGGGGAGAGCTGGAGCTTTGATGTCAAACACTGATGGTTTATTTAGGAGCTTCGGCCGGAGGATTCACAAAACAAGTCCAAGAGCCAGAGGTTCTGACTTCACGATAGAGTTGCCACGTCAATCCTGAAGAACTCTACCCCAGACCCATGTGTTTAACTAGTTCAGAGAGAATCATCAACATGCTGCATAACAAGATAGAATGATAACACCTCTATCAGCTGACGCCAACAGGCAGGAACAGGGAGACAAAACACTGAGAGCAAAGCAGCCAAGGTTACAGATGCGTGTGCTCAGTCCGGACAGTATGAACTGATAAACTGGGTCAAAGTTATGGGCCTTGGAAAATATTTCCCCAACACAGACCAGTGTCATGCAGAGATGACATGGTTAACTGGTGCTCCGTATCTCCTCTCTCAGCCTCTGAACTCTGTCTCTCCCTCAGTGATTCTTGTCTCTCTGTCCCTGACTCGTCTCCTTCTTTTTCAGACGCTGAGTTTTGAGGGTTCATTCTAGGTGTTGTTGATTCAACATTCAAGGCTTTATCATTATCTGCACATTATATACAGTGTAGATATGGCAATGAAAAACTTAACAGGCTCCTCCAACAGAGCCACATAAATATATATAGGACATAAAAAAAATAAAACAGATAAAATAGTGCAAGACAATGTTTTGAGATGTGCAAGTAAATACAAATAAAATAGAAATAGTGGAATAAGAGTCCACAGGTAAATGGAATATGATATATTAGATAAATAATTTTCAAGATGCAAACAGATGAATGTTTATGGATGTTCTTTAAAAGGTTCAGGTGTTTAACAGTCTTATGGCCTGTGGGATGAAATTGTCTCTGATTCTGGTGGTTTTAGTCCGGATGCTGCGGTACCTCCTGCCAGACGGCAGCAGGCAGAATAGTTTATCGCTGGGGTGATGGGGGTCTTTGATAATCCTGAGGGCTTTCTTCCTGAGCCGCTGGTAGCAAAGGTCCTCCATGGATGGCAGCTCCGTCCTGGTGATGTGCTGTGCAGTTTTCACCACCCCCTGAAAAGCCTTACGATTGAGGGCGGTGCAGCTGCCGTACCAGGCCGTGATGCAGCCAGTAGGGGTGGGGGAAATAATCGATACAGCATAGTAACGCTATATTGTATCGATACACGGACGCCAAGTATCGATATTTTATTATATAAACTGTAGCATATCCATCCGAAAGATGGTCGTACACTTGACTGATGATTTTCATATACCAAGACACAAATCAACAAAGACATTTAAGCTACATCCATATTAGCATTACTTTAGCCAGGGCTGCCAACACTCACGCATTGAGCGTAAGAGTCACGCAATCAACCCATATCTCACGCACTCACGCCACACTTGCCTTTCCTCACGCTAAGTTTTCGTCCAAAATAAATGTATATAAAAATGAATTGAAGGAACAGCAAACCGAGCGGTCTACGAAATGAGACGGTCTTGTGGCTTAGTTCAGTAAAGTTTGAACGATATTCAGAGATTCTGATTTCACGGATCAATAACTCATGAACAAAACATTATTCAGACACAAATGACGTCTCCTAAGTACCGTGGTAAGGTTGACAACGAACTACAATCACATTTTGATTTAAAAAAAAAAGCCAATATGCGCCGTCCTCCGAGCTGGACACATTACATTGGTCTCTATCCGCAGCCGGAGAAGAAACGAGTGCTCAGGGACCGTTTGCAAAGTGCAACTCCGAAACAAGTGAATACAATAATATTCAATCACTATTATACAGCTTATTACTACCAAACTCACTACTACACAATAGTCTCCTGGTGGTCATACTACAGCAGAGAGTTTCAAGAATATGCCTTTGAATAATTTTGGGGAATATTTATAATGTAAAATCTTCAATAAATATGGCATCATCTTAAATAACTTTACTATTATACAGTATATTTCTACCAAACTCACTATTTGCATTGTTGTTGTTAGCATCTGGTTAGCTAGCTGCGCTAACGGATAGAAGCTGTTTCTCAAACAATGAGAGGGAGAGCTCTCTCCTGTCAGGCTGAGAGAGATAACTACAGCTCAGTGAGGTAAGGGACTCTGTTTAGATAGTTAACTTTAGTCTCGTTATCTCAGTGGGTCTTAAACGTTTTGGTCACCATTTATGAGAATAAATGAAAAACAGCTATGAAATAGCCTACTATGACAGTAAAACAAGAATACAGTTTAAAAGGGGAGTGATTTGTAAAATATCCATAAAGAAAAAGAAAATCTGTTTCCAGTTCTGTTTCATATGGGTGTTGAGAGATGTATCCTTAAATTCATTTTGCACCAGGTTGATGCATTTAACTTCAATATTTAAAAAAAAAATCTTCCCAGGGGATCAGGCCCCCGGACCCCCGGAGGGTGTGCTATAAAATAGCACTTTACCTCTGCTTACACCTATATGCCATTTTATATGCTCTGAGCTGATTATCGAGCCTTCATTGTAAGAGTCGCGGGTACACTGTGTATGTGCGTATTCCATTGTAGCGCCCGGTATATTAATGGGAAACCCTAGTTTGTACATGTTCAATACATTTTTTAACACTGTACACATGAAAGTATCTTTTTTCGGTTCACCAAAAAAAGATCTCAATCCAAGCTGAACTCAAATGTTGGCAGCCCTGCTTTAGCATACCATTAAACAAGTGAACTTCAAATAGTTAGCAAAGTTTACGACTTAAGACACAAACCACATTTTTATATTACAGTTAACACTAACCTTGTGCCTCTTCGGGGGGTGCTAATACTTTATGTTCTGATATCTCCGTTAACGTCTGTACTTTATCTCCGTTCTTTTTCTCAGTCATTTCTTTGCTTTGGGCACAGTAACTTCCTGTTAATAGCGCAAAGTTGCCTTCAAAATAAAAGCACGTCTAATTAAAACAGGAAGTTAAGCTAAATTACACTTAGCTGCTGAGCTTTTTCTTGTGGCCATGGCCATGAGTAAAGTCAGTGGGATTGGCAGGAAGTTAGTCAGAACAAAGATGGAATCAGCGGAGAAAGAAATCAGAAATGCGCCGGTCGCGTTTAAATCAAAGGTGTTTAACTATTTTAGATTTTTTAACCAGGAAGGGAAGACGGACATGGATATGACGCATGTGATTTGCAATATCGCAATATATCGTATTGCAATACTTATCATATCGTAGAATCGCAATACTATCGTATTCTGGCTTAAGTATTGCAATAGCATCGTATCGTGTGGAGCCTGGTGATTCCCACCCCAAGCCAGTCAGGATCCTCTCTATGGTGCACCTGTAGAAGGTCAGGATCCTCTCTATGGTGCACCTGTAGAAGGTCAGGATCCTCTCTATGGTGCACCTGTAGAAGGTCAGGATCCTCTCTATGGTGCACCTGTAGAAGGTCAGGATCCTCTCTATGGTGCACCTGTAGGTCAGGATCCTCTCTAGGGTGCACCTGTAGAAGGTCAGGATCCTCTCTATGGTGCACCTCTAGAAGGTCAGGATGCTCTCTATGGTGCACCTATAGGTCAGGATCCTCTCTATGGTGCACCTGTAGAAGGTCAGGATCCTCTCTATGATGCACCTGTAGAAGGTCAGGATGCTCTCTATGGAGCACCTGTAGGTCAGGATCCTCTCTATGATGCACCTGTAGAAGGCCTGTCTGATGTGGCTGGGGAGGGCGTTCAAGAGGGGGGGTGTGGCAGCCGAGAAGGCCCGGTCACCCCAGGTCCAGAGCGTAGTCCTGGTGGTCGGAAGGGTGTTTGCATCTCCGGACCTCAGGCAACGGGTGGGGGTGTGATGGTGGAGGAGGTCAGAGAGATAGGAGGGGCCAGGTTGTTGAGGGATTTGATGGTGGTGATGAGTAGTTTAAAGTCTATTCTGTGTGTGACTTGGAGCCAGTGGAGGTTGTGGAGGACCGGACTGAGGTGGTCTCGGCGGTTCTGGATGTATTGCAGTTTGTTGTTGATATTGTTTGGTGAACAGAAGAGGATGCTATTGCAGTAATTGAGTCTGGAAGTGATGAGGGTGTGGATTTCAGCGGCAGTAAAAGAGAGGCTCTTAATTTGTATCTTCCAAAGCACAATGGTTGAATACTTATGCAACAGCATATTTCAGTTATTATGTTCCTTAACCCCCCGCCCCCGCGAGGGTTCACAGATATTCCTGGGTTTGCGTGCAGGGCCTTTTGATGGTGATGGGAGATGTCGGGTATCGAACACGGAGCCGTCAGTGGCTCACAGCGTGGGGACGCCTCGGGCTGCTCGTTTATTTCAGGAGTCTGCAGACAGGAAACACTCACTCAACATCTGTCTGGTGAACAATATAAACAGAACAGAATAAAAGGAGCTGAGATGGAAACTACCGGATCATTCTGAAGGTCTCTGCAGCTAAATGGTTGTTGCTGTTGTCTTCTCTGGTTCCTCTGAATAAAGTGAATAATAAATAATAGTGTGTCCGTGTGTGTGTGTGTGTGTGTGTGTGTGTGTGTGTGTGTGTGTGTGTGTGTGTGTGTGTGTGTGTGTGTGCAGCTGGAGATGGATTGTCTGCTATTATTCATACAGAATGTACACTGACTCATTTATAAAGGGATATACGCTCAAAAAAAGACGTATGCCAGTTTCCACGCAATGTTTGCAATTTATAAAATACTAACTTGATGGAAAAACGTGCGGTCCTCCACGCAAACTCTAACCCATGCGTACGCACTAAGCACAAACACGGGAGGGACGAGAAACTGCAACGCCGTTGGCAGAAGGAAGAATGGAGAGAAATATGTGGAAATAATACCATAAATAAAATGTTACCTCTCATTTATCATATATGAAGAATTCATTTTCAAACATTGATTAAAGCCAATCTTAAAATCATTAAACAAACGCCTGTTTGCGACTCCCCAGTGCACACAAAAACATAACTTGGATAAATAAATAAATACGGATATGTTATTTCAAACCACCTCGAATATGTTGTGTTAATGTTATGAAATGTTTTCTCATAAATGATGCGGTAAGCAGGAGGACAGAATTACGTCTAAACTAACGCCGTTTTGCATTTCTATAGGTTGTATATACGAGCATGGTTTTATATACTACCATGTTTAATCATGTTTTATGCCGTTTGCCAAGACTTGATAAGTCGCTCATAAAACACAGGAGGTATGGAAACTAAGAACACCATATGTGGTAAATTGTACAGCTAATATAACAACACATTAGTTGTATTTCCTTCATGGTGGATTATGGATATATAGTTGCTGATCGACAGCCGGAACACAAACCACCAAATACAAACAAATAATTCAGATCCAGTCGCCATGACTCCACTCCGGAGGGATTCCCCGATAATTTCTTAGAGTTTCTCATCAAGGGGGGTCTCCTGTCCCCGGTACAAACACACTGACTGAGGAAGGTTAGGCTATGTGTATTTATTTTGTCATGAACCTTTTTCGGACCACTTATTTATTTATGTTGGTGACGATCCGACCTCCATGCTGCTACTCTGGTTCAAACTGCATCCACCAAACAATATGATTTATCTCGACCTCCCCAAAATAACCAAAATCTGACACGGTGTGAGATGTCTTTTTTAGCTGTTCTGTCGTCATTTCCTGCGATCTTCTTCATGCAGTCAGTAAAAATGAATGAATGAATGGGCGTTTCTTTGACTATTTATAGGCAAATATGGGCATTACGTGAAGCCCGCAAAAGCTGCACGGCATTTCGAGTCGTTTATGTACCTATTTATCGGATTTCTACTACGTAAGCAACCTTCCCACGTGAATCATAAGTACGGCGTTATACATGAGGCCCCAGGCCTTTACAAACTACGGAAAATAAACGCCAAACGTCCTCAGAAACACGACCAGATCATTTCACCATGTCGTGATTTTCACATTTATACTACATGTTTTCTTTCTGCTGGTTACATTTTTTTATTGGATGTTATTTGTTTTTATGAGGTTAACGGCTGTACAAAAAAAAAGTTTCAGATTGTTTTGCCATTTTTTATTGGACTTATACTCCTTGAGTATCGATGGCTGTGTGGTTGCACACTTGTGATGTACTTGTACTCCCTGTGTATCTATGGCTGTGTGTTTGTATGCTTGTGATGTACTTGTACTCCCTGAGTATCGATGGCTGTTTGTTTGTACGCTTGTGATGTACTTGTACTCCCTGAGTATCGATGGCTGTGTGTTTGTACGCTTGTGATGTTTGTACTCCCTGAGTATCGATGGCTGTGTGTTTGTACACTTGTGATGTACTTGTACTCCCTGAGTATCGATGGCTGTATGTTTGTACACTTACAGTATGATGTGCTTGTACTCCCCGATTATCGATGGCTGTGTGCAGCAAAGGTTTCCTGACTTTTCTGCGTTAATGAAACACGGAGCCTGGAGATGATAATCAGACGAGGAAAAGGGCACGAGCAGCTTTCTCCTGCGTCATCCTTAAATCACCTTCCTGATCTCAGGTCAGTCCAACAAACAGCGTCTAAAAGAAGGAGAGACAGATGCCTGACCTCTGACAGGAAGTGAACCTAAAGGTGGAGAGATGTTCACTCCTCAGTCCTCCTGAGGAGCTGCTAAAGAGACACAGACTCATCATTACCAGAAAATCCTGTCCATGATCCGACAGCCCCCCGAGGTTAATTTAGCCTCCTACTGTGAGTCACAGTCTGACCCTTGACCTTTGTACCACAACACGAGGACGCCATCGACATGTTAATATTAACCTCACAGACGCGTCATCGATCACAGCCAAACACGTCGGCAAGTTTATCTGATGTCTGAATACATGAATAATATCTGACAGCAGCAGGATCTATAAATATGGGGGGCTGAGCCAGCAGCAGAGAGGAGGAGAAGAAGAGGAAGACACATTTTAATCAACAAAGAAATAGTCCTAGGAGCTGAACATAGCCACCACAGAAGAAAAAATACTTGTGATCTTCTGTAGGACCTTCGTCATCTCTGTGAGTGACTTCACATTTTCCTGTTCCGTAGTTAGAGCTTTGAGAATTTCAGGGGTAGAAAACCATGCTCTGTGTTTTGCTCAGTTTCTGGAGATGGAGAGTGTTCGTGCGGCCGTCTACCTGTCCGTCTGTCTTTCCCTGCTGACCTCCCTGTGTCAGGGTCGAAGGTCACCGGAGACGCTCTTCGGACTCACAGACAAAGAGCTGGTGAGGCGTACAGGATCTCTGCAGCGTATTTACACGCTTTTATTCTGTACATCGTAAAGATCATAGCTAATTAAAGTTGTATCCAAATGTTTAAAGGGAACGTCGAAATAGAATTAATGAGGGTTTCAATGTTTTCAAAAGTAATTGATGTTGTCAAATTATGAATTTTAAGCTAATATAATGTGTAAAATGTTGTCAAGAGAATGTCATCGAGGGAATTATCAATAATCAAGAAGTTTTCATATTAACCAATGAAGCCAGGTTATGCTGCATTAAATTATTTAGTGACGATAATTTGAATAAATGAAATACTAAATTATACATTTAAAATAAGTTAGAGCCATAGGGTGACGAGATGATTTATAAGAAGCTAATCCAAAAGGTTAAAATTATCAATTTAACGGATTATGTTATTATTAAGTGATGAGTTAGATTATTAAATCGAAATATTTTTTACAAAAGTTATTTTAACGAATTATTATAAAATCAGATGTAATTTAGGTGGTGGGTTAATGTGTTAAAAATATGTTTCTATTAATAATACAAAACTAATAATATTAGTCTGTTCTTTATCTGACTGCACAGACAGCTTTAGTATACATAGACATTTAACACAAGTGAAAAAAATTATGATGTTAATTTGAAATTGAAAGTCAGCGTTATGAATTAAACACATAATGTCTAAAAGAGTTGGTAATGCTCAACATTTTCTTAATTCACTATACTAACAAGAAAATCTGATTGATGCACATTTAAAGAGCAAATAAATACTGTGTGTGTGTGTGTGTGTGTGTGTGTGTGTGTGTGTGTGTGTGTGTGTGTGTGTGTGTGTGTGTGTGTGTGTGCAGGCTGCTCTCCTGGATCAGGCTGACAGCAGTGTGTCTCTCTCTGTGGAGAAGAAGGCCAGCGTCATCCCCCGGGTAACACCAGCTGTCAATCAATCACATCTCATTCATCCATTCATTCCTACACTCCTTCAAATCCATTCATCCATTCAGTGATTCATGTCCTTTGTGTTTCCTGTTCTGCACTAACATGTTTACAGTCTGTCATATGAAACATGTTTATTTATCAAATGACATCACTTCCTGTCTCTGGGCTGTGTTCAGGGACATTTTGAAGAGAAAACCTGTCTCCCTGTCCCCTATCTCTCTCTTCCTCCCTCCTGTCTCCTGTCTCTCTCTCCCCTGTCTGTCTCTCCTGTATCCCTCTCTCCTGTCTCTCTCTCCTGTCCCCCCCTCCCTCCTGTCTCTCTCTCTCCCTCCCCCCTCTCTCCTGTCTCTCCCCCTCCCTCCTGTCTCCCTCTCTCCTGTCTCCCTCTCTCTCCTGTCTCCCCTGTCTCCCTCTCTCTCCTGTCTCCCTCTCTCCTGTGTCCCTCTTTCCTCTCCCCCTCCCTACTCTCTCCCTCTCCTGTCCCCCCTATCTCCTGTCTCCCCCTTTCTCCTGTCTCCCTCTCTCCTGTCTCCCTCTCCCCCGTCTCTCTCTCCTGTCTCCCTCTGTCTCCCTCTCTCTCTCCCCCTCTCTCATGTGTCTCCCTCTCTCCTGTCTCCCTCTCCCCCTCTCTCCTGTCTCTCTCTCTCTCTCCTGTCTCCCTCTCAGTGTGATGTGGGCGAGCGATGTGCGATGAAACATGGCCCTCGTATCGGTCGGCTGTGTGACTGTCTGAGAGGAACGGCTTGCAACACCTTCTTCCTTCGCTGCTACTGAACACACACACACACACACACACACACACACACACACACACACACACACACACACACACACACACACACACACACACACACACACACACACACACACACACACACACACACACACACACACACACACACACACACACACACACACACACACACACACACACACACACACACACACACACACACACACACACACACACACACACACACACCTGTCTCTCTGCATGTCTCTGTTTCAGTTTCAGTGTCTGCCCCTCAGATTCATTTATTTTTCTTAAAATAAAGGTTCTTCATTAAGCTGCTCGGCTCACATGACTCCATCATTTAAAGTACCTACATAACAAATATACCCAGTACAAGTTCCTGAAGTCAAAGTATATGCAGTAAAAATGTACTCTATGAAGTAAACATATACATGGTTAAAGTATCTGCCTTATAAATATATACAGTACAAGTTCCTGCAGTCAAAGAATTTGCAGTAAATGTATCAGCAGTAAAAGTAACGAAGGTAACTTTGTTACTATGGACTGACGGCTTCGGGCCTTGTAATATTGCACATGTGGGTTAGCACTTTATGAAACAACTTCTATTTGAACAGAAATAATGTAACCCAGCACTAGTAGTGAAAGGTTTGCACTTTATTAGCGTGATTTGCACAGTACAGTTTGGCATTGCATATTTGCAAATTTTTATATAAATTATACTATTTATTGAGGTAGTATTTATTAAATGATTAAACCGTATTCATTGGAATGTCGTCTGGCAAATGCTGGTCGGGTCCTCGGCTCCACCTGAAAAGATAGGGGGGTTAGCGAGAGCGCCAAAAGTGTTTATGATTGTGTAAGAATAACAGCGGTTGAGATTAATCATTGTGTGCAAATGTGTCCATCGCTTACCCATGCTGTTTCGTCCTGTGTCCGCGCCTCGGGTGTTATGTTCAATCTGAATTTTCTTTAAAATAAAAAACATCAATATTGATTCTGACTTTTCTACATCCAACTCACAGGTTTATCATTACTTTGAGATAAAAGATGATTAATTTAACCCTTTTAGAAGTGTAGATATGGTCATTTGTTCTGGGAATGTCATTTTCGAGCCTGAGACCTGAAAAACAGGCTCAGCGCTTAACAGGTTAATAAATGATCACTACACTATTAACTTTATTGTGAAACTAAAACAGAACGGTAAAAGAATAGTTTCCGGTCCATTCTGAGGCCCAATCTCTGTAGATAAATAAAGAACTACGAGAGATGTGTCATATTTAATGCAGCTGATGCATTTATTATAATGCATTTATGTGAAGACTTTCAAAGAGTAAAGCAAGCACTAGCTGAATAAAGTATGATTTTATCTTTTACGATACGTTTTTTTTCATATGGAATACAGTTGGAGGTCAACCAATCACAGAGCTTGAGGACTAATCACGGGGCTTGTCAAGCAAAGCACATGGTGTAGTCTCAAAAGATAGCTGAGGATTATGGGTAGTGTCAGAGGCGCGGGAAGGTATTTTGAGTGGGGGTGCTGAGGTGCTGGACTCCAGTGAACACTATTACGGGCACTATAGAGCACGCACAAAAAAACTCCCCACACGCAAACACACAGTAAACCCGCGACTGTTACAATGAAGGCTCGATAATCAGCTCACGGCATATAGGCAGGGGTAAAGTGCTATTTTTTACGAGTGGGGAGCAGACCTCACCTCCTCTAGGGGGGTCCGGGGGGATGCTCCCCCGGGAAGATTTTTTTTTAAATATTGAAGTTAAAGCGTCAATCTGGTGCACTTTGAGAGCAACATTAAGAGATCTATGGATACATCTCTCAACACCCAGATGAAACACAACTGTAAGCAGATGTTCTTTTTCTTTATGGATATTTTACAAATCACTCCCCTTTCAAACTGTATTCTTGTTTTACTGCCATATAGTATTTCATAACTGTTTTTCCTTTATTCTCTTTTTTTTTTTATAACTATAATGATCATATGAAGGTGTGCCGCGGAAATAATCTTTTGAATAATTTTTGACCTAACCGTTTGAGACTCACTGAGATAACTTAGACTAAAGTTAACTATCTAAACACTCAGAGAGTCCTTTAGCTCACCTGAGCCTCTCAGTCTGAGAGGAGAGCTCTCCTCCAGCTTGTTGTGGAACAAACAGCTCCGTATGTCCGTTAGTGCAGCTAGCTAACCAGATGCTAACAACACGGTCCCTGCTGCTGGCACCGGTCCCTCTCTCTCTCCCCCTCTCTCACACACACTAAATGCGCTATTTCCGCACACACACAGAGCCGCGAGCTTGAATGACACAAGCACACTTTTATTTCCATGCAACTCTCTGATTGGTCTGGTGTCTTGCCTCTGTTGCATTCACTGAACACGGGAAATTACAGTCCTAACGTCCTTTCTAGTGTCTTGATGAGGTTCAGGTAAAGCACGGTTAATGTATTATAATATTGAGGTAGAATTGTCCGGGGCTACAGAAAAAAAATTCGGGGCAGGCCAAAATATTATTTTACCAACAATGTGGAATGTATTGGCTACATATTACACAGATTATGCACAGCGGGAGCAGCAATAACCGTCAAATAATAATTCAGACAGGGGAGCTCCGCACCCCCTGCCTGCCGCTAGGGGGTGCTGCAGCGCCCTCAGCACCCCCCTTCCCGCGCCCATGGGTAGTGTAGTGTCTTCTGCCATCCTAAAACTCCGATACAACTATTTGTTTCTCAGCACAAAACACAAAAGCATTGTACACATTTCAAACCAATCAATGTTGTGTAATTAACAAGGATAATCTGGTGTTTTTGAGTTGATGAGTTGTGCAGATATCACTGTAAAGTCAATCGACAGTAAAGAGAATACTTATTTCCGGGTGTAAAATCCTCCGTTATCCAATGGGAATGGATGCTCACATTGCCTTTTACTGCCTCCGACATGGACCGATGCGGTGCTTCCCTGAGCGCCAAATACCGCCGCCGATGGGAATAGATTGCAATCAGTTGAAAGCTCTTTGCGTCCGTTTATGAAGCTGAAGGAGACTCGGTGCGTTACAACTGCACGCCAAAGGACCCTGACCAAGCTATTGGTCTATCAGGGAGGGATTGTGTTGGAAGAATACATCCGAACTGTGGAGAAAGTCCTGAATTAATTAGTGATTTTGAGTTCCAAATCAACATCACAATTGTTAGGCAGCTCTAAAGCCTAAAAGATTGTTCCTAATATTACATTGTTACGCCCCACCCTTAAAATGGCCCAATCGGGCTAACAAAATGTCGTTACAGCAACGCAAAGTGTAGAGGAACTAGAGGGAAAAGGAAGAGGGAACACTTACAGCCGTAACAACATCCTTTCTCTTTTCCTATATAGAAATTCTAATAACTCAGCGTTGTGCCTAGCCGAACATTTTAAAATGTAACTTTCTTAAAATAACAATAGGGTTTCATTAGAATGTTCAATATGAGGCCCATCTTTTGCTACTGAATTCAAGAACCGTCTAGCATAAGACAAATACTGTCTGACTGAATATCACAGCAAACTGCACATAACTTTTATATTTTCAAACATTAACTTCTACACTAACTTTCCAGTCAACTTAAATACATTCTCGTCTCCTTTTTTTTTCTTAAGCAACAATGTCCGTGTAACGTTGTCACCTCACTACAGTGCGACCACTTCTGGTGGTAACTGATGATTGCCCACCACCAGTGTCTCTGGCTGTGTGCAGGTGTGCGTCATATGCAAGGCCCCGCCTTAAATGGAGTGCGATTTCCGCCAAAGATTTTGGAAATTGGTCCGTGCGCAAAACATTGTGGGGATTTTAAGACCGCGGAGGATACAGATGTGCAGCCTCGAAATTTCCCGCAACAAAGGACGCCGGTCTCTGTAGAATTCCAAGGATCCTAGACATTGGAACAGTCCATCGGCGGGACTCGATCATGTAGCATCCTTGAAATAGTGGCTTTGGAGGAGCCTTCCTCGACATTGAGAAACACCCACAGTCTCTGAGTGACTGGTGTCAACAGTCTCTTTGTCAGTGAGATCACTAAAACCCAGTTCTTGAGTAAGTCTCAAGTGCTTCCGTTTCTCCTTAAAGGACCACATGAGTCCAACTTGATTTCGTAGAATCTAGCATCAATTGACCTCAACACTGTGCCTAATCTCCAAACAGTATGGGGTCAGAGTGGCTGTATCCTCACACAGTCACCTGGTTTCAGCTTTCCGAGGTCCCTCGCTGATCTGTCATAGTAGACACGCAGACGTTGTTGTTTATTCCTCAGATCCGGCTGTGCTTGAATTACTTCTGGATGCAAGAGACTTGCTCTCGTTGTCTTGTAGAAGTTATTCTGCTTCCTGTATGTTGCGTGGACCTGACAATTTGTTTCTGCATTTTCTCAGCTGATGAATTCAACTGTGTGTGATTCAGATAACCTTTAATTTGAGATCATTTATGAATTCAAGCTGAGATAATTAATCGATCAGACAGACATTTCATCCACGAGCATCACAGAGACAGGGTGACATTTAGCTCCCAGCAAGAGCAGAGAGATAGGACGTGGTCATTACAGCACCTAACACACACACACACACACACACACACACACACACACACACACACACACACACACACACACACACACACACACACACAGAGTGTTCTGACAGGAGGCATCAGTCTAGTCATTCGACATTAAGCATCAAAATATTGAAGATTAACTTTTTGTTTGTGGTCCCAGTGGTACATATATTTTTCATATCATAAATAGCCCAATTATGTTCATATTCACTTCAATGTATTCGAACTTTGGGAAAAATCAATACAATGTCCTCTATTTAAAAAAGTAATAGCTTTACAAGCACTTACATCAGCCTGTAAGTGTTTTCAAAGGCATACATCAGTACAAACAATCTGTATTCTTAATGATTATGAAAACTTTTCTGGATTCAAGTCTTGAAAATCAACTTACTGTAAGTATGTCTGCAGTTTTTGAAATATACACTGTTGCTTTTAGAAAAGTCAGGGGTGGGTGGAAACTATGAAACATGCAAGCGCAAACATGAATGTGTACGCCTGAACAAAACAACGTTTCAATAAAGCAATTTTTCTTTAGACCTCCCAGCTAGAGATGTTTGGTTCTAAAAACATTCTGAGAATGTTACATTCATTGTTCTCGGAATGTTTTCAGTGGGAAGTTTTCTTTTGGTTCCCATAACATTCTTCTGAAAGGTAGGATAACGTTCTCTAAAAACATTCTCAAAATGTTTGGTGATAACATTGTTGGATCATTATGCCCTACTATTTTTAAACGTTTTCAGCGGGAATTTTTTGTTTGGTTCCCAGAATGTTCTTCTGAAAGGTAGGATAACGTTCTCTAAAAACATTCTTAAAATGTTTGGTGAAAACCTTCTTAAAATGTTTTTTATAACATTTGTAGAACATTATGCCCTATTATTCTTAAAACGTTTTCAGCAGAAGCTTTTATTTTGGTTCCCAGAATGTTCTTCTGAAAGGTAGGATAATGTTCTCTAAAAATATTCTTTAAATGTTTTTGATAACATTGTTAGAACATTATGCCCTACTGTTCTTAAAATATTTTCAGCTGCAAGTTAGATTTGTTTATTTTGCCAGAACGTTATTATTTTAGAGAAGGATAACATGCTTTATGTTTAAAACATTATGCAAATGTTCTGTGGTAACAATTTACTAAAATATTTTTACATTATTAGAACATAAAGACATAATATTCCTGTAATTGTTCAACTCAAAATTCCTGGGTAAGTGGACTGACCACTGTGGTCATTAGGATGATTTTGATAGTTTACTTAACTATTGGAATTTGACTATTAACACATGTAAAAGGATGAATCGGAATCAGCTGGTGAAAGTAACATTTGTTTATTAGAAAAGGGGAGCTGGGAGTGGAGGTTGGTTATGGCAGCAGTGGGAAACAGTTGTTCCAGGGTGGAGAGGCCTGGCTGGTCTTGGGAGTGTGGAAGGCCTTGGATTCCTCCTGGGAGAGATATAACAATGAGTGTGAGGTAAAAGCAGGCAAAGTTGTCAAAGAATATGCTGATAAAAAGCCAGAGCGGCACGCAACAAACAGTTCACGGCAGCAATCCGGCAGGGAATGAGTGCAGGCTGCAGGCTTTCATAGTGTGGCTGATGAGCAGGTTGCAGGTGTGGTTGATTGGAGATTGCTCCCAGCCGTGTAGAGCAGACCAGCAGGCAGAGAGAGAGACACACAGTAGAAACAAACACATACAAACACTAACAGGGGTTTCAGGGACAGGCAGTCACAGTCGATCCGGTCCTCAATACAGTATGTCTGTCGGTCTCAAATCTAAAGGGTGCAATAACGATTTTATCCAATATGCATAAACAGCGGACACTGTTTATACGCAGCCCTCACAAACCACAGATAGCTTCTAACTGTTAGAACCTACATACGAGACACAACCTTTATAGTCAGAAAAAGTGTGATTATTTTCGGATATTTTACAAATATGATATTATGAATACTGTGGGCCTACATACCTTAGTGTGATTATAAGTGCATGTGAGTGAATATTGGCATGCATACATTCGTTTTTATACGTCCTATTCATTGTCTCAATGCGCTCATACATCTTAAGAAAGTTATCACCAAAAATGTTAAGAATGTTTTTAGAGAACGTTATCCTACCTTTCAGAAGAACATTCTGGGAACCAAAATAAAACGTCCCGCTGAAAACATTCTTCGAACAATGAATGGTAACAAACATTTCTAGCTGGGAACTCACACATGCCACCGCAAATATGCAATATCTGCTTACAGCTTAACATGAATTACGTGCATGATTGTTTTTTTCAAAAGGAAAATATGGTGACATCTTTTTTTTAAAACATCCTTTTCAAACAAATGCAACAAGTTTGTTTTTTAACGCGTTCTAAAAATAAATCTGACGTTGACCATGACGTGTTAATATTTGCCATAACAGGAACGTTTTATAAAAAAAGAATAACATCCTGAATTTTTTTTCTGAATGTTTCTTGGAGAATGTTCTTCATTTGTTATCATGTAACATTGAGGGAACACTTTATAAAGAACATCTTTAATGTGTTACCCAACAACGTCCAAAACACATCCTTAGAATGTTGCAGGCAAAACGTTCCACCTTTGTTAACATATCACATTAAAGGAACATTTCATAAAACACTTTCTATCATCTCAGGCCTCAATAACATCCTGAAAACATTTTCAGAATGTTGCTTGGAGAATATTCTTCATTTGTTATCATGTAACATGAAAGGAACATTTTATAAAACCCTTTCTGTCATCTCTGGTCTCAATAACATCCTGAAAACATTTTCAGAATGTTGCTTTGAAAATGTTCTTCATTTGTTATCATGTAACATTGAGGGAACGTTTTATAAAGAACATCTTTAATGTGTTACCCAACATCATCCAAAACACATCCTTAGAATGTTGTAGTTAAAACGTTCCACCTTTGTTAACACATCACATTAAAGGAAAGTTTTATAAAAAAACTTTCTGTCATCTCAGGTCTCAATAACATCCTCAAAACATCCTCTGAATGTTGCAGTTCAAACGTTATGTCTTAAACCTTATAGGAACATTATTTGAAAAAATAAACATCCTAAAAAGGTTCTTTGAACATCAGATTAAAATGTTTCTTTAAAACCTTATTAGAACCAATAGGTAACATTAGCCAAAGTTGTGATAACGTTCCCCGCTAGCTGGGCTTTCTCTCTGTGAAGGAACAATAAAAACGCACGGCGGAGAGGTTACGGTCTGTGTAAGAGAGAAAATTAAGATACGTACATGGCAGTAAACAAACGTCCGTTGTTGACGCATATTAAGGACTTAACTATTATCTCCAGCTCCTGGCTCTGCCATTCAGTTTTCCTCAGTTTGAGTCTGATGAAGCTGTGAGGAATGACGACCAACACATTCATGTGTATGGACCTGTTTACGCCAGGTACATTTGCGGTGACAAAATGAGGACCTTAAGAGAGTCTCTCCTGTGTCTCCAGAGATAGGGCTTGTTTCTGAATGTTTTAGCACAAACCGAGCAGCTGAACGGTTTCTCTACTGTGCGGGATACCATTTGGCTCCGCAAAACTACCTTCTGTGAGAAAGATTTCTCACACACTGAGCAGCTGAATGGTTTCTCTACTGCATGAGTTCTCATGTGTTTGTGGATGCCTGACAAATTAACTCTTGAAACATTTTTTTACAAAGGAGTAATAATGGACACTGGATAAACTTGAACATATAACCAAGGACTTTTCAGTGTATATGCCCTTTTTGTGGTCATTGGGGGCCGGAGTGTTGTAGGCATTTTTGATATTTGCTTAATTATAGTTACAATGAAATATGCATTTTTATGTAGTGTCATTTAAGCATATCTACTGTAGTTTAGGATGTGTTGATGTTTATTATTGTTTTGATTGATGTAGCTGTTATTCTCATTATCAATTATTGGACAAATAGTGACGTAACCTGTAGGCCTTTTATTTAGGACAGGTGAACAGGTGTTCACAATAAGTGGAAGGGTTAACAATTGTCACTGCACGGTACAAGCTACCAATTACACGCATTATACGCTTGGAATATTTTATTAAAAGTTATATTTACTATTTTCTCTGCTTTTCATTAATAAACTGGTGACAATGGATGATTAAAGTGGATTTTCTGACCACTCATAACATGCCTCAGGAGGCAAGCAGGATAGAGAAATATTCCTCAAACCACATTGTGAAATGATTGGATTTTTTTTTTGTTGTAGGTTCAAGGCTTTTAATAGGCATACATTCAAAGCTACAGTGTAGTTATGACGATGAATAGCATAATAAGATTGTGAACACCTCTGCGAGCTGAACTGCACACACCCGGAGAACACGGCCAGGGATGCCATCAGGTCTAGGAGCCTTGTGTTGGTTAACGCTTTTAAAGGATCTGCAGACATCTGCCCTGTTTAAAGCAAAAGGGCAGGGCTTCCGGTCCTTCTGTGCCTCCACTGCCTGGCTGCTCTCGAATCATGCAAAAAAACTGTTCAGCTAATCTGGGAGAGATGCGCATGCAGACAGTCCCGCAGTACCCTTCGCTGCTCCTTTGTAATCTGTCATTGTTCTTAGTCCCGCCCACATGTTCCGGGTGTTACAGCCTTTGAAGTCAGACTCCACTTTGTCTCTGTATTGTCTCAGCTAGAGCCAACCTGAAGAGAGGCATCAGGGATGCCAAAGCAGCCTACAAGAGGAAGATTGAGGACCACTTCACCAACAACGATCCACGGCGGGTGTGGCAAGGTATACAGCACATCACCAACCAAAAGAACAATAACAGCACAACGGTTGACGGGGACGCCTCACTGGCAGAGGAACTTAATTGTTTCTTTGCTCGTTTTGAGTTCAATGCAGTAGAGACGGACACAACAACCTCACAAGCATCCAACAGTCACACCCTCACTGTGCAGGAGCATGATGTGAGGCGTGTGCTCAGAGCGGTGAACCCGAGGAAAGCTGCAGGCCCTGATGGCGTGACGGGAAGGGTGTTGAAGGAGTGTGCAACAGAGTTCCTCTTCTGCCCTCACCACCCGTGTAAATGCATGGCTATGCAGCGAGCTAAACACTCTCCCAAAAATGACCGAGACAGGAGCTGACGTTTGGTATTTTAATAGGAGCGGTGTGAAACTGAAATGATACAAACAAAGACATGTATAAATATCTAACAACAACAAAATATAATGTACTTTTCCCCAAAAATAAACCAAATGCACTCCAACATCCAATAAGGGACAATTACTACTCATGCAGCAATTATATGGCTTAACTACATCTGCTGAATTTAGATAAATGTTACATAAGATGCAAAAATATAAGTAGCACATTATACAAAATGTTTCCCTAAACAAATGTACTCACAGATTATGCCTTCTCAAGGCTGAAAATAACCGGATGGACACAGATAGAGTCAGGGACCTGTTCCCCATGCGGCTCTCAAACAAAATGTCAGAACGGAAGCCTAACACAGACGTTTTACTAGGAACGCACTTGCCTGTCCCTAGAGGCCACTAAGGATATAGAAGTCAAGGACATAGATGTCAGTCATTAGAATGACAGAACAGTTCCCGTTAGCAGGTAATTACCGGACTACGACCGGTAAAATATGCTGGGCCCAGGAGTTCAAAACTTTGAATCCCTATCTGATCAAATCAGATTTGGATTTTGGGGATTTCAAAACCAAAAAACAGGATTAGGATCACTTTCATATCCGATCAGATCAGGAAATCCAATCCAAGCTTTAATCTGGATCAAATCTTTCAAAATGGGTAGTTCAAACCGACAACACAGGATTGGGATCAGTTTGATCCCAAAAAACTGGATTATCCTGATCCCACCAAAGGGGTGGATTTCCAGTGGATTACCAGAGCAAAATGTACTGTACAATTTATTTTAAAATATGTTTCAATTTAAATAAGATGGCAAAGTTTGTTCACTGAAATAATACACAATTTTTAGCCTTCATGGGAAATACATTTTATTTTTTCCATTTTTGCTCACGTTTGTGGTGGCCTATTTTGTTTTCAACCAAATGTTGATGACATAAATGTTTATGCTCGTAAAAGTATCACAGCAAAGATTGTCAATCACAAATGTAATTTAGATTAAAGTAAAAATATCTTCAACAAAAAAAAAGTCCATCATCTGTCATCACCTTTCAAATAAAAAAATATAATTAAACATTATAGATGTCTCTGCAATGTGGTCTCTTGTCTTCCTTGTATTATTTTTCATGTCCACTAGATGGCGATCGGTAGGATTAAAGCACTGATATTCAGGATCTAATCATCTTGAAACATCGTAATCTGGATCAGGCTGATCCTATCCTGAATTGCTTTGAACTCCAGGGACAAAATCTGGCCGACTTGTCTGATCCTGGATCACAAAAAATGGGATTTCAAAATCGGATCGGATCTGATTGAGATTAAAAGTTTTGAACTCCTGGGCCCTGAAGACCGGCAAATCTAAATCTCTCCGGTCAAAGTGTCCGTTCAAAATAATTTCCGCTTAGCGCAATACCACATCAGTTGCGCAACTTGCGCCACTTATGTGACAGACAAAAGAGTATGTGACAGACAAGAATAGTCAATTCTAATGTCTAACACTTAATATGGAGAAAGAGATGTCCTGTATGGGTTGATTGTGCGTTGATCTGTTGGTAATGCCTCTGGGTTCCGGTGGGCATGTAAACAAATGCATAATGCTGCGCTATACTTTGCGACCTCACCCGCATAGCGACGCTTATTGTTTAGGTGTCTTTTAATAAGCAGGTAGTCCTATCATTAGCTAGAACTTGCTAGATCTGATCGATATGGACATAAACGCGAGTGAAGTCTAATCTGACGGGAGAGAGAGATCAGATGCTGCTGACGAGTCGACACGCAGCTCTGCATAATCACCTGCAGCGGTGAGCGGAACAAAACACACACTTCAGGTTAGAATATCACACGTACTGTAGCTATTTTAATTACCTTTAAACTACCGTAACTAGTTATAGATATGTTTAGTTTTACTGTCGGGTCACTCATTACTGATCCGCGAGCTGCATGATATTGGCGGGCTGTCAGGAGAGGGCGAGAGCGCTATGTTTATTATTCCCGTGTTATTGTAAGTTACTGTTCACTTTCGAATAATGTAGTTAATCTACTATAATTCGTTTGTTTAATATCGAATTTGTTTTAAAGCACAATAAATAACCAAGAAGACCTTTGACCGGCACTTTTCGCATTTTGTCCGGAAGATTTAAACTTTAACGGACATGTTTACCGGCGAAAAAATATTCTAACGGGAACTAACTTACGGAGGTCTTCACAAAGATCTTCAAGCTGTCACTCTCCAAATCCATCATCCCTTTGAGCCTGAAATCTGCCACAATCATCCCTCTGCCGAAAAAAAACATCATCTCCAGCCTCAACGACTACCGCCCGGTAGCACTCACACCGCTCATCATGAAGTGTTTCGAGAGGCTGGTCCTGCAGCACATCAAAACCATTCTCCCACCCACCTTCGACCCAAATCAGTTTGCGTATAGAGCAAATAGGTCTACAGAGGATGCCATCGCTACTGTTCTTCACAGTGCACTGTCCCACCTTGAACACCAGGGGAGCTATGTGAGGATGCTCTTTGTTGATTACAGTTCTGCCTTTAATACAGTCATCCCGGCCAGATTGATTTCCAAGCTATCTGACCTAGGATTTTCCCCAAACATCTGCCAATGGATTAAGGACTTCCTAACTAACTGCCCCCAGACAGTGAGAATAGGCCCTCACCTCTCCTCCACCCTCACACTCAGCACTGGTTCGCCACAAGGCTGTTTGCTTAGCCCCATGCTCTACTCCCTGTACACCTATGACTGTGCCCCCACTCACCCCACCAACACCATCGTCAAGTTCGCGGACGACACAACTTTTGTTGGACGGATCACAAGAGGAGATGAGTCAGCCTAGAGGGATGAAATCCAGAGACTGGCAGTGTGGTGTTCAGATAATAACCTTGTTCTGAACTCCATAAAAACAAAATAACTCATTAGACTTCAGGAAAAACAGCACAACACCAGATCCACTGTACATCAACGGCAACTCAGTTTGCGTATAGAGCAAATAGGTCTACAGAGGATGCCATCGCCACTGTTCTTCACAGTGCACTGTCCCACCTTGAACACCAGGGGAGCTATGTAAGGATGCTCTTTGTTGATTACAGTTCTGCCTTTAATACAGTCATCCCGGCCAGATTGGTTTCCAAGCTATCTGACCTAGGATTTTCCCCAAACATCTGCCAATGGATTAAGGACTTCCGAACTAACCGCCCCCAGACAGTGAGAATAGGCCCTCACCTCTCCTCCACCCTCATACTCAGAACTGGTTCACCACAAGGCTGTTTGCTTAGCCCCATGCTCTACTCCCTGTACACCTATGACTGTACCCCCACTCACCCCACCAACACCATCGTCAAGTTCGCGGATGACACAACTTTTGTTGGACTGATCACAAGAGGAGATGAGTCAGCCTTTAGGGATGAAATCCAGAGACTGGCAGTGTGGTGTTCAGATAATAACCTTGTTCTGAACTTCATAAAAACAAAAGAACTCATTAGACTTCAGGAAAAACCGCACAACACCAGATCCACTGTACATCAACGGCAACTGTGTGGAAAGGGTTCCCGCCTTCAGATTCCTTGGCACACACATTGCTGAAGATCTATCCTGGTCTATCAACACCACAGCATCTGTAAAAAAGACCCAGCAGCGACTCCACTTCCTGAGGATCCTCAGGAAAAACAACCTGGAGGAGAAGCTTCTGGTGTCTTTCCACCGCTGCTCCATAGAGAGTGTGCTGGCATATTGCCTAAACACGTGGTGTGCCAGCTGCTCAGAAAAGGATAGGAAATCCCTTCAGAGGGTCATCAACACAGCCCATAAGGTCATCGGCTGCTCACTGCCTTCTCCGGAGGAACTCTTCAGCCAACGTTGCCTCAACAGAGCAGGCAAAAATAATTGCAGACTCTTCACACCCTGGACACTTCCTGTTTGCTCTTCTGCCCTCCGGTAGACGTTACAGGTCAATTCAATCAAGGACAAACCGACTGAAAAACTGTTTCTACCCCAGAACCATACGAGAACTGAACACCAATCAATAAGATCCAATCTTCCTATTCCAATCCCAAAAAACTATTTTCTATCTTCTCCACCCTCTTGGACCCCCCCAAAGCCCCTCCCCCTCCTCCCTTCTGTCAAACGACTTTGTTAACCACTTTGAAAAAAAGGTTGATGATATTCGCTCTTCTTTTTCTGACTCACCTTTACTCACCGCTGGGTCACCAGACCCACCTTTCACCCACACACTGACCTCCTTCTCCCCTCTCTCTCCAAGTGAGGTTCTTACCCTCATTACCTCTGCCCGTCCTACCACCTGTCCTCTGGACCCTATCCCCTCAAACCTCCTTCAGACTATCGCTCCTGATATTCTACCGTTTCTCAACCATTTCATCAACACTTCTCTAACTTCTGGTCTCTTTCCAAACAGTCTCAAGGAGGCAAGAGTAAACCCTCTCCTAAAGAAACCCACTCTCAACCCGTTTGAACGCGCTGTCTTTAAACAACTCTCCTGTTATCTCCATCAGAACAACCTTCTGGATCCGCACCAGTCTGGTTTCAAGGCAGGTCCCTCAACAGAAACTGCTCTCCTTGCTGTCTCTGACGAACTGCACACTGCTAAAGCAGACTCCCTCTTCTCTGTCATCATCCTTCTGGACCTGTCTGCTGCATTCGACACGGTGAACCATCAGATCCTCCTTCGCACTCTCCAAGAACTTGGAGTTTCAGGCACTGCACTTTCCCTCCTCACCTCATACTTCAAAGACCGCACCTACAGGGTTACTTGGAGAGGGTCCGAGTCCGACCCTTGTCAATTAACTACAGGGGTCCCTCAGGGCTCTGTTCTTGGTCCCCTCCTCTTCTCCTTGTACACAAACTCGCTCGGGTCTGTCATTAGCCCGCATGGTTTTTCATACCACTGCTACGCTGACGACACCCAACTAATTCTGTCCTTTCCCCGCTCAGAGACCCAGGTCGTCGCACGCATCTCTGCTTGCCTAGCAGACATCTCTCAGTGGATGTCTGCTCATCACCTCAAGCTCAACCTTGACAAGACTGAACTGCTTTTCCTTCCGGGAAAAGATTGTCCCACTCTTGACCTAACAATCAACATCGGCACCTCTGTTGTTTCCCCGACTCAGACTGCAAGGAATCTGGGTGTGGTCCTAGATAACAAACTGTCCTTCACTGCAAACATTGCTGCAACAACCCGCTGCTGCAGATACACGCTTTACAACATCAGGAGGATACTTCCCCAGCTGACCCAGACATCAGCGCAGGTTCTGGTCCAGGCCCTTGTCATCTCACGCCTAGACTACTGCAACTCCCTCCTGGCTGGTCTACCTGCATGTGCCATCCGACCTCTGCAGCTCATCCAGAATGCAGCGGCTCGTCTGGTCTTCAACCTTCCTAAATTCTCCCACACCACACCACTCTTCCGCTCCCTTCACTGGCTTCCAGTAACTGCTAGAATCAACTTCAAGACACTGGTACTTGCGTACCATGCTGCGAATGGATCTGGCCCTTCCTACATCCAGGACATGGTTAAACCATACACCCCAGCACGTGCACTCCGCTCTGCATCTGCCAAACAGCTCGCTGCACCCGCACAGCGAGGGGGACCCAAGTTCCTGTCAGCAAAAACACGTGGGTTTGCTATCCTGGCTCCAAAATGGTGGAATGAGCTCCCCATTGAAATCAGGACAGCAGAAAGCTTACACATCTTCCGGCGCAAACTGAAAACTCATCTCTTTGGACTCCACTTCGAGCGATTGAATTACTAACAAAGCACTTATATACTAATAAAGGGCTGGCTTTCTAAAGCCAGTTGAGTAGCACTTGAAATGTTTGGCTCTATGAAACCTGATGGAAATTTATGATTCTGTTTTCTTCAAGGTTGTATCTTCCTGGTCGAATGCACTTATTGTAAGTCGATTTGGATAAAATCGTCAGCTAAATGCAAAGTAATGTAATGTAATGTAATGTAACACCGTCAAACGCTGAACTGAACAGTTACAACTTGCAACTGCACTACTTTTTAATAGTTTTATTAACTTAATAATTGATCGACATCAGAGATGCAAAATATCACCCCTGTGTTTTTTATATTGTAAACTGTATTTAAATTATGTGTGGCATGTCGGTATGGATGTGTGAGCATATGTTTATGTGTGTATATGTTTATATAGATATATATTTATTCGTTTTATGTGAAAATGCACTGCGAGGATTGCTTTTTTAAATGTCGTTGTACCTGGTGCGATGACAATAAAGGAATTATATTCTATTATATTCTATTATATTCTTTGCACTGCTAATAGCTCTCCGTAGTTCATACCTAGATTTCTTGAACTCATCTGAATTTCCACCGCTGTGCGCGATAGTGCACGCTTTCAGCCTAGTACGTACCTCGCTGTTTATCATCATTGATGCATTTCCCACAATGGAACAATGGCGGAGTCCGGGATAGTGGAGTTGAGCTAAGTCTCAGTGAGAGTAACACGTTACTGTTCTTAATGTCCCGTTGAAAAGCAATCCGACTCCTGAGTTCATCTACACTGTAAATTATAATAGTGCCCCTTACTTAAACAAAATAGTGACATCAACTGATATCTACATTATTTGTTAACTTATCTCAATACAACAAGTTAAAACTACTTTCTTGTGAGAGAAGTTATTTAACTCATCAGCTTGAAGTAACCGTTACTTTAAAGTACGAGTGATCAGCTCTCTTTGAACACACGTGGGCGACTACGCATGCGCAGTTTGCCACAGAGACGTCAGACCGACGTCCAGACCCGGCGCCAGAACGAATCTACAGGGAGGGCATATGATTTTCATGGGAGGGCACACAAAACCGTCACGTGCTGCGGGTCTGCGGCACAATACATATCAAACAGCAAGACCAACAGCATTGTGTAAAGACGCACACTTATCGCAAATACATACACAAATAAAGGGCAATATAGAAACCAGTTTTGAAACATTGTTTGCGTGGCAACACAAACACTGGTAAATCACGAGCAAGGCACACTGGTTAAGGATGGCATCTTCCTCATCATTGCACTCGGAGAGAAATAGTAGAGACGGAGACGATGAACTGTTTAGCCCGCCTTGGGCATGGTTTATTTCTATGCACTGTAGGTGCATCCTTTCGCTCAACCGAGCCATAGCTTGTCAACCCTCCCGATTTTCGCGGGAGACTCCCGATTTCATTGCCCTCTCCCGGTTTCCTCCCGGGTTCATATTTCTCCCGCATTTCTGACATAATCAGATTTACTCTGTACTGTTTCCACTCAGACTTTAATACAGCTACACCATTGTTTCGTTTCCATGGTAGCGCGTCTCTTTAGTAGCGCGCAACTGAGGGTGAGTAAAATATATCACAGAAAACAGAACAAGAATCGACAACTCTATCCTCTGCTCACTCCTTTCCTGCTCCATCAAGGATGGTGCTACAGGCCGCAAGGCATTGCACTTAGAACTACAATAAGCATGTTAATGTTAATCTAACAGCTCCGGCGATAAACTGCTCCCGATTTCTGAGGTCTCAAGTTTGGCAAGTATGCTAACTTAGAACATTATTTTGGCCAACTCTGCATCTTTGTGCAGCGTATACTCAAACAGCGATAGGAAGAGCCCACTGCCTGACTCGGACATAATGTGGAGTGAATCGTGGTCAGGTCACCTCTGAGAGGGAGTTGGTTGACAGCCAAAAAAAAGCTATAATATCAACGACAGCTGACACGTAATAACGGTTCCGTGCCAGCTGATCAGTGTCCACCAAAGTACTCATTTCCTTATTTGTTTCCTCGCGTATCTGTCTCTCTCTCCAAAAACTCTCACATGAAATGTGTTCTTTTGATGCGGCATGCCTTAGCAGTTCTTTATCAGTCTGTAATGAGTGTTTCCAGTCGTAAAAACCTTTGACAGTAAGAGCCGCATCAGATGAAGACGCATTTACTTTAAAATGTCTACAGGGGAAACAAAAGGCTGCGTCTGCTTTTAACGAATATTTTGTACTGTTGTAGTACCATGGCAAAAGTGCGCTTCTTTCCTGAAAACACTCTCCCTGGATAACGATCCAGTTTCACCTGGTTGGGTTTATTAACGCCAAGATCACCTGGGGCTGTTGGTCTTTGAGCGGTTGCTGGCCCAAAAGTAGCCTACCTGTTGATGTGCTGCAAGGTAGCGTCTGTAGTGGAGGCACCGGCACGGAGGAGGAGGAAGATGCTGGCGGGTGTGGTACAGGGTGTGGCAACGCAGGTGGTGATGGTAGGGGCATAAGGAGCTGTGACTCGGAGGACAGCGTTGGTGGCGGCCGCCTTGATGAGTCAAGGATTGGGCTCGCTAACTCAGCCCCGGGGTTTGCCGAGGCCAAGCTTGTGACATTAAGGCGTGCTGCTGCAACGGCAGGTGCAGGGTCGCCAGCAGCACCATCGGCTGCAGTTCTTTCATCGCTATTTCGTTTTAATAAATCCTTTGACCTTTTAAGGAAATTTCTGATGTCCATTTTGTAATTCAAACAGAAATGGGAGTCTACAGAATGCACAATAAACAAATCAAGAATAGGCGGCAGAGTGTGACGCTTTGATTGGTCTAAATGTGGACACATCACAAATCACAACAGACAATTTATTTGAGGTAGCCTGCGATTTATTTATTTTTACTATCTGACATCACATACATCGTAGCATAAAAGTTCACAGTTTATTTATAATTAAAAAAATAAAATAAATACAAAATGTAAATGTTATAAATAATAAAAAACGTGTTTATTGGGGGAGGGCAGGAATGTCAAATGGGAGGGCCTGGCCTCCCACGGCGCCGGGCATGGCAGTGCGCCTCCCCCCTTGTCCCAACTGCATTTTTTACACAATTAAATGTCCATATTTCCTTTTACAAACATATACACCGTGATATTGGAACTCACCGTCACCGTACTGCTTGTTCCTTTCTGGGAGTATATAGCTCTTATCCCTGTAGTTTCTTTCACAAAGTAGTAATGCTACTCACTGCATTTGCTTGATGAACGTAGGTCATGTGTGTGCATAGTTCATATAATTAATTTGAAATGTAATCTTTAAATTGACTAAGAATCTAGAATATGTAAGTTAAGTCTAAGCTGTTGAATATTTTTAGATTCTAGACACCAGTGTTATGAATTGTAAGATGACTCAGATACTGCCTCGTCAACATCACTCCTCCCTTTTATATACATGGGATGGCATGACCCTGTCCTCACTGTGCAGCTCCTTCAGTGAGAGACTGATGCACCCCCGCTGTCTCACAGAGAGAGAGCAGCGGTCAGACGACTGTATACAACCAGCACGGCTCCTAGTAGACCCCCCCCACACACACACACACACAATAACACAGACTATAACACCCCCTGTTGTTAAATACCAACCAACTATGTGCAATATATATATATATATATATATATATATGTGCCGTTAATAACAGTGCAATATATACCTGGCTGCTAAATCCTCAGAAATGTTACAGGATGTGTATTTTGTAAATTGTGTAACTTTTTATCATAATTTTTTTATCTTTAATACTTTTTTATCCATGCTTCTTAGGTGACATTAAGCTGTCTTTGGCTCTTTTCTGCTGTAACAATGTAAATGTCCCCTCTGTGGGACTAATAAAGGTATTCTGATTCTGATGTGTTTTCGAACTGTGAAACAAAAATAGTCTGTGTGAAAATGTATAGGACTTTACTAATGCTAGAACCAAGTAGGGAATATTTCTGTCTTTACTCCTAGATATTTAACCTTTTCTGTGTGTTGACGTTTACGACCAAGCCTGGCTCTGGTATCTCTCTTAAGGAATGGGAGGCTCCAGCTATCTTGATAAACCAGTTCAACACTCGGTCACAAAATGGTTTACGGCTGTGGGAACACTGGCTTCGAGGCCATTAAGGGTCAGACGCAAGTGATTGAGGGTGCCCAACTGTTTAGTCTATCTCCCCAAATATGTTGTTTACTCTCTCTGAACTAGTTAAAAGATCTATCGAGAGAGAGGCGCGGCAGATTTGACATGGCAACCCACCAGGGCAGTCAGAACCTCTGGCTGCGTGACTTGCAGTGTTGGGACTAACGCGTTACTGTAACGTCGTTATTTTTGGCAGTAACTAGTACTCTAACACTCTTTACTAACAAGACTATCATGGCGGCGGCGGAGATCAAGTCGAGTTTCTCCGCCTGGAGATATTCTCACTATTTCACTTTTGTCGAGCACAAAGAAAAGAACGTTTTAGTTCAATCAGGAGAGACGTGATGTATGAAATACATGTTTATTATCGGATCACATTATATCAATGAAACATAATGATGACAGTTTATAACAAGTGAATTAAATGGTGTTTGGAGATTAGGCCCAGGTTTGGTAGGATGTCATTCGGGAAGGGAAGAACCGTTTCCGATGAACCCCCCGGGTCTAGACAATGGTGGTGGTGATAAGTGGTTAGGTCCGGTTGGAAGGGAGAAGGTTGAGCTTGGCCCTGAGTTGGAAGCAGGAGGCGAAGGGGTGGAGGAGGGTTGTGCGTTGACACCTGGAAGACAGCTGATGGAAAAGGGGAGAGCATATATAGAGGGATTAACAGGTGCGATGATTAGGCTTGTGAATGGAGGGAAGTGATAGGTTAGCTTGAGGAGTGGCGCTCCCTATCATTTAGTGAAGGGAGCGAGTATTGCCATGACGTGCAATACGAAGTGATAGGTCTTCCTGCCTGAACTTGCGCTGAGCTTCATTTCAATCAGGAGAGACGTGATGTATGAAATACATGTTTATTATCAGGTCACATTATATAAATGAAACATAATGATGACAGTTTATAACAAGTGAATGAAATGGTGTTTGGCGATTAGGCCCAGGTTTGGTAGGATGTCATTCGGGAAGGGAAGAACCATTTCCGATGAACCCCCAAAAAAAGTGAAAGTATGAAGTACTGAACGTGATGAAATCTTACCTTGTGGGATGCAGTGGAAATCTATGGATGAAATCAGAGGTTAATACATGTGGGGATTGAGACATGCTGATTCCTAGGCATCCTCCCTGGACGTACAGGGCTTCCTGGACGTACAGGGCATCCTGGACATACAGGGCTTCCCGGACGTACGGGGCATCCCGGACGTACGGGGCATCCCGGACGTACAGGGCGTCCTGGACATACAGGGCATCCCGGACGAACGGGGCATCCTGGACGTACAGGGCTTCCCGGACGTACGGGGCAACCTGACATCGCAGGGACACATTTTATACAGACCCGAAGGTTACAACCTGGAGGTACAGGGTTAGACATGGCAAGGATAAACATGAGCCTCGGGGCGAATATACGTGCTGACATGCTAAGAACCACCACCAGTTATATGCATACGTACCAATTTAAGGTTGGAGAGACCTTTGGATAGCCTGCACGGCACTGAGGTCCGGACGAATGTAGGATGAGAAAGCGGTTGTTGTAGGGAAGAGGAATAATTACCTTGATTGCGGCAGGTTTACTGCACCTATCCTGAACGAGCCCTGAAATGCTCTTAAGACACCACCACCAGTTATATGCATGTGTACCATAGGTAGCTGGAGAGATCTTGGATAGCCAGCACGAGCCGATGCCCGGCGAAGAGGGAGATGTAGACAATGTAATGCGGCTGTTTGCTTGAGTACAATGATGCATGAATATCATACCCTGCTTAACATAAGCCATGTCAGCATGAAACCAAACATATGAGTGCAATATGAGCAGCATGAAATAATGTTTGCTTAGGTAAATACTGAGACGTGACCCATGATATGTGCAGGGCTCAACGCTAACTTTAAAAGTGGTGGCTGGCAACCAGGCATCAGCTTTTGGTTGCGAAACAGAAAATACGGTTGCCATTTTTAGATACCTTGTATTTTAAACAATTAAGATACTATACAGTTATACATCAACTTAATAATGAACATGTGACACAAAGAATGTTCAAATGATTTACAATAAGTAATTAACACACTTATTTGAAGTAAACTTGTCCACCCTCAATTGCTGGTATACAAAATACCAGTGCTGTTGTCATGTTCTTCACAGATCCCCCAAAAATGAAATGAGCAAGACACTAGTTTCTTGATCATCCATTGTCTCCCTTTCAAATGTGGGTTTTCTTGACCTTGTGCTGACCCCCACCATAGACCCATTGGCCCTTCAGCATTGAAGTCTTGGATTGGCCAGACTAATACATTTCTAATGTTAAATAAATGAAAACCATTCACAGTTAAACATTTGATATTAATTAAAGATGCTGTAAATTACCTTTAATATGTCTTACTATATTTAACATGTGTTACCTTTTTATAGAAGTGATTATAATTTTATGCCAACATTTTTCTATGGTAAAGTTTCGTTTTGCACTTTATTGGTAGTAATACGATCGGGACTCTTATTTTGAAGGAACTTTTACCGGAAGTGAATGGAAATCATTCCTCTTGTTTTTCGTTCGGGTTTACCTTACGCTTTATCAGTTGAATCACTTTGAACATTCGTTTGAGAAGTTGAGGTGTTGGCTGAACTTTTTACCACACAGTCAAACAACTTAATTTGCTTCGCCATTTTTGTAAAACACACACATGGCGCACCGCGCACGCGAGTAAACGTGCATCGCTTTCTGGCTCCGTAATCACGCCAAGCACGTGCAATTAACTATCAGGTTCCGACTGGTCACAACAATTAGATATCACTCTTAATACAACAATTATGCACGTTTATCTATTTTGGGGTGCACGTTTTACTGTTTGCTGTCCTTATTTCTTTATGTTAAAAACTGGTTGCCACTGAAGGCAACCAAGGTCCAAGAAGTGGTTGACATTTTTCTGAATGGTTGCCAATGGCAACCTGGCAACCGTTACTGTCGAGCCCTGATATAGGACTAGCTTAATTAGCAGTTTAATTACGCCACGGTGAGACGTAGGTGCTGATGTGCTGTTTGGGTGATTAGACTGTCTTCTATCATCTTACATGAACTTCTCTTTCTCCCTGAAAGAAACCTCCCCCAAAAAAAACACGGATGGGCAGCATCCGTGACTGTGTGAAGCTTGAAACTGCGGTACTTACTGAGCATTGTGACGGGTAGTAGTTACCCGAACTGAATAACTCCATGCTGTAACGCGTTACACCCGACGCTGCCTGGAACTCACCTGAACTAAGGGCAACAATGCATATAACGAACATCTCTCTTTTTTCTCTCTCCTTATTCTTCTTCTCTTTTTTTTTCTCTTCCTTCTCTCTTTTCTT
Source organism: Notothenia rossii (assembly GCF_949606895.1). Classification (NCBI taxonomy): domain Eukaryota; kingdom Metazoa; phylum Chordata; class Actinopteri; order Perciformes; family Nototheniidae; genus Notothenia; species Notothenia rossii. Next base: position 32,234,754 of record NC_136908.1, read on the forward strand.
TCTCCTTCTTCTTCTTTCTTCCGTTCTTTTCTTTTTCTCTCTTTTCTCTCTCTCCTTTTTACTTGTTCTCTTCTTCTTCGTTCTTCTCTTGCTTTTCTCTTCCTTGTTCTTCTTCTTTTCTCTCTTCTCTTCTTTCTTTCTTATCTCTCGCTTCTTCCCCGTTCTCTTTCTCTTTTTCTCTCCTCTTCTTTCCTTTCTCTTTTCCCTTTTGCTCTTCTTCTTCTCTCTTTTCTTTTCCTCTTTTCTTTTCTTGCCTGTTTTAGCGGTGAGGCGCAGGGAAAGGAGGAGAGCCTGCTGTGCTCTGAACCTGCTAGCCGTCTATGACGCACTTAGTGTCCAGTACTGCTACTGAGCTGGGAGGAGAAGTAGCTTCGATGGGATTTAGCTTGAGCCCTGCCTGCCTGCAAGAGGGGTTGTGGTTGAAGCCAGAATGGGTGAAGCTTCGCAAGCGATGAGGGCCCGTTCCGCGTGAAGCCGGAAGCGCCGCATTTGAGAGGCCCTGATGCCAGTGATGCCCTCTCCAGAGACTGAAGGCGTGCATCAATTGTTTGCCTGAAGTAGCCCATTTCCATTAAGCCAGAGGAACTTCCGTGGAGCCCGATGTCCTTGTCTTTTCCTTCCACGTCCGGGTTTGCGGGGTGGCCGGCTAAAACCGCTAGCTAACTGGGGAACTCCGCCTGTAGCTTAATCCGCGAGACTGCGGAGCTGATGAATATATACCTGGAGCTGGGACGAAGCCCTGCTGCTGCTTGCGCGTTGACACCTGGAAGACAGCTGATGGAAAAGGGGAGAGCATATATAGAGGGATTAACAGGTGCGATGATTAGGCTTGTGAATGGAGGGAAGTGATAGGTTAGCTTGAGGGGCGCTCCCTATCATTTAGTGAAGGGAGCGAGTATTGCCATGACGTGCAATACGAAGTGATAGGTCTTCCTGCCTGAACTTGCGCTGAGCTTCATTTCAATGTAAGTTGTGTCTTGGCGGGTCAAAGATCCTATCTACTGACCAAAACATCAAATCTGTTGAAACATCTTCAGAAAAAACATGCTGGGACAAAGCTAGTAGCTAAGACCACAGACCCAGACTCATCCAACGCCACTCCACCTCCACCTAAGCAACAGCCGCTGGATTTTAACCGAGGGACTGCTAGCCAGGGAAAAGTTGATAAAGCCATTGCACGGTATGTTGTAGAACACATGCAGGCTATTTCTACTATTTCTATTGCTATTTCTTGATCAACAGATTGAATTATTCTCCAATGCAATAACAGTACTGAAATGAAGGCTATAAGGGCATTAATGGGAGCCCTTTTTTTAAGTAACTTTTTGGTGTAAGTAATCAGTAAAGTAACTGAGTTACTTTTGAAATGAAGTAACTAGTAATGGTAACTAGTTACTGGTTTTCAGTAACTAGCACAACACTGGTGACTTGTGATGGGAATTTCTCCGGCCGATACTTGTAAATAAATATCAGTGTTTGACATCAAAGCTCCAACTCTCCTCGTGTCTCTCTGAGTCCTGACTCTCCATTGCTGCAGAAGTTTCCCTTCCAATGCCTGAGTTGTCAAGCACTTTAATGTCAGAAAGGGGTTAGAAAATAACAGCACAAGCTGACAATTATTTTTGTATTGTTATCTAGTGTAAAATCCTGGCCTGCAACCCTGATTATATTTAAAATGTGCCTAATCAGTTTGGTTTGTCAATTTATTAAGACCAATTGAGAAATAAAAAAAAATAAAACATTGCAATTTATGTATAAATCACTTCATATGCACATCTACATGCACACACTTTCTGTTTCTAAAAAAATAGTATAATTCGGTGCCATGTTAAGACGGCAGTAAAGAAAGTGATATGTTGGTAATATTATGTATACATTCTGACTGCCAATTGTGCATATTAGGGCTTGTAATTAGAGGCTAGTCTTTTCAGGCCACATTTCACACTTGCAACATCAGCTTTTTGTAAACAGGATCTAACATAACTATCTTCCACATTACATATCAAACAGTGTTTTTCCGAGAGTTATCAAAAAGGACTGACTCTTTAACACCATAACGTCAACAATTAACAATTCGACCAGTGACGGACAACGCCGTTTAGCTTTCTTAGTAGCAAAAAAACACACAATATTAATCTCAGCCTCTAAACTGGGTTAGGATCAAACTGACAAAAATGAAAACTGCAGTCATTTTCAAAGCATATTAAAAAAAAAGGTAATACCCTTGTTAAAACTGAAAATATAGTTGCAGACTGCTCATTACACGGTTCAGTGCATCAGTTGTTTCAATGACAAAACAAACAACAAAAATATCAAAATAATATTCCAAACTGTTACTAATAGGCCTGACAACAACTGCTCTCAAGTTCAAAGGATATCCATTTTAAAGTACTTGCTTGACAGGATATTGTCAAATTCCGTGCAAAATTCAGGGAAAGAACTGTAGGTACACGGTACTTCAAGGCTAGCTCCAATGGTATGAGCAACAGGCCTTCTGCTGAGCCCAGTTTCAGCATTAAAGCACGCCCCAATTCTGTCAACACATATGACAGAAGAACCAGTGCAGAAACGCATGATTTAGTTTGCTTTGGCTTGGTCAGCATTTTTCACATATCGTTGGAGATGGTTGAAAGTTGTCTGTTCTCTCTGAGAAAGCACCACGTTTCAAACAGTTGGGAAATTCTTCTGCCTGTGGCTTTCTTCTTCTCATACAGAGACAACACACTGTCCTTGTCAGGCAGTTTCAGATGTACAAGCAGTGCTTGAATTGGGCCGGTACTCACCGGTACGCAGTACCGGCACTTCTGATTTTTACCCATGTGGTACCGGCACTTCTTACTGAGTACCGGCAAGGTGGCGGTACTCAGTAAAATGCCGGTACTCAGCCGCCGGCAATATACGTATATATTGTAAACGCAACACAGCACAAATGTGGGTCTGACTCTGCCTCACAGAGGGTGACTGGCTGTCTACATGACGTGGCCTGCCGACATTGCCACTTTCATACAGATCATACTAATGCCCTCGATTGGTCTCTGTGTGTCATTCAAGCTCGGGAGGGTGTGTGTTGGTGTATGTGTGGCGCGAGCGAGCGAGAAAGCGCGCGCACCGGTTACGTGTATTGTTGTTAGCATCAGGTGCTAGCTAGCTGCGCTAACGGATATAAGGAGCTGTTTCAACAACAAGGTGGAGGGAAAGTCCTTTGCTGTCAGACTGAGAGGCTGATAACTACAGCTCTGGTGAGGTAAATTACTCTCTGAGTCTTTAGATAGTTAACTTAGTTTAAGTTATCTCAGTGGGTCTCAAACGGTTCGGTCACCATTTATGTAAACACATATTTCCATTTGAGGGGGTAGTGATTAGTAAAATATGCATGAATAATACAAACATAATGTTAACTAGGTGAAAAAAGGCAGATTCAGGAGCCCAGACACACTCACAACTATAAATGAACCAAAAACAAATAAATAAACAAGTTTCAATGTTTTTTCATATTGGATATTGTATGTTATTGGTTATGGCCATGTACTTATGATTTTATGATTATTTAAATGTATACATTTTTGTTTCATATGGGTGTAGTCTCTTTATTTCCCCCTCAAAATGCACCAGATTGATGCATTTAACTCCAACATTTTAAACAAAAATCTTACCGGGGGAACATGCCCCCGGACCCCCTATAGGATTTGAGGCCCGGCCCCACTGTTCCCAAATAGATTTGCAATTGTTTTAAAATAGTAACCCATCTCCATATGTTTCTTTTTGGGTAGTAGATTTAAACTAGAGGGCTATCACTTTGTGCAGCAACACTATTGACAAATAAATCCAGCAAAATGGCACAAAAAACTGGTAGTGGCCTCAGGGACGAGGAGTCATTTAACCAGCCAGTAGGAGTCAAGCTTTACTTTCTTTTATATCCATAAAGAAAAAGTAAATCTGTTTACAGTTGTTTCATTATGGATGTTGAGAGGTATCCATATATCTCTTCATTTTGCTCTCAAATTGCACCAGATTGATGCATCTAACTTCAATATTTTAAAAAAAATGTTCCCGGTGGAGCATGCCCCCGGACCCCCCTAGACTAGAGGGTGTCAGGTCCACTCCCCACTTATAAAAATAGCACTTTACCACTGCACCCCCTCTAATCTCAGATGCACCCTGAGTCATTTTGTTTAAGTAAAGTGAGCCTTTTTAAAATATACAGTAAAGAGACAAACCCACCAGCATTATAGGATATACTATGACTTTGTGCCAAATACTTGTTGCTGATTTAGAGTACTGGCACCTTTTTTATTCCAATTCAAGCACTGTCTGCATGTGGTTGTGTGTGTGCGTGTTTATCCTTTGTGTTTTCATGTATATCCTCCCTTGTGTGTGTAATGTGTGTAAACACAACAGAGTGGGGAAATAAATGTCCCTGTAAGGGATTAACAAAGTATGTATTCTTCTTCTATCTGTGTAATACATACAATATATGTGGCGTGAAATTATGGTGGCTTCTGATACTCCTTAGTTGGAAAAAGGCAGCACCACTATCTCACAAGAGCTGGGTAGAGGAAGTTCTGTCCCATCTTAAACTTGAACAGCTAGAGCACACTCTTCTTTAATGTGAGGGGGGGCCTCTGGGTCCAACTCATTCTACTCAGGGGGAACCTCTTCTTTACCCTCCTCCAACACCTGCTGGACATCTGCAGGAAACAGGAAACACACACAGAGACGTTACACAGAAATGTTGTCGTCCATTATATTAAAGCTCAAAGACTCATTATTGGACTTCTACACATTCAACAAGCGTAACACTGTTCACTCAGCTGTGCCTTATAAGAGATTTAAAATTATTTTAAGAGAATAATTATTTTAGGCCACATTCACACCCAAAGCCTTTGTGATAAATTCCTATTTAGTTGTTGAGATCCGATTTCTTTGTTTAGTTGTTCTTATTACTCTTTAAATGTGGTCAATACCAGTTTCCAATGTGAAGGGATCCCGGCCCGAACTGTCCGGCATGTTCAAACCAACAATAATAAAGACGTGACATGCTGTTGCAAAGAAGTAAACACAACGCCTGCAAATGACTGAGCGGAATATTACGATGATGAGGAGAAATGGACAGATTTTACTGCTTTTTATAGAGCATTGGCTACTACTTCTACACAGTGTGCTGAGGTGGAGTTGCAGTCAGGGTGGTGGGAAAGTAACCTGAATGGCTCCACTAAAACAAAATTAAACTTTCAACAACAACTTCCAGTATGGGACTCAACCCAGCAGCAGCTAAACTAAGGGATCCCAGATGGTCTTACCCTCCACTCATAAAGTGTTGGCGTACAAGAAGAAAGTGTTTTATGTAGAATTAAGGGGATCTCAGAAAAAGACAACAGTAAAGATGGAGCAGAACCCAGGAATAAAATATAAAACAGAGTAATAGTGGAGACTCAGCCGACGGCGCAAGCAAAGTAGCAGAGCACGAGGCTATCCAAGCTAGCATCATAGCCGAGATAAAAGCTGTTCGGTAAGACGAGAACAAATAAATTACAGAATAGATGGGAATACTCGAGAGAACTAACGGACCTAAAAAGACACGGAGGAGTGGAGCGAAAAGTCCAAAGAGGCGCTCGCCTACACACTGGCACTTCAGGAGGCCATCCAAGCCCTACTTACCGATCTGGAAGCACGCTCACTTGGAAATAACATACGTACCCACGGAACTCTGGGGGAGATAATACACAAGAGTTCCCAGAAAAGTTGATAAAAGCAGAGCTGTCTCCCGGGCACCGCCCTCGGAAAACAACGCCGTCACCGGCCCCTCGGCTCAGGACCGCCGCAAGGCGCCAATCCCAGATCCATGGTCATCTATTTTCTGTACGAAGTACTAAGCTAAAGAGCTGGTACTTCGCTCCACTTGGAAAAATAAATAGAACAACCTTGACTGGAAAAAACTTTTTTTTTGGAAAGATTACCTGACCGAAATATTCATGAAAAGAAAGGCATACACCCACATCAGAAAAACTTAGAAGCAAGGGGGCTCTGTTCCAACACACGTCAGTGTTTTTCTGAACCCTCCCAATTGTGTATGACAATGCAACGGAGGTGAAGGAGGATCTGAAGAAAATAGATTTTGAACTAAGCCTCCATGTGTGGTGGCTGTACTCTTCCAGCCGCCTCCTTTGTGTTTGTTTTCCTTTTCCCTGTCTGTGTTTGTGTGGGATTGGTGGCTGTCACTCCTGGCTCCCGACTCAACCTCCACTCAAAAAGGCTTTGATCTCCCGGTACGGAGGAGGGACGCTTCCAGGCGCCTCCTTTCTCTCCGCCAGGGCTCCCGTAGTGTAGCCGAATTTTCAGTTGAGTTTAGAACAGTTGCTGCAGACTCAGGCTGGAATAAGGAGTCATTGCAGCTTGTTTTTTTTTCGTGGGCTGAACGAAGCAATTAAAGACGAGCTAGCTGCTAGGGATGATCCAGTTAGCTTGGATAATTTAATTGCCACAGCTATCAAAATTGATAATCGCCTCAGAGAGAGACGTAGGGATAGGAATAGCCGTCACCCCAATCCCAGCTGCTCCTCACCTGATACCCAAATTAGCACTGCCACTGCCCCAATCTCCAGATCCTTCCCGACTCCTTACACGGTCTCACCCCCAGGAGATGAGCCCATGCAAGTGGGAAGGGCCTGCCTCTCACCATCTGAGCGTGCTAGAAGGATCCAGGCTGGGGAATGTGTATATTGCAGCCAAACCAGCCATCTCGTTTCCTCCTGTCCTAATCTGCCAAAAGGTCAGGCTCGTCAGTAGCTGTGGGGATTCTGGCGAGCCCTTCCTCCTCTCTCAACCCCCAACCCAGAACGCAGCTAGAAGCTGTGCTTTGCTGCAACCAACAGTCCCTACCTCTGCTCGCCTTAGTGGATTCGGGGGCGGACGAGAACTTTTTTGACATTAACACTGCAGGTCAGGCAGGAATTCCCAGCAAAGTGTTAGATTCTTCTCTTAAGGCTAATGCTCTAAATTGAAAATTCCTGGCCCAAGTCTGTGTAATACATACAATATATGTGGCGTGAAATTATGGTGGCTTCTGATACTGTCTGGAAACCATCGTGAGTTTATTCAATTTCACCTAATTTCCTCACCTCATGCTCCCATAGTGTTGGGCCATCCCTGGTTAAGAGCACACAACCCCCAGATTGTTTGGGTAACTGGCAAAATCATTAGTTGGAGTTTTTTTTGTTTATCCTCATGCCTGCAGTCTGCCCTACCGCCAGCAGAGGCCGCCGCTTCACCACCCAAGATCGAGCCGCCTGACCTGTCATCTGTCCCCACTGAATGTCATAACCAAGTGTTCAGTAAACAGCGAGCTCTTTCTCTTCCTCCTCATCGACCCTACGACTGTGCCATTGACCTCCTTCCCGGGGCCCCTCTGCCTTCCTCCCGTCTGTTCAACCTGTCTCGCCCTGAGTGGAAACCCATGGAGAGTTACATCCATGACTCCCTGGCTGCCGGTGTCATCCGCCCATCCTCCTCCCCGGTTGGTGCTGGTTCTTTCTTCGTGTCCAAGAAGCACCGCTCACTGCGGCCCTGCATTGATTACAGGGGTCTTAATGCCATCACTGTAAAAAACAAATATCCATTACCCCTCATTAACTCCGCCTTTGAACCCCTCCAGGAAGACACAATTTTTTCCAAAATGGACCTCCGCAATGCCTACCACCTCGTCAGAATCCAAAAAGGGGACGAGCGGCCTTTCACACACCACTCGGTCACTTCGAGTACCTGGTGATGCCTTTTGGACTGACGAATGGCCCAGTGGTTTTCCAGTCGATGGTGAACGATGTGATGACCTCCTCAACCGGTCAGTCTTTGTCTACTTGGATGACATCCTCATATTCTCTCGTAACCAGGAGCAACACATTATCCATGTCAGGCAGGTGCTGCAGAGACTCCTGGAAAACAGACTCTTTGTGAAGGCGGAGAAATGCAAATTCCATGTCAACACAGTCTCATTCCTGGGCTACATCGTTGAGGAAGGAAAGATTAGGACCGACCCTGAGAAGATCCAAGCGGTAGTGGGGTGGCCCAAACCAACCTCAAACAGCTTCAACAGTTTCTTGGTTTTGCCAACTTCTATCGGCGCTTCATCAGACACTACAGCAGAGTGGCGGGCCCTTTAACCAAACTCACTTCCCCTACAACTGGCAGAACGACCTGACCCCAGAGTGCAATGCAGCCTTCTCGGAGCTAAAGAGACTCTTCACCAGGGTAGGATTTTCACCGGCGGCCATGACGGCCATGCCTATTTTACCGTGATTTAATTGTAATACACGTTTCAAAATGATGCCGAAGTAACTAAATACTGATAACGGTTCGTAAAAACCATGCTTTGACAAGTGTGCAGACAAGACGGCAGGCGAAAAACTTTTAAAATGCGCGTTCTCTGAATGGAGAGATCTCCATTCGATCAGATCAGAAACTAACCTGTATCTGCTCCGTCCAAACTCACAACAACGTCCTAAAGACCGAATTAAAGCAGCGACTGTATTCGCCATGACACAGACAGTTTGTGGTTTGTACATGTTTAACTTTTGTCTAGTTTCTGAACAGATATGAGGGGCTGTGAGGAGTTGATTAAAGAGACACACACACACACTTTTGCATTTCAAAGTATTGCTTGTTCATACAGTTGATTGTTTGAGCTTCACTGTGCACTGCTGAATGATGTATGTGCAGAGTTTGAGCCTTGAAGGCTGTTTCTTCTGCTCTGAAATGGAATATATTTGTTATATATTAATAGAATTTTAGAATTTTAGATTTAATTTTGGATTTGTGAATGGGAGAAGTAGATGGAAAAAATACCCAACACTAATTATTCAAAGTAGAGTATTTCATTTTATATAAGGTAATACTAAGGAGGCACAGGCCTATATGATGATATAATGTTTGACGTTATTGATATTAAAAAAGTTATTTGTTTTCCATGTCATTCGTGTGCTTTTCTTATAGAAATGTAAGTTATTTATTTGTAGGCTCCAAATCCAAATGTTTCCCTCAATGGCCTTTGTGCCCTGGCATGTGGCCTTTGCGCCCTGAAAAAATGTGTGACACCAAAGGCCAAATGGCTTTGCCCCTAAAATGACGAAAATCCAAGCCTGCTCTTCACCACTGCCCCTGTGCTCATCCACCCTGATCCCTCTCACCAGTTCGTTGTGGAGGTCAATGCCTCCAACACCGGGGTAGGGGCAGTTCTTTCCCAGCGCTCTGTACGAGACCAAAAATGACATCCTTGTGCATTTTTCTCTCGCCGCCTCACTCCAGCTGAGAAGAACTATGACGTGGGTAATAGAGACCTGCTGGCTGTCAAACTTGTCCTAGAGGAGTGGAGGCACTGGCTGGAGGGAGCTGAGCTCCCTTTTATTGTATGGACAGACCACAACAACTTGGCTTACATCCAATCTGCCAAGCGCCTTAACTCCCGTCAGGCTCGATGGGCCCTGTGTTTCGGCCGCTTCTCATTCACCCTTACCTACCGCCCAGGGTCACGGAACCTCAAGCCGGATGCTCTCTCTTTCCAGTTCGCTTCCGAAGGACCAGCTGCCAGTCCAGACACCATCCTGCCTACCTCCTGCGTGGTGGCGGCTGTTACTTGGGAGATTGAGTCATTGGTTAAGGAGGCTCAGCGGGCGCAGCCTAACCCAGGTAACTGCCCAGCTAATAGTCTCTTTGTGCCTACCTCTGTTCGCTCCAAATTCCTGCAGTGGGCACATGCCTCCCGTCTCTCGTGTCATCCTGGTGTCCATCGCACATTGTTTATACACAGACAGCGGTTCTGGTGGCCTTCCATAGCTCAGGACACCAGGGCCTTTGTTGCTGCCTGTACTCCCACCAACCTCCCTCTGGCCTGCTTCGCCCGCTGCCAGTACCTAGTCGCCCTTGGTCGTATGTGGTCTTGAATTTTGTTACTGGACTTCCACTCTCACTAGGTAATACAACCCGAGAGACTGCAGATCTTCTGGTCAACCATGTTATTCGACTCCATGGGATCCCCACTGAAATGGTTTCTGACCGGGGTCCCCAGTTCATTTTCCGCGTCTGGAAGGCCTTCTGTCAGGCTCTGGGAGGATTGGTGAGCCTGTCATCTGGTTACATAGCCGCGGGAAGTAGGGGTGCTGGGGGTGCTGCAGCACCCCCTGTTGGTGAGTGGTGTACATTTAAAAAACTGAGTGACCACCTACATAAAAATGAATAAACTACATAAAATAGTTATGATTTTACTTAAAATAAAATGTGCTGTATACATTAGCCTATAATAGTCATAGTATATATTTGTATCAGTCAGGTGGCTTGAATTTATTTTCCAAATAAATCAAATCAGTGTCATCTAGGTCGTAGGTCGTGGGATAGTAACGTAATTGACGCGACACACACTGCAGAGTGACAACTTTCTAGAATGGCGCAAAAAAGGATTTGGGATTTTTTTCTCCAACAAACAACCCAATAAAAAGAGTGGACCACCAGCTACTCCTTAGCCCACCACCTCTACAACAAGAGTAATATGACACAGAAGAGACTGACACATCTGACTTTGATGCATGTCCATAGTAACATTTTGGATAAAGTGGATGTATCTGCTCTAATGACGGTCTTCATTAGTGCCACCCCAGAGAGGAAGGCTACATTTAGAGTTTTGTGGAGCCCCAAAACAAGGTAAGACGATATTTTCCTTGAAGGCTGCTGCCGCTGTGCAGTGTTTTGCCTTGTCAATCAGTTAAAATTGAATTCATAGTTTTATTAATATTGTAAATAATATGTTCTGACTATTTGTAATGTTATGTAGGTTTGTAAGACCCATAGTTAGCATGTGGGCATGTGCAGCTGTTGCTGTGATGACCTACAAGTGATGTAGGTCTATAATGGTTTATTAAGCCTAACAGTTAAGGAGAGACAGGTGAATAGGGTAATTTTTTTTAACTTAAAGATATCAGCTAGACATTTCTCCAGTTCATTACCTACAATAAGGCAATTGTTTCTTGTATTACAAGTTTTCTGAATATGCAAATGAGCCAATCATTCATTAAATATGCGCCGGACCGAAATCTGAACTTTGGATAAAGCCAGGTTCAAAATTATTGTTTCATTTCGTAGTCATATTAGCATATAAGTCTTTTACAGAAGGGCTTTTGGAGATCTCTTTTTATCACTCCATAAATCAGAAAATACTGTCAACAGCCCTAAAATATCAATTTTCACCATGTTTTTAGGTATAAAATCTTATATAATACAGGCTATGAGTGACATATGAACAAACCCTTCAGTAAAAGCCTTCATAATATTGATAGGAATATAAAAGGAAGGTTTGGTGTATGTAAGTGCAACTGAAGTTGAAATTGAGCAACTATTAGTTGAACCGCATAATCCTGCTTTATCCGACCATTTCTTAGTAACTTTTGAAGTACTGTTACTAGACTACAAAGCATTAGCCAAAAGCTCCTGCAGCAGAAACCTATCTGTTAGTGCTATAGCCAAATTTAAGGAAGAGATTCCACCAATACTTAACTCGATAGCATGTCTGCATGTAGGGGAGGAAACTTATACAAAATGTACACCACCGCAAATTGATCATTATGTTGATAGTGCTACAGATGCGCTGCGAATAAAATTAGACTCTGTTGCTCCTTTGAAAAAGAAGAAAATAAAACAACATAGATTAGCTCCATGGCATAATGCCGAAACCCGCAAAATAAAGCAAAAGTCGAGACAACTTGAAAGGATATGGCGTTCCACTAAACTTGAAGAATCTCGTTTAATTTGGCATATTACACTCAATGAATATAAGAAAGCACTGCGTAAAGCGAGAGCAGCATACTACTCTTCATTAATAGATGAGAATAAGAATAATGCAAGATTTCTTTTCAGCACTGTAGCCAGGCTGACAGAGAGCCACAGCTCGACTGAGCCTTCTATTCCCATAGCACTCAGTAGTAATGATTTTATGTGCTTTTTTAACGATAAAATTGTTACTCTTAGAAACAAAATCAATGACCTCTTGCCTTTGACCAGTATAGTGTTATCAACAGCTCCCGGAAACGTAAGTTCTAATATTACACTAGAGAGTAAACTAGAATGCTTTTCAGCCATAAACCTTGAACAATTAAATTCAATGATTCTCTCTTCTAAACCATCAACGTGTATCTTAGACCCGATTCCAACTAAGCTGTTAAAATAAGTTTTTCCATTAATTAGCACTTCTTTATTAAATATTATGAATATGTCTTTATTATCAGGCTATGTTCCACAATCATTCAAAGTAGCAGTGATAAAACCGCTTCTTAAAAAGCACAACCTCGATCCAGAGGTTTTAGCCAACTATAGACCTATTTCTAATCTTCCGTTACTCTCAAAAATTATTGAGAAAGCAGTCGCAAAACAGCTGTGTGATTACTTAAAAAACTATGATTTATTTGAAGATTTTCAGTCTGGCTTTAGAACACAACATAGCACAGAGACAGCTCTGGTTAAAGTCACAAATGACATTCTAATAGCCTCTGACAAGGGACTTGTCTCTATTCTTGTCTTGCTCGATCTTAGTGCTGCATTTGATACTATCGACCATGATATCCTATTGCAAAGACTAGAGCACTTAGTTGGCATACAGGGAACTGCTTTAGGCTGGTTTAGGTCCTATCTATCTGAACGCTCTCAGTTTGTACGTTTCAACGATGAATCTTCCATGCAAACCAAAGTTAGCCATGGAGTGCCACAGGGCTCAGTGCTTGGACCTATTTTGTTCACCCTATATATGCTTCCGTTAGGCAATATTATAAGGAATCATTCTGTAAACTTTCATTGTTATGCGGATGATACTCAACTATATTTATCAATCAAGCCTGATGAAATTAATCATCTAAATAAAATTCAAGACTGCCTCAAGGACTTAAAAACGTGGATGACCTTACATTTTTTGATGTTAAACACGACCAAAACTGAAGTTATTGTACTTAGCCCGAAGAATCTACGAAACAAATTATCTAAAGATATATTAACTATGGATGGCATTAATTTGGCCTCCAGTGAGACTGTAAGGAATCTTGGTGTTATATTTGATCAGGATTTATCCTTTAACACCCACATAAAATCAATTTCAAGGACTGCCTACTTCCATCTACGTAACATTGCAAAAATCAGGCATATCTTGCCTCAAAACGATGCAGAGAAACTAGTCCATGCATTTGTTACTTCAAGGCTGGATTATTGTAACTCCTTATTATCAGGGTGTACCAAGAAGTCAGTCAAGTCGCTTCAGCTGATTCAAAATGCTGCAGCTCGTGTACTAACCAGAGTTAGGAAAAGGGACCACATTACTCCTGTTCTGGCCACAGGATAGAATTTAAAATTCTTCTTCTCGCCTACAAAGCCCTTAATGGGCAGGCGCCATCTTATCTTAAAGAACTCATTATACCCTATTGTCCTACTAGGGCATTGCGTTCCAAGAATGCAGGGTTGTTGGTTGTTCCTAGAGTCTCTAAAAGTACAATGGGAGCCAGAGCCTTTTCTTATCAAGCTCCACTTTTGTGGAATCAGCTTCCAGATTGTGTTCGGACGGCAGACACCCTATCCGTTTTTAAGAGTGCGCTTAAGACCTTCCTTTTTGATAAAGCTTATAGTTAGGGCTGATTAGATTCAGCCCCTAGTTTTGCTGATATAGGCTTAGTTTGTCGGGGGACATCTTACTTCTTCCTTCTCTCTGTCTATACCTGTGTACTCTCATGTTCCGATTAACCCAGCTTCCCCAAATTTCTTTCTTTTTGGTGTCTATATACGCCGGGATCCGGAGTCATGGATGATCCTGCGGTCCTGTGTCATGGATTGCGAGTCCTGGATCTTGAGTCGTGGCTGTGGTCCTGGATCATAAGTCCTGGATGGATATACTCGTGGATTCATCTTCCTATTATACACACATGCATTTCCAAACATTTGGACTACCTATGTTGCAAATGTATTATCTTTTCAATTTACACACGGCATCTATTGCACGTCTGTCCGTCCTGGGAGAGGGATCTCTCCTCTGTTGCTCTCCCTGAGGTTTCTCCCATTTTTCCCTTTAAACTGTGGGTTTTCTCTGGAAGTTTTTCCTTGTACGATGTGAGGGTCTAAGGACAGAGGGTGTCGTATTGTCATACTGATATTCTGTACAAACTGTGAAGTCCACTGAGACAAATGTAACATTTGTGATATTGGGCTATATAAATAAACATTGATTGATTGATTGAAGTGGAAATTTCGGACTCAGTAGGAGAAAAAACTTGTTTTGAGAAAACGACCTTTAAAGATTGCAGTGTCGCGCTAGCGAAACCCTCCTGTTCTTTGAATGACAGCTTGCGCCTCGACGCACTCCGTGAAGGTATTTCATGTTCGGGGTCATTTGTTTTTTGTATAATCTTGCTTCGTGCAAGTGACAATTGTTGTTGTCTTTTCTGTGAATGTTTTTTTCGCCGTTCTTTTGCCCTTTCGAGATTTAAATTTCTAGCGGAAAGCTAACCAGGAAGTGTTTTAGCACACCACGTGACGCATCTGAACGAATCACGTTGTCAGAAGTTGACACCAGCCAATGAGATTTTGTTTCTTGGTTTAAGACCCTTTTGTACTTTCACCATTGGTTGCTGATACAAAGGAAATGACCGTATTTGGATCTGATGAGATTGTGCAGGAGAGACGGAGCTTTCCAACGATACTTCTGATGACATGGTGCAAACAGGTCGCGGTACTTTATGTTACGTTAGAATGCTAACTTTTGGTGAATTTAGGAGAAATATACAGATGCAAATAGACAAACTATAGTAAAATAAACACTTAAAGGAGACCTATCATGCTATATTTAAATGATATAGTGTATGACCATACCTATATAAGGTATATTTATACATTTTATTTTTCAAAATACCAAACAGATAATTTTTTAGCCATGCCTCGTTTCCCTAATTTTCGCTCTATTCCAAGCCTGTCTTTGAAAATTCTGAGCAGCAGCTGACCACGCCCCCTGCAGAAGAGGGGGGCATGAGCCGGCGAGAGTCACGTTACCATGTTTGCTGTGATTACGAGTGTGGAATAAACATGTCATCTCAGAGCAATGCATGTGTTCAAGCATATTATCAATTTGATCCAGAAACTGACCCTGAAGCAGCGGAGGTTTTGGTGGAGGTGCAAACATCTCGGTTGCAGCAGGACGTTTCTGAATGGTTAGTTGACAACATACTTGTCAACCCTCCCGATTTTCGCGGGAGACTCCCGATTTCATTGCCCTCTCCCGGTTTCCTCCCGGGGTCATATTTCTCCTGTATTTCTCCCGATTTCTGACAAAATCAGATTTACACACGACTGTTTCCACTCGGACTTTAATACAGCTACACCATTGTTTGGTTTCCATGGTAACACGTCTCTTTAGTAGCGCGCGCAATTCAAAGTCTGAGAGGGTGAGGCAGATATTAACAGAAAACAGAACAAGAATCGACAACTACTCTACTCTCTGCTCACTCCTTTCCTGTAAAATACAGGTCCAGCCCACACATATGCTCCATCAAGGACGGTGCTACAGAACGCAAGGCAGTGCACTTACAACTACAATAAGCATATTAATGTTAATCTAACAGCTCCGGCACAGTTTGTAACTTAGAGTTTGGCGCAGCAATAAGTCTCTGAAAGGCGGGGAAAAGTTTGTAACCCAGGGAAAGGAGCAGGAATCCTGGGTACGTGAGTGTTAAAAGTGCATTAAACTGTTTTAATGCGACAGTCGCTGATGTGCACGGAAGTCTGTCCGTTTCGTTAACATTTGAATAGCCAAATGGACGGAATCCGTCCTACAATATATGCGAATGAGAGGTTTGGCAATGCACGTGGCCGTGGCTCATTCCCCTGATAAGTGGAGAGTTGACCAATAAGCGGAGCACCTCTTTGTGATGTAGAAAAGTCTTGAAATCTGGATCCGTTTTTTTCAGATCCGTTGCAGCCCCTTTTTTAGAGATTTGGCTAAGGAGGAAAATAGAGAGGGTTGTGTTTTCTGACACTTGGTGAGTTCCCTGGAACACCGGGGACACATATTCATGTATAAAAGACGTACAAAGGTGCATTTTGCATTATAGGTCCCCTTTAAATGTGTATTTTGTTCGTTTTCCTTCCAAAAGCCTGAAAGAAAACATATTATGGAATCAAAATAGCACAACATCTCAACATTTACCAGTGCATGAAAAACTATGTTTTTACCTGCCGTGTCTCGCCGTTAACAAACAATTTATGCGGCTCGTATCGCTGACAGCCGTGCCCGGCCGGACAACGCCTTTTTTTTTTTTTTTTAAGCGGCCCCCCTCCCCACTTTTGGCAGCACCCCCTGAGCAAAATGACTTCCCGCGGCTATGTCTGGTTATCATCCTCAGAAAAACGGGCTAACGGAACGGGCCAACCAGGACCTGGGGGCTCTCCGCTGTGTGGCTTTCAGGAACCCCTCTTCATGGTGCCCACATCTGCCATGGATCGAGTATGTCCACAACTCCCTGTCAAATGCAGCCACAGGTATTTCACCTTTTCATTGTGCCATGGGTTTTCAACCACCCCTGTTTCCAGCCCAGGAAGAGGAAGTTGCTGTTCCTTCCATTCAAACCCACCTTCGTCGCTGTCGTAGGAAGGACACCCGAGCCAGGCCCCCGGCCCCCAACTACTTACCAGGTCAGAGTGTTTGGCTTTCCTCCAAAGATCTCCCACTCAAGACAGAGTATAAAAAGCTCACGCCACGTTATGTCGGCCCCTTCATCATCGACTCTGTTATAAATCCATCTGCAGTCAAGCTCAAGCTCCCCCCACACATGAAGGTTCATCCTACATTTCAGGTTTCTCTGCTAAAACCTGTTGCCAGCAGCCCCTTGTCTCCTCCAGTGAGTGTTCCCCCACCGTCAAGCGATCGTTGGATGTTCGTCGCTGTGTAAGGGAAAAGTGCATTAACTGTACAAAATTAACATTGAAACTGATGACGGAATGGCTTAATGCATCTCAATGGAAATGATATTGTCTAAAACATCAGTCAGGCTTCAGAAAGAAACATAGCACCATCACTGCGACAATGAAAGTGGTGAATGACATTACTAGTATTTTAGATAATAAGCAGAGTTGTGCAGCTCTGTTTATTGACCTTTCCAAAGCGTTTGACACCGTTGATCATCGCATCTTAAAGCAGAGGCTACTCAGTATTGGCATATCCAGCCATGCAGTGGGGTGGTTTCTGAACTACCTCTCTGAAAGGCCCCAATGTGTTCATTTTGATGGGCTCTCTTCTGAGTGGTTAAACATTTCTAATGGTGTACCACAAGGTTCTGTTTTAGGTCCACTTTTATTCTCCATATATCAACAGCTTAGGTGATAATGTGGATGAAGCTACTTTACATTTGTATGCGGATGATACCGTGATGTATTGTGCAGGTACCTCCATTAAGGAGGCGGTTGTTAAATTACAGGCTGTTTTATCACTGTTCAGACTCAGCTCTCTGAACTAAAGCTTCTTTTAAATGTGGATAAAACCAAGGTAATGCTCTTTTCAAAAGCTAAAAAGACACCAGAGCCTGTTTTAGATATTGTAACTACGCAAGGGAAAAAACTTGAAGTTGTAACCTGTTACAAATACCTTGGTATCTGGCTTGATGACTGTCTCTCTTTTAAACTGCATGTCAATAACCTGCTAAAAAAACTGAGGGTTAGGCTAGGTTTCTTTTACAGAAACAAGTCCTGTTTCTCACTTGAGGCCAGGAAAAGGCTAGTCACTGTGAAATTTTTACCTGTGCTGGACTATGGTGATCTGTTTTATATGAATGCACCGGCCAATTACCTTATCAAGTTAGATGCCGCCTATCACAGTGCACTGAGATTTATGACAAACTGTAAAGCATTAACCCTTCATTGTACCCTGTATGCAAGGGCAGGTTTGCTTTCACTAACTGTACAGCGGCTCAATCACTGGTATCTTTTTATGTACAAAGCAATGTTAGGGAAACTTCCATCCTAAATCTGCTCCCTGATCTCACGGCGTATTGTAAATGGCTACTGCCTGAGATTGAATGCTGTGGTTGTATTAAATGTGCCAACTGCTAGGACTGTCTTAGGGAATACAGCTTTTAGATGCACAGCTCCGCTAACTTGGAACAGTCTGCAAAAGGAATGGAAGTTGAGCAGTTTGGTTCCATTACATGTTTTTAAAGCAAGGATAGATGCTATCCAATCGGAAACTGTTGGTATCTGTAAATGCTACTAGCTATACAAACTGTAGTCAATGTAAATATGTGATGTCCTCTTTGTTTTTCTGTTATGTTTGTATTCATGTCGGAACCTACTTGCAGCAGGTCACCATTGAAAAAGAGGTCAATGATCTCAATGGGTTTTCACCTGAATAAATAAAGGTTTTGATACTCCATTTGCCTATCAGTTTAGTGCACCCAATGCGGCACAACATTAATTTTGTATGGACAAAAGTGTAATACACTCAAATTCCAATAGATAGAGCTCCGACCTCATTTTTGAAATTTTTTTAAACTGTTTTTAAGTCTGAAAACAATGATATTATGGATGATAAATAGGTTAATATGGTAAATAAGGGCGCACGACCCCCAAACTCTTTGGGTGTGTTCCAACGGGTACAGAGTGCAAATATACCAAGTTTGATGTGTGTAAATATTTTAATTGAACATTTTGCCCGACTTTTGACATTAATTTACCCATGTTTAGAACACTGTTGCCTGGTAAACATTGTATCTTCTCCCCCCGGATGTCCCTTTCCTGAATCAAACCATTTTGTCCAACTTTTGACATTCATTTACCCATGTTTAGAACACTATTGCCGGGTAGATATTGTATCTTCTCCCCCTGGATGTCCCTGTCCTGAATTAAACCATTTTGACCGACTTTTGACATTAATTAACCCATGTTTAGAACACTATTGCCGGGTAACAATGGTGTGTTTGCACCCTGGATGTCTCTCCCTCTATTCACACCACTTCTGCCCACGTTTGAAACACCTATTCCCGGGTATAAAAGCCATGTTCTGCCTCCTGCTCTCTGGGTCCACTCTCCCTCTATTCACACCACTTTTCCCTGCGTTTCAAACACTTATTCCCGGGTAGAAAAACCATGTCTTGCCTCCTGCTCTCTGGGTAAAATCTCCTCCTATTTACAACACTTTTGCCGACGTTTCAAGCAGTTTTCCCCGCGTTTCAAAAAGGTATTCCTGGGTAGAAAATTCATGTGCTGCATGGTGCTCTCTGGGTAAAATCTCCTCCTATTTACAACACTTTTGCCGACGTTTCAAGCAGTTTTCCCCACGTTTGAAACACTTATTCCTGGGTAGAAAAGCCATGTTCTGCCTCCTGCTCTCTGGGTAAAATCTCCTCCTATTTACAACACTTTTGCCCGCCTTTCAAACACTTATTCCTGGGTAGAAAATCCATGTGCTGCATGGTGCTCTCTGGGTACACTCTCCCTCTATTCACACCACTTTTGCCCAGGTTTCAAACACTTATTCCTGGGTAGAAAATCCATGTGCTGCATGGTGCTCTATGAGTAAAATCTCCTCCTATTTACAACAATTTTGCCCGCCTTTCAAACACTTATTCCTGGGTAGAAAAGCCATGTGCATCACCCTGGATCTCTGCATATGTGCCTGTGAGTCTGAGAACCTGCTAACAGCAGTTACTCTGCTGTTTTTATCTTTTTGTACATTTAATGACTTAAATTTGGATGAAATGGACAGTTTCCGGTCCATACTGACACGTATATGGTCATAACACCGCATGTTTATGCAGTCAAATTTATTTGAATTAAAACAGTTTAATCAACTTTTAACACTCATGTACTCATGATTCAAGCTGCTTTCCTGGGTTCTAAAGTGCTGTGAAGTGCCCTGGAAGTGTCACACCATTTAAACAATGTTTACCCATGATTCAATCTGCTTTCCTGGGTTCTAAAGTGCTGTGAAGCAGCCTGTTCTCTGGGTAAAGTCTGGGTGGAAGAGCCATCTGCTGCATGCAGCTCTCTGGGTCCACTCTCCCTCTATTCACACCACCTTTCCCCACGTTTCAAGCACTTATTCCTGGGTAGAAAAGCCATGTTCTGCCTCCTGCTCTCTGGGTACACTCTGTTTCTATTCACACCATCTTTCCCCACGTTTCAACCACTTAATCCTGGGTAGAAAATCCATATGCTGCATGGTGCTCTCTGGGTAAAATCTCCTCTTATTTACTACACTTTTGCCCGCCTTTCAAACACTTAGTCCTGGGTAGAAAAGCCATATGCATCACCCTGGATCTCTACATACGTGCCTGTGAGTCTGAGACTGCCCTAGAAATGATTTTAAATCATTATTACAGTTATTAAGGGGCTGCAGGAACCCTTTCCCCACGTTCAAACACTTATTCCTGGGTAGAAAAGCCATGTTCTGCCTCCTGCTCTCTGGGTCCACTCTCCCTCTATTCACACCACATTTCCCGAAACTTGTAAAACACTTTCTGCCCTAGAAATGATTTTTTACCATTATTACAGTTATTGAGGGGCTGCAGGAACACTTTCCCCACGTTTCAAACACTTATTCCTGGGTAGAAAAGCCATGTTCTGCCTCCTGCTCTCTGGGTACACTCTGTCTCTATTCACACCACCTTTCCCCACGTTTCAAACACTTATTCCTGGGTAGAAAATCCATTTGCTGCATGGTGCTCTCTGGGTAAAATCTCCTCCTATTTACAACACTTTTGCCCGCCTTTCAAACACTTATTCCTGGGTAGAAAAGCCATGTGCATCACCCTGGATCTCTGCATATGTGCCTGTGAGTCTGAGACCCTGCTAACAGCAGTGACTCTACTGTTTTTATCTTCTTGTCCATTTAATGACTTAAATTTGGACGAAATGCACAGTTCCGGTCCATACTGACATGTATATGGTCATAACACCGCATGTTTATGCAGTCAAATGTACATTTGAATTAAAACAGTTTAATCAACTTTGAACACTCATGTAATCATGATTCAAGCTGCTTTCCTGGGTTCTAAAGTGCTGTGAAGTGCCCTGGAAGTGTCACACTATTTAAACAATGTTTACCCATGATTCAAGCTGCTTTCCTGGATTCTAAAGTGCTGTGAAGCAGCCTGTTCTCTGGGTACAGTCTTGGTGGAGAGCCATCTGCTGCATGGAGCTCTCTGGGTCCACTTTCCCTCTATTCACACCACTTTTCCCCACGTTTCAAGCACTTATTCCTGGGTAGAAAAGCCATGTTCTGCCTCCTGCTCTCTGGGTCCACTCTCCCTCTATTCACACCACTTTTCCCGACACTTTTAAAACACTTTCTGCCCTAGAAATGATTTTTAATCATTATTACAGTTATTAAGGGGCTGCAGGAACACTTTCCCCACGTTTCAAACACTTATTCCTGGGTAGAAAAAAAAGGTGAACTCTGACTTTTGTGACTCTGGAGGATTGACAGGGGAGTTGACAGGGGACTTGTTAGAAATTAAAATCAATGTTTTATGGCATAATTTAGTTTAAACATACCGTCAGCTTGAATGCGGTTTTATTCAGAAAAACGAGAAGTTCTCGCGCACAATCTCTGATGTCAAGCTTTTATTCTGAAAATCCTTCATCTCCGGTTAGCATTTAGCATGTGGCTAATATTCCTTTTCCTATAGAAGTGAATATAGAAGTGAAATGACACGGAGTATTGCACACCGAAACCTACAGATTTTTACACTCCATCTATAGACGTTGAGATATTATTATTGCTGAATATTAAATGAAGGTACAGTTCATTTTAATAAGTTTTGTTTACAGACGTGGGTAGCATATGACAACATCCGGGACTACCGTAAATGATAACTGCCGTAAAGTATTTCCAGTATTATTAAAGTATGGATTACAGCTGTTAAAATGCAATAAATGAAAAGTCATGGAAGACAATATGAGGAGAAAAGGCTTGTTTAGTTATATATTGAATTTACAATGTCTGAATCCTCTGTTATGCGAAACAACGGACATTGAAGACGAGTGGAGGGCCGGCCCTAAGCAGCGCCAACCAGCACACGGGGAGGAGCCATCGGAGGATATTTAAACAGCTGATGTGCTGTTTCTCGCTCTCTCTCTTTGGCTCTCCAGCGCCCTTGAACACATCTGTTTTTCTCTCTGAACCATATCTCTGCTTGTAACATTACCCCGCCATTTTAATTAAAGTACCCATTTAAACCTTATTCCAGAGACTCCATTGGTCTCATTTATCCTAAGCTTCTCTTCTGGACGTGAGAATAACGAACAAAGCTAATAGACTCTACCCGGGTTATGAGGCACTATATTTGGATACTTTTTTTCATTTTCACCCCTTTTCTCTGGTTCTCAAAAAAGTTACTTTTGTGACTCTGGAGGATTAACAGGGGAGTTGACAGGGGACTCTACCCGGGTTACAAGTCACTATTTTCGGATACACTTTTTCATTTCCATGCATTTTTTGATGGATGAATTTGAACTTTTTTTTCTTTCTTTTGGAAGAAAAAAAAAACACTGGTAAGTACTTTTTATTTTTATTTTATAATAGAATGTAATTATTTAATGTTGCTTGGCTTGGATGTTGTTGTATTTACTGGCTTTTTTTTTATGAGTAAAGTATCCAAAATAATGTTTTTAATATACTTACTCATTTCTATTAAAAGGCGTTGAATTCCCCGCGCGAGCTAGCCAGCAGCGACCCCTCAAGAGGACTCCTTTCTGGAGTTTTTACACACACGTCCAGCCCTCGTGTCTGATCTCAGTGTGTAAAACCCGTGACTGGTTCATACACATCCCAAACGAGTCGGACAGACACAGCCCCTCTTCAGCAGGTGGGGGTCGACCCTCAACACAGAATCTGCTTGAGAATCAGGTCGATATTGAACTCATGCCCTGACACACTCCTGACGAGTTATCATACCGGTAAATGCCTTTTATGGTTATTTTATAAGATGAGCGCTAAATGAATTGTTTGTTAAATGTATAATCCTGTGTTCAAAAATACTTATCCTCTTTTTTTTTTTTTTTTTTCTCTGTCTTTTTTTTTCTCTATAGAGCTATCCCCTATTATCAAGAGGACCCCTGCTACTGTTGCGGTCAACTTTTCGGTCACACCAACTGAATAAGCTGGACGGGTCTCATGTAAACTGCTACTGATGTATCCGAATGGTATGTTGGCTTTATGTCCATAAATGTAGAAGCGGTGTGAAATGTTTCTTCAGTGGTGCCACATCTATTTTTGATTTTGTTTTTGTTTGTTTTTTTGTTTTGTTTTTGTTTGAGGGGGAATGATTTCATAAACGGTCAAAACATGGATGATTTAACAGATGTAGACAGGTCTTTTCTTCGGGATATACATAACATAAGTGAGCTAAGCAGTGATGAGGATTACAGGTATGAAGACCTGTCATTTCCTCGCGGGTCGGGCAATATCAGTGAAATAGCAGGCTCAGCTGAAAACGAATCTCCTAGCCCCTCAGAAGCAGAACCCCTCACAGCTAGAGAACTGTCTTTTCTTGAGGATATGCGAAACATGCATGAGGTAAGCAGTGAGGAGGAATACGCTTTTGGAGACATGTCTTATCCTCCGTGTTCAGGCAGTATCAGTGAATCAAATGACGAAGCAACTGTTGCATGCGTACATTCCCCCTCCTCTGAAACAAACTCAATCTCTCCAGCATTAAATGACGCGATGGAATGGGCACTAGACTCTTAGCAGAACCGGGGGCTTTTAAATCAGCTCCCAGACGATGTACTCCATCTGAATGGACAAAATAGCAAAGCTTCAGCCAATGCCGCATTACCAGTTTCCACTGTGCAAGATGGTGGATATATTAGTGACACTCTGAGTGACTCTGAATCATCAGTCTACACAGTCCAAAATGGTGGATATGTTAGTGACACTTCGAGTGACTCAGAATCACCAGTTTCCTCCATGCAAAGTGGTGGACATGTTGATCAGAATGACATTCCGAGTGACTCACAATCACCAGCCCCCTCGTTACAACATGGTGGAGGCGCCAGCCGAAAGGCCTCAACATGTGTTTTCTCTCGACCTGTATTCAATAACAAAGAACTGCGTCAGTCTCTAGTCCTAACTCCTCCTAACGATGGCGTAGACTTTGCGGCCTATTATAGGGTTCTGATGAGCAATGCTATGCTACGTGAGGCTTTTGCACGGGCAGAGAGGGAAGATCTTGTACAGATTGAACTGCAAGGTGAACAGCTACAGGCTAACGTGTCAGCCATTTTAAATGCCCATGGTGTTAATAATCTGAATGATTTTGAGGATGCCCTGTTCAATGCAGTGCAGTCAAATTTGGAGGTAATGGCAGACAGCAATCTTGAGCTTGTGGTGCAAATTGTTCAATCACCCCGTGGCGGTGGTGAGAAACGATTGGCTAGTAAAATGTTGGACAGTGAAATTGTCAGAAAGAAGAAGAGGTTTCTTTACGTTGTTCAGAACCCTTCCAACCAGCTGTGTTTTGCTATTCATTTAGCCATGTTGTTGCATAACAACATCACTGATAGCGAAGCTTATGAACGCAGTATAGAGATTCAGAGGAGAGTGAGTTTGACAGATCAGACAGCTGTTACATTCAACGACATTGATAAATTCGAAGAGAGTTTAAAATGCAAGATTGTGGTGTTTTACAGAGGCGACAATGATCGTGCCCTCTGTAAATTCCAGAGAGACGGCCCCAAACGAGACAAAACTGTTTTTGTTCCTCTTCAAGAAACCATTATTATGGGATTAAAAACTTGAAGGGGGTTTTAGGCTCTCCATATGTCTGCGAACATTGTTATACAGGCTACAGCTCGAAGTGGACACACACCTGTACTGGTCATTGTTTTATCTGCCTTGACCCCTCATGTACTCGGGAAGAGTTTAAACCCATCTTTTGTAAAGATTGTAACAAAACGTGCCGTACGGTTGGCTGCAACTCTCGACATAAAAAACAGACACAGAGAGCATCAGACATTGCCAGTAACTGCGATTTACACAAAAAGTGTGTAGATTGCCGACTTTCTTACTACACCCCCAAGAGTAGTGCAGATAAAACACACAAGTGTGCGGTGAAGAAATGTAAAACATGCGGCGAGAAATTACCCTCTGCTTCTATAGGAGAGTTTGAAAAACATCTGTGTTACATCGGAGTGTTACCCAAAAAGACAGAACACAATGACAACATTGTGTTTTATGATTTTGAGACAATGGTGAGGGCAGAAGGTGTACATGCCCCTTTTTTGGTGTGTACAAAAACCCTTGCAAGTGAAATTTGGGTCGCTGAGGGTGCCGACTGTGCGCTGCAGTTTCTGGCACATTTTAGGGCCCCCAAATTCAAAAATGCAACCTTCATCGCTCACAATGCTAAGGGTTTTGACAGCTATCTCATTATCAATGCAATGATTGAGCAGGGGCTAAAACCCTCTTTGATAATGCAAGGAAGTAAAGTGATCTCTTTTACTGACCAGGATTTCGGACAAAAGTACATAAACTCACTGTCTTATCTCTCTATGTGTTTAGCAGCAATGCCAAAAGCTTTGGGATTTGAAGATAAAATCAAGGGGTACTTCCCTCACGGTTTCAGCTCTGAGGCCAATCTGACTTATATCGGACCTTACCCGCCAGCACACTGTTATGGGATTGAGCGCATGACAACAGATGAAAAGAGTGACTTTTTCACATGTTATGAGACGGTACGCACAGGTACTTTTGATTTTCGAAAGTAGGCATTGCTTTACTGTAAAAACGATGTTGACATTCTTGCCCAGGGCGCCACTTTATTTTGAAAAGGGTTTCTCGAGGAGACAGGAGTGGATCCTTTTAGTCAGGGGACCATCGCTTCTGCGTGTATGAAAGTTTTTACAACAAACTTTCTACCGCCCAAAACCTTAGCAATTCCCCCAACCGACGACTACCGCCGTGAAAACAAAACGTACTCGGACGCAGGTATTCAATGGCTGGAGTGGGTGGCCCGAGCCGAAGGTATATTTATTCAGCATGCGTTGAATGAGGGCGAGAAACGAGTGGGTCGTTTTGTCATGGACGGTTTTGCTGAAGTTGCGGGGGCAAAGATTGCATGGGAATTTCTTGGTTGTTTCTATCACGGGTGCCCATCTTGCTATAAGGGCCATGAGAAAAACCCCTTGACAGGTGGCACATTTGAGCAGCTCCATGCTGCTAGTGAGGAAAAGCTGCATGAGCTACAGTCTGTTCACGGGGCCAAAGTGATCGTTATGCGGGAGCATACGTGGGGTGAGATGAACAAATCCAATCAGGATTTGCAGGCTTTCCTCAGGGAATACAAAGCTCCAGAGCCACTGACCCCTAGGGAGGCTTTGTACGGGGGCAGGACACGTGCAGTGAAGTTGAGGCACACGGCAGCGGCCGATGACCTGGTTCACTATTGTGATTTCACCTCGCTCTATCCTTTTGTAAACTGTACAGGCCTATATCCACTTGGACACCCCCAGATCATATTCCGAGATTTCAAAGATCCTCAGAGTTATTTTGGATTGATCAGAGCCACAGTAAACCCACCCAAGGGCCTTTACTTTCCAGTCTTGCCCTACAGAACTGCAGCGGGCAAGCTAGTGTTCACCCTCTGCCGTACATGGGCTGAGCTTAACAACCAAGTGACAGGAGTTTGGGTGACCGCAGAGTTCAACAAAGCCCTGGATATGGGGTACAAGCTGACTCAGATCACAGAGGTGTGGCATTTTGAGAACAAAAGCGACAGCATTTTTGTAGACTATATACACACATTTTTGAAGGGCAAACAAGAAGCATCAGGTTATCCTTCAGAGGCCGCAGATGATGAGAGCAGAAAAAATTATGTGACAGACTACCATGCTAATCAGGGGATCTTGCTGGATGCAGATCAAATCAAATCAAATCCAGCCAAAAGACAAGTGTCAAAACTATGTCTCAACAGTTTCTGGGGCAAATTTGCTTAGTTGACTCAGACTAAGATTGTGACCAAAACAGAAGAATTTCTTAACCTCTTGTTTTCAGCTAAACATAAGGTTAAGTATTTCTCATTCCTCAACGACAGGACGGCTCTTGTTCAGTGGTGTTACGGAGAAAATTGCTATTCTCCTCCCAACAAGGTAGATAACATATTCATTGCAGCATTCACCACAGCGTATGCCGGACTGAAACTATACAGTGAGTTGGAGAAATTACAGCACAGAGTTTTCTACTACGACACAGATAGTATAATCTATGTGACAAGACAGGGGGAGACTCCACTGCCCATGGGGGTTTATCTGGGGGATCTGACAGATGAACTGGGGGGCGACACGATTGAAGAGTTTGTTTCAGCAGGCCCTAAAAGTTATGCTTACCAAACCAAAAATCAGAAAAAGGTTGTGATGAGAGTGAAAGGGATCACACAAACTCACGAATGTTGTGAACAAGTGAACTTTGACAGTCTAACAGATCTGGTGGAAGGCTACGTTCAAAACTCTGAGAGGGGGAGGGTAATTGAGGCTCCGCAACACAACATTGTACGGAATAAAGAGGGTTTTGTTTTGAGAAATGTGTCATTCACCAAAAAGTTCCGAGTTGTGTTTGATAAGAGACGTCTGCCTTTTGGGTATTGAGAAATAATATGAAGAGACAAACATTTTTTCACCCAGCCAAATAGATTTTGAGCCCAGACTACGTGTTCCTTTTTCTTGTTTAGTAGTTGGTCCCAGTGGGTGTGGAAAAACTTTTTTTGTCAAGAATGTATTGCAAAATTGTATAGCCTCAAAATATTGTGTGGATTTATACTTCTTTCCAGCCCAT
This sequence comes from Notothenia rossii, assembly GCF_949606895.1. Taxonomy (NCBI): domain Eukaryota; kingdom Metazoa; phylum Chordata; class Actinopteri; order Perciformes; family Nototheniidae; genus Notothenia; species Notothenia rossii. The sequence goes on from NC_136908.1 coordinate 32,262,580, forward strand.
GTATGCAGAACTGCAGGAAAAGAATAAAAATATGAAATTCATCAAAGGTCTGCCTGAATCATTTGAAGACGAATCTCTATTTCCTCCTAATCAGAGTCATTTGATTATATTGGACGATGTTATATTTCAGGCCTCCGAGCATCCGGAAGTAGTCAGACTTTTCACCCAATACCGTCATCACAGGAATATGAGTGTTATGATGCTTACACAGAATGTTTTTCATCAGGGGAAAAATAGTCGTACCATTAGTTTGAATACTAATTACATGGTCTTGTTTAAAAAACCCCGAGACAGATTGCAGATGAACATACTTGCTCAGCAAATATACCCTGGCAATAAATCATTTTTCCTACAGAGTTTTGAAGACGCCACCAAAGAACCTCACGGTTATTTAATCGTAGACATGACCCCCAGCTGTCCAGACATCTACAGACTTAGATCGGGATTGTTGTTTATGTACCAAAACCGAAAACTTGAAACAGTATGTCAGCCCGTTTAAAACGAAACATGCCGATGCTGAAGGCCTTTTGTAACGCCAAGCCCTCGAAGCGCAAGGATATACTCAAGAATTGCTCCACGGATTTTCTTCAATCACTCTGTGAGCTGTCTTTAAATCTTCTAAAGGGTAACATTCCACTATCTGGTGCTCAGTATAACAAACTGAAAAAACAAAAGAAGATTATCAAACTCTTGGCCAATAAAAAGGCCAACTTTAAAACTAAATTTAAGGCCTTAAGAAAGCAATCTGGAGGCTTTCTTCTGCCTCTGCTAGGTGCTGTGATTCCCGTTTTAGCGCAGCTTTTAGGAGGACTCATTCGACCATGAGTCAAAAGATGTTTTTGTTATCACCTCACCAGTTTAATCAACTCAATCAGGCGGGTGTAACTAACCCCCATAGTAAGGAAACAATGAGACGCACTGCCGAAGATGCTCTGGATGAAAAAATGAGAGCGGTGTTAAACGAAACAGGACCCTCTTATGAAAAAATAAGAAAATACAACGGCTTGCTGCAGCTATATCTCAACTTACTCAAACAAGACGGGAAGGAGGAACGACATATTGCTTTAACTCTACCCGAAGACACGGGGTTGGTAAAAGGAGAAGAAAAGGATGACATGTCCAATGATAAAATAAAGAACGAGGTACTTCAACACCTCCCTAAGCATTACCGTAAGAATGCAGAGTACATTATGAGTAAATTAATCACGAGTACAGATGGATGGACCCCCACGGGGGAATTTGTAGAAAAGGCTACAGCTGTAAAAGGTTCACACATGTTAGATTTATTTAGACATCTGTCGTCCTTGTATAAAACAAATGTCCAGGAGCCTAAAGGCTGTTTTTTTTTTTAAATAGTATGAATGAGCTCAACATTCCTTTATCAGCTTTTCAAAACCTACACGCTCGTGAACAATATCGTGTAGTCAAAGAGGGCGAACTATATGGAGAAAATATGCCCAAAAGAAGAAGAAGAAGAGGAAATAATAAGTCATCTCCAACGACCCTCAGCCGTGAGGTGTCAGGAACCCTAGACACCGCAGATGCGGAAGAACCTCAGAGTGCCCCTCTTAAGAAGAAAAGAATAAGGAAAGATAGAAAAATAAGCCCCAGCTGGTTACATTTTACCCCATAAAGTTGTATTCTATTTTTGTTTTCAATAAAAGACAGAGTCACCTGAATTAATTTTGTCTTCAGACCTTTTTATTTTTTATTTTCTAAATTTTGTAACAATCTTTAAACATTTGTAGAGAGCAAACAATGTGGTTAAAATGAGTGTCTTTATGACGTCTCTCACACCGTTGGTATTTTTTCACAAAATTAGTTACAGCAGCATCATTTTTTTATCACATCATCTTGATACAGAGACGACACATTTTCGTAAGACAACCCAGACGCTCTTTTACATAGGTAGAAAACACAATGCTGACCACAGGCTGTAGACATGACATTCTGAAGCTGTTGATTGTGGTGTAAAATAGTTTTACATTGTTTTTCTAGAAATTGGAGGATGCTTTTGGGGTAATGACTAAAATCGGGAGGAAAGCCAAAAGAATCAAAAAAAGTTCCCACATCGTCCTCCTCTAAGCTCACTGCTAGCCAGTGTTCTCCCGGCATGTGGGAGGGGTGGGTATTTACAATCATGTATACAGGGTATCTAAATAATTGTTTTACCCGGGGTAGCTGATCTGACGCCCACACCCCACCAAAAGAGTCTCCCACCATATGACGTAGCAGACTATCCAATTGATGATTATTCATGGTGTAATATCTTCTTAGTAATAATCTACCAACACTTGACGTTTTGAATTAATCTCCAGAATCGAATCAAAACAAGAATATACGATTAAAGTGGTAGTCTGTGGTAGCGGTACTCGAAATCTCATTTCCAATCTTAAACTACCGCTTGTAATAGGGGACAATGCGTCAGCATCTTCCCCTGCAGTGAGATTAAATACGAATAATGAGTATCCTTGTTCGAAATCCTCTCGGTCGATACACAGAGGTAAGTCTTTCATGTGTCTCCCTGTAGCCGTAAACATGTTGTAAAACTCTCTGACTGAAGACCCCTGGTTAAATTGAGGTTGGAATGCTTTGGCCGGTAGGCCTATTTGCCTACCGTCCTGACACAAAGCCATGAAGGAAATTAAAAGGTGAAAGCGTTCTCCTTCCGGTGAAGGCTTCGTGATTTACCATACCCAATACTATGTATTTAGGCATATTACCCAGAAAGAGATTTTCTTGGGTGCATATTCTGGAATTCACCGGGATGCTGTATGTTTTGATATTCACGCGAGATAAAGGATAGAGGGTGTTCCCTCTCATCAGAGCCGCAGCATGACCTAAACGCACAGCAGGGAAGATGGTGGCTTTCTTAATAAAAAAGGAGGCCCCCAGTATTTTTAGACGGTATGTCGAATCATTTGCACACATCAGAGTAAACGCATCGTTAGATCTGGTGAGCTTGATTCTCAAATCTACAGAGTTCAGGAGAAGCCTCTCGCTGAAAAATATATCGGTGTGTAGGGCCCCCATTAGATGGAGTTCTCGAGATTCAGCTGTGAATACAGCTCTCTTTACTAGACCCTTGTTAGGGCCATTGGCGATCACTATGGAGTTCATAGCTCCCGCGGTGTCTTTATAAAATAAACCGGCAGTGAACTGAGTTTTTAAAGTAGAATCAGAGTAATTCAATAGCGTTTCAATCATCGCTCTGTAAGGATGAGTCGAGCTGGACTGAGAAATCAGCCTGTCCCCTAGAATAACGTCGCATTGGTTAAAAATTGTAGTCAGTGGATAATTGACGAGGGCCACGGGGGCATCAGCTGCCAGATTAGTCCCAATGGCGTTGGTTATTTTGATCCTGAGATGCATCAAGGTGTTATTCATATCGAGGTATTTATCCCCGTCCCCGGGAATGAAAAATTCAATGGGTCCTTCATCTGTAATGGCAGACAACGGAAGGACCTCTGTGTAGTGTTTTTCATCGATAGAAAGCTGCGTCATGGGAGCCAAAATTAAATCTAGCTCTGCCATACTGCATTCAGCAGATTTGTGATGTAAAAGAGCCATATTTAACACTCTAAAATATATCTCTCCCCAATAGAGAACCGCAGTGATGCGTCGTAAAACCAGGAAGTAAGTTAGCATTTTTAGCACTTCCAGTTCCTTCCTCAAAAAGCAATGCATTTTTTCCATAGGGTTTTGGAAAATAGCTCGAAATAAGGTCTGTGGTTGACACAAATTTAAGAGATAAGTCACGTTTTGTTCTACGACATTAAATACATCAGCAGTGACCCCACTGGGGATCTTTAAAGAGTTTACGTGTCTGAAAACAATGGTTGTTACCGAGTGGCTGAATAGGATGACATAAATTGTCGAGGCGGTTGTACGTCATTACGCAGAACACGTAAACACTCCCGCTAAGTTTGTTTTCCCCTGTGTTCTGCTTGAAAGCAAGTACCTGCCTATCTTTAGTATCTGTACATCTATATCTGACAACTAGAATCTGTATTTTTGAAATTGTCCTTTTTAACACAGTAGTTTTACAAATTATAGAATAATTAATTACCAGTGTTTTCCAATTTTACTCGGCAGTTCGTTTCGTTAGCTAACGTTAGCTAAAGCTAGCGCTACTAGTTAGCTACGCAATGGTTTGTTGCTTTGCTCCCGGTTGCAGCCACAGGTCTTCGCATGAAACGTGCTTGTTCTATCGTTTCCCGGACAATGTTTTCCAAAGGGTAGTCTGGATTCGTGCCATGAGGTAAGCTGACGTTACATTTTTGTCCATGTCACGGTGAAATGTAAATGATGGGTAGTGACTGTATCGCCGTTTTAGAGATGGCGCTGCTGAAAAGACCGCAACATAAGTAAAGATAATGAATACATCCTATTAAAACCTGTGTGGCTTATATGATAAGTCTAATTAGTACAAGCAGCATAACGTTTCACCATGTAACTAAAGATTGTAGTCTGGGAAATCAGTTTGACATATTGAACTAATAACAAATCACCTCTGGCTGGCAGAGAACTCTCTGCTCCATAGCTTCTCTTGGACGTAAAATCACATGTATATTTTACATTTATATTCAATTTAATATTCCATCCCTCACATACTTTTTTATATAATAACATATATTTTATTTTTCTTCTTATGCTGCTGCAACACAAACATTTCCCAAATTGGGATCAATACAGTAATATCTTATCTTAATTAATTAAGAAATATAACTATTATAATTAGTGTAGCAGTGTTAGAAATTAAAATCAATGTTTTGATGGTTTAATGTAGCTTAAACATACCGTCAGTTTAAACACTCTTTTATACTGAAAAACCAGAAATTCTTGTGCACAAGCAGTTAAGCTTTTATTCTGAAAATCCTTCATCTACGGTTAGCATTTAGCATGTGGCTAATATACGATTTCCTAAAGAGCTGAATTGAGTAGCGAAATGACATGGAGTGGTGCAAACCGAAACCTACTGATTTAACACTACAACTATAGATGTCGAGATACTACCATGCTGAATATTAAATGAAAGTACAGTTTATTTGAATACATTATTGTTTACAGACGAGAGTAGCATGTGACAACATCCGGAAACCAAACCAGCCGTGAAGTATTTTCTGTATGTTTTAGAGTATTGATTACAGCGTTTAGAATGTGTTACATGAAAAGTGATGAGAGAGAATATGAGGAGAAAAGGCGTGTTAAGCATATGTTGAAGGTGAAAAGTACCAATCCTCTGTTTAAATGCAACAACGGACATTAGAGGCGAGGCGAGCCGGCTGGCGGGGAGGAGCCAGCAGAGGATATATAACGGCACCGAACGGGGGATTCGCGCTTCTCTTCTTGCTCAGGAGAGCCAGATCACAGCTGTTTTCTGCCGGAACAATATTCTGTCTGTAACACTACCGCGCCTTTTTTAATTAAAGTATCCCATTTGAATCTTTTCAGAGACTCCATTTAGTCTCATTTTAAAGCTTCTCTCCTGGACGCGAGAATAAAGAACATATTTAACAATTGGGACCCGGACGTGATCTCGTTTCAGCGGGAGAGCAGTTGCAGTTTTCAAAGGAGCTTGAACAATGCTGGCAGACATACACTCGGGCCCAAACAGAAAGGTAAAGAAGTACCTGTTTATTCAAAATCTTCAATAGATTACATAGTGAACAATAGGAGTGTGTGTCTGTCTGGTAAGTTGGCACCTGAGAAAGACTGCCTAAATTTAAGTTAAAACAAGCCTAAATTGGTAAACATTGGTATCCTACCACGTGGCGTTGCTTTGTTACAGGCAGGGTGAGTTCAATTTCTTTTTTTTCTATTTAACCCTGCATGCTATTCGTTTGTCTGTTATTACATGTCGGCTAGAGGCCAATCACTTATATAGGTGTCTTTTGTTGCGTTTTACGTTTTACGTGAATCGTTTTAGGCCATTAAGCAGTCGGGACTGCTTGAGGCAAAGACACAGCCAAAGTTTGAAGCTAAGGTTATTGGAGTGAGTGTTTTGTGTTAACAACAGTGTGAGGCTGTTTTAAAAAAAGTCCTTTTTCAAGGAAAAGGCCTGAGGAGTTTGAAGCTTTCAGTGGTTACTTTATTTCTGTTTTCAAAAAGACATTGCGTTGTGGATTACGGCAGGAAGTGCGACATTTGTGCGTTAGATAGACGATATTCTTCTGATTGTGTTTGGATAGCGTCCCATTTTGTCCCATAAATAGCGTGTTTAAACAGAAGAGATGACCATACTGGCTCTTAAAGTCAAAACACTTACGTACATGGGTAGAGGGCTATGACGTAAGGGTATAAGGCCCATTTATCATTGTAAACTAAATAGAAATGTTATTTTAAACTACAGTGTTGTGTGTTGAATTTACTAGACAAAATATCACCTCACCATTATTTCAACTCCAGGTGTTTTCTCAAATCCCTTTGTTCTTCAGGTCAAAGGTTGGAAAACCAGTTGCCATCTTGTCTTGACCTCATGTTCACAGTGAGCCACACGGCAGTCGCCATTTCATGAAATGCTAATTGGAGTACTCTGTTTGCTTTAACACACTGAGGCTAGGCATTCCATCTTCTAAAGAACATCATACTTCTTGTTAGAGTTAGAACTATTGGCAGTACTTCTGCTGGTAAATGTGTATTGGCGGTTTTGTGAATATTCTTGTTTGCAAATGTGTTTTGGCGGTTATGTGCTGTGTTGTTTAACCATAGTGTAATGTTCTTCCTATTTTAAAGATATTTTTAAGGAAACTAAGTTTCTCCTTGTTAAAAACGAGTCAGTTTTGCAACAGCTATTCCCTAGTGCAGGGGTCTGCAACCTTTTTGACCAAAAGAGCCATTTTGCTCCTTTTTCCCAAACATTTTTTTGTCTGGAGCCGCAAAACATATTTCATAGCTTGATAGCTAATAAAGTTGTATTTATTAGGCTATTTATTACATTATATAAAACTGTTAACCTCTAATAAGAAACAAAGAACTCCTATAAGGAGAATTACAAATAATACACAGGACTACTTTAAAATAAATTAAACACAGCACTTGAGGAGTCATCTGCACATTTGAAGGAAAAAAAATATTATTAAAATGGGCCGACTTTGAAATAAATAAAACAGATAGCTGCACCCTAAAAAGAGTTAAAGGTAGGGTAGGTAAGAATGGAGAAACCAGCTCGAGTGCGCTAGAATTTGAAAATACACAACCGGAACAAATAGGCCTCTTCCTTCAGACTTTCTTACAGAGTCCCTCCTCCAACACACACGAACGCGCACATGACCAATGAGGGCACGAGATAAATGTGTGCACAGATGGAAGGCTGACAGGCAGGTAGGCCATCCAGTTACTTTAGCCGGCTCAGATGATTGGTCGTGCTTTTTACAGCGCTACGGCTTCCGCAGATTAATTTGTTTATGTATTTATTGTCAAAGCATTTAATATATTCAGTGCTATCGGGACGTTAAGAGCATTCCATGGAATATAACAAAAACTGTTTTCTGAAATAAATTACATACCCCATTGAATTATGACTGAAGATCGTCAGCTGTCTTCCTCTCCCGTGTTGTTCCTCGATACGTAAAGGCTGCAGCACCTTTGACAACTTCTCTCTACGTATCAAACATACCGGTAAACCAGCATCGTTTGCTGTGAAAGCAGATAACTCTGTCCACACAGAATTAAATCCTGTGTTCCTCCGGTACTTTTCTATGATTTATCCATAGTTCGCTCATAGAGCTGGGGGTCAGGTTATTCGCCTCCAAGAAAAGGCGCTCGCGCGGGACCGTAGCAGGATGTGACGCATATTTGAGTTGACCTAATTAAAACCGTTTTGTTTTGTATTTATGTGTCACAGTATCACCTCAAAATACAAGATACGAAACATTTTCAACCATGCAACAAAATATAAATAGTCCTAAAAATACTTTTATTTAATCTCCTTCTTATTTTTGTCTAAACTCAAGGGAGCCAGAGCAGAGGGCTTAAAGGGCCGCATGCGGCCCGAGGGCCGCGGGTTGCCGACCCCTGCCCTAGTGGATTAAGCTGGAAATTAAAATAGCGTACTCTGGTGGTAGTACAGAATTATTACCCAAATAGAAGAAACACCATAACATTGTGAAGTATAATTTTAAGTGTTATAAATAAACACATGCTTGATCGCCAAGGCAGAATTGCAAGTGGTTTCTAATTATAAGAGAAGAAACTTTACATAATACTTTTTCAAACACCAATTTATTGAAGCTAACACAAGTGGTGACATTAGCATAATTTCATACATTTCGGTATGCACTGTACACAGGAGATTTGGATTTGAACCAAATTCATATTTCAAAGTCAAAACCATACACGGTACAACTTTATTTTAACATTTCATATTTTAATTTTGCACATTTTTATATATTAAGGCGAGACACGGCAGGCAAAAACATCGTTTTTCATGCCCATGTCAATTTGGAGATTTTGTGCTATTTTGATTCAATAAGATGTTTTCTTTCAGGCTTTTGGAAGGAAAACGTACAAAATACACATTTAGGTGTTTATTTTACTATAATTTGTCTATTTCCGTCGGTAGATTTCTCCTAAATTCACCAAAAGTTAGCAATCTAACGTAACATAAAGTGCCGTGACCGCTGTTTGCTCCATGTCATGAGAGGTACCGTTGGAAAGCTCAGGTTCTCCTGCACAATCTCATCGGATCCAAATATGGTCATTTCCTTTGTATCAGCAACCAATCGTGAAAGTACAAAGGGGTCATCTGACCAAAGAACGGAATCTTATTGGCTGGTGTCAATTTCTGACAACGTGATTCGTTCAGATGCGTCACGTGGTGCGCCATGACACTTCCTTGTTTATATTTGCGCTGAAAATTTTAATCTCAAAATGCCGAAACATCCGCGAAAAAATCGTTCAAAGAGAAGAGGACAACAATTGTCACTTGCACGTAGCAAGGTAGCAGACAAAACAAATGACCCCGAACCTGAAAAACCTTCACTTAGTGCGTCAATGCGCAAGCTGTCACCCAAAGAGCAGGAGGGTTTAGATAGCGCCACACAGCAGTGGCTGATAATACATGTAGCGCGGCTGAATGAACTGCTCAGTGGGTTGATTTGCCCAAATTGCGCAGGGACAGGGCTCAAAGTTAACATCGATCCGCAAAACCATGGTTTCTGTAGCAGCTTAATTTTAGAGTGCAGTCTGTGTGATGGTGGGTACCGCAAAAGTGTGTACACATCTACACGTCTTCAAGACGAAACCAGGAAGGATGTTGCTTTTGATGTGAATGTGAGAATGGTGCTCTTAGCGCACGAGTTAGGCTTGGGCTATGCAGCTCTGAAGAAAATAAGCAAAGTGTTGGGGATTCCTGCACTTCATCTCAAAACCTATCAGAGACATGACAAGAGAGTGACAGGTATAGAAACAGGATTGAGACTAAGAAAACTTGAACTATTGAATTCAGAGTATAACTTATCAGGACATTCAGTTGACTTATTTTTTTCTCTTATTAGTGGCAGAAATAGAGAGAGGCCTGGAGTCACTTCACATGACAAGGGAGCAGGTCAGGCAGGCTTATGCAGATGTGGACCCAGATGTTGCAGAGTTGCTGAGGGAGGATGCAGAGGCAGTTATAAACATCAGCGTGTCATTTGATGGCACATGGCAAAAGCGAGGCTTCACATCCCATTATGGGATCGGTGTGTGCATTGACATCCTTACTGGATTGGTGATAGACTATGAAATCCTATCATCCTATTGCCATGCTTGTGCTCTAAAGGGAAATGCCAAGCAAGAGCAAAAGATTACAGAAGAGGAGTATGACAGTTGGCGACAGACACATAGTGATTGTGCAAGAAACTTTGCAGGGTCTAGCAAGGCAATGGAGCAGGAGTCAGCCAAGAGGATGTGGGCCAGGTCTGTGAATCGCCACCAGGTGCAGTACACAGAGATGTTGTCAGATGGGGATAGCGCAGCATTTAGGGAGGTGGTTGCACTGAACCCATACCCTGGGCATGAAGTGGTGAAATTAGAGTGCATTAATCATGCCCACAAGCGAATGGGTACAGCACTCAGAAAAATGAGTTCACAGAAAAAGTTAGGAGGGAAGGGTGTAGGGAAGCTGACTGCAAAGAAATGCAAAACTTTGCAAAATTATTACAGGGGGGCAATTCTCAACAACCAGGGTTCAATCGATAAAATGAAGGGAGAAATATGGGCAGGTCTCCTCCACGGCATGTCTACTGATGACAGCCCCTTACACACCAGGTGCAATCCCTCCTGGTGTTGGTATAGGAAAGCAGAGGATAATGGGGAAACACCTGGTAGCCACAAAGAACATGCTGGAAACTTTTTAAAGCGAGAGGTGGGGGAGAAGCTTATCCCTGTGTACCACCGCATGTCAAGTGACAGCCTGCTCCAGAGAATGCAGCATGGAGGTACTCAAAATGCCAATGAGTGCCTGAACTCTGTGATATGGGCGCGGTGTCCAAAAACGGTCTGTGTGGGGAAAAGCAGGGTTGAGGCAGCTGCAAGTATGGCCATCTCCACCTTTAATGAAGGTGCCTCTGCCATGCTGGCTGTTATGGAGAAGTTGTGGCTCCAGAGCACAGCTGTTACTGTCAGCGCAATGAGACAAAGTGATTTGCTGAGAATTTCAAAAGCTGAGGCCATTACATCTGCTAGTTTGAAATATAGGCGCAAGAGTCTAAGCACAGCAAAAAAGGTGAAAAGACATCAGCAGGAGATGCAGGAGGGGCCTACTTATGAAGCAGGCATGGACTAGGGTGGCAGTTCTGCAGTGCGTGTGTTACTGTGGTCGTAGTGTGTGTGTGTTACTGTGGTTTTGTTCATCAGGTACATACTGTGTTACTCAGTTTTCAGTTGTATTGTGTTTTATATGTTCTATATTGTTGTTGTTGTTGTAAGTATTAGATTAGATATTGTGTCTGAAAATAGTGTCTTCCAATAAAAAAAATATGGAATTTGACAATACATATCTTTAAAGGTCGTTTTCTCAAAATGAGTTTTTTCTCCTACTCTGAGCACAAAATGTCCACTTCAGTAGCACGTAGACACACCAAACCTTCCAGTTATATTCCTATCCATATTCTGAAGGCTTTTACAGAAGGGTTTGTTCATTTATCATTCATAGCCTGAATTATATAACATTTTATACCTAAAAACATGGCGAAAATTGATATTTTAGGGCTGTTGACAGTATTTTCTGATTTATTTAGTGATAAAAAGAGATATAAAAAATCCCTTCTGTAAAAGCCTTCAATTCTAATATGACAACAAAATGAAACAAGAATTTTGAACCTGGCTTTATCCAATAAAAAAAATTAGTTTCCTGAAATGTGTTAAAATATGCGCATATTTAATGAGATTATGGCTAATTTGCATATTTAAACATGCTATTTCTGAAAACTTGTAATACAAAAAACAATTGCCTTATTGTAAGTAATTAACTGGAGAAATTTCTAGCTGATATCTTTAAGTTAAAAAAATTACCCTATTCACCTGTAGTGTCTCGCCTTAATTAACTTTATTAATATTTTACCTTAAACTTAAAAAAATAAATAAATCTATAATTAAAACATATTTTATAAAACCTTGAGCAAAAAAAAAAAAAAAAGATTTAAAGTTCGGACGAACAGCAACGAAGGTGCTAGTCAGAAGATTAGTGCTTCATCTTTGATAAGTTCATAAATAATTAGAGAACATGTCACCAAAACAAACTAAGTTGAGACTAGACGCAGGGCCAGGCTCAACAGCAGATATCAAGGGAAGGATACAAATCAGATCAGATGCTTAACAGTTCCAAATCTTAGACAAAAGACATGGAACCACATGGATAAACTGTTGGAACAATGGCAAACGAGAGGACTGTATCCAGCTGATGATCAACCAACACCAACGAAAGCCCATAGAAAAGCAGTAATTGACCATGAAAATTGAAAATACCTGCGAGAACAACAAGCATGGATCAAAGCCGGACAAACCCCTTGGTATGGACCTGCTAAAAGCGCTATAAACAGAGCTGAAAAAATAAAATCTAGAGTTACAAGTCTGGTACTCCATCTAAAATATGTCAGCCAAGAATCAACGAACGGCATGTATGTGGCTCAAGAAGCAGTGCTCACAGCAAAGGAAGATAAGAAAGAAAAGACAGAAGAAGCTCCAGTAATCCAACCTTCAAAGCTCCTTCCAAGCCTGACAGATGCGCCTCCTCCCTACATGACAGAAGAATACAGTTTCTTTCAACCCCCAATACAAGCTCCAACTCTAGGTGTTTTAGGAGGAGTATTGGAGTTGGACGGTCTCCCCACAGCTACACGTGTCAAAGACTTGGAGTATGAGGTAAGACTCCTATCTGGTGAGCTCAACAGAAGATTGGAAGAACTAGGCATAAGAATGGAAGAGGAGCTCAACAGAAAGATGGAAGAACTCAGCAAACGTATGGAAGCACAACTCAAGAGAAGAGAAGGCGAAGGTTCTCCAGACACCACAACCGTAACTGAAGCTGGAAGACTCAAGAACTGCTCAACACTCACGCTACCGGTGATAGCGGCTGGAGAAGGAGGATTGAAATACCAATCATGGACTCACAGAGACATGGAAGCATTAGCGGCAAAACTACCTCCACTTACACAAGGAGGTCAGAAGTGGGTGAATGATCTGGAGAAATACACAGTCCAAGACCACCTGTGCTTGGGAGACATGAGGGCACTGCTTGGACGGATAGAAGGAAGACTAGAGGCAAGAGCAGTGGATTCCAAGGCCAAATGCACCAACTCTCCAGATTACATTTTCTTCAACAAAGTCAGGTCGAGGTATTGGGCTGCCATTCGTCAAATCTACCCAACAACACAGAGTTTACATGCCCTCAACAGCCTGAGAAAAGAACCGGGGGAAGACATGTATGCCTTCCTGAAGAGATGTGAAGGAGTGTGGGAGGACTGCACTGGAGAACGACATGACGTTTCACCGTCTGTCGTAATGCTGTGGAAGAACGCAGTCATTAACGCCCTTCCCCAATCAGTGCAGGCAAGCCTGGGAGATGTGGTGGCATTAGATGCTATACCCATTGAAGAATGGAGACAACATCTCATTTACCACGATATGAAATACCAAGCAACCCAGAGATGTCAAAGACGTACAGGATTTCCAAACATGAACCAAATGCCACAGACAGCCTGGTATCAACCACAACAATGAGGAAGCTTAGAGGACCAGACCATCAGGTGATGCATCTTCAGCACTAGAGTATTTTGAAATCCAGCTACATAGAGCCACATATGTCACCACAGGAGGGAGAGGTTGAATGTTATTTAAAAGATAGTGAGTAGAATATTGCATTTACACAGAGCATCCACAGATTAGAAGTAGCAGAGTAGAACATTTAGCAGACTATTTTTGTAATTATGAGAAGGAAAATACATTACGAGTGATGTTGTTCCCCCAAACAGAAAACTATTGTGTCCACACAACTAGTGAGGTCAAGAAGACGGGCTTCCACCCAAAATATTCAAGGGGCGGCGATACACCTGACGTGAAGCTGTCCAGACCTGAAAATAGAAACTCCATTCTGCTGTGGTGAAGTCTGGCTACAAAGGGAGGTGTCCGATAGGGTCGCTTGTCTCAAACCAGTGAAGAAGTCAACAAGAACCCAGCTGAACTAGAGAGTGACTGTTAGCGGGAGAACAGTGACGGAGCGACAGAGACTGGCTCAACATTTTCCAGCCAGTACATAGATAGACCCCGTCAGAAGACCGGGGCTGTGTTTAAAGGGGAACTTCATTTATTGTTAGCCAGAAGTGCAGTTTTTAATCAAACAATTATGTGATTTATGGAGTCAGATTACATTTTTCTCATAAACACAATTGTATAATCGGTCTGAAGTATCTGTTTTAAGGCGTGAGCTGCAGATTAAATAACATAACACTGATTGAGAGCTTGGATGAAGAAGTTGTAGGGTTTTTACAACAGTTTCAAGAATCAGTCTTTATTTATTTATTCTTGAGTAACTTTACTGATTTATAGTGTAGTGCGTAAGGCAATATCTCATTTGAGTGAGGGGCACCAGCCCTTCATGCAGGTCACTCTCTGTGAGAATAGTTCATATTTTCCCTCCAGTTTGGAGAAAGATTATTTTATCATATGTTAGTTCAGCAGTGTCAACCAATCCTCTAATCCTAGAATTATTGAGACGCATTAGCGACACCAGGGGTATTGTTTTTCGCAGCAACGATGATGCATAATACCATGACAAAAGCCATCATTGAAACAAGTAAACTATTAGAAGTGCTAATTGCTGATTTTTTTTTTGTTGTGAATATGCATTTATACCATCAGAAAACCATAAATCATGATATTTTTGTACCCCTTGTGGGTACACGGAGAAGTTATATTTATTTAATGCAACGTTATGGGTTTTACATGTCCTGTTCAGAATAGGGTAATCATTGCAATATTAATTGAGCATTTTATGCTCAAAGGAGGGAGTGTCATGATTATACAGATATGTTGATTTCAGTGACGTTGTAGTTAATAAATAATAACATGTAGTCAACAATAGGTCTCATAACAACAAGAGGTATGCCGAAGCTTGGGCCTTCTCCAAGGAGGGAGTGGTCCAGTTTTAGATATTAGACAAATAGAAGTGGATGAATATGTCAGAACTCTGAGTAATATTATGCAAGTTTTGTCTACACAGCAGGCTAGGAAAACTACAGAGATACCAGACTAGAAACCAGAAGAGACTCCTGTTCGGCCAGGTGATTGGGTGAGGGTGAAAGTTCACAAAAGACAGTGGGCTCATCCCCGGTGGACGGAAGCGTGAAAAGTTGTAACAAACTTCACACGCGCTCCGGTTTAAAGGTAAAGAAAAAGGAGCAAATTGACACCACCTCACACATTGTCACCCTTCACTGGCAACTTCCAGAACATTATTGGGAGTTAGGACTGATTTGGCAGAGCTGGAACAAAACAATAAATAGAAATAAGATAAAGATAGAAACAGCTCAAAAGACAAATTGTCTATAGATTTTTATAGATTGTACATTAATGTGAAAACCTATTTTTTGTTTTACATCTGAAAAAGAGTCAAATTTTTTATGTTATTTTTGTACTCATTATTTAAATTCTGTAACGGACACAACCAGGGATAAAATAGAGATGATGACAAGAACAAAGCCAAACCAATTGTGGGGTCCCCTAGGGATAAGAGTCAGAATAGCATTGTTGATTGTGCTCATTACACTTGGCACCTTTCTGGTTGGAAGGGGAGTACAATATCAAATAAAACATGGAACCATTAGTTCACTCATAGAATGCCCACATCACTAACAAGACTCCAGCTGTGTTTCACAGACTTTCACTTATCCCCAGAGCCAAAAGATCAGCTGAGCAACAAGAGGATGAGTTAGAAATACTCGGTCCCAAACAAGAGGCGGTTATAATCAAGATGATTCACCCCCTATATGCAGTTCTTGTATATAATGATGAGATGGGTTTAAGTGATCGGGATATGTAAGTGATGGGGATTTACAGATTAGGGGAATCTCTAAATACACTGGATCCATGTTTTTAGTCCGTACCAGAAACACCCCCTGTTAAGCTATGAACAACCGATCGGTGACCTGAGCACAATTATTGAAAATGATAGTTAGACACAGGCTACTAACCCACAAGTACAGCTTTGTATGTAAAAACTCTATGAACAAGATTCCCCAGCAGATAGTGGCGACATTGCAGATATGTCCAGTCACAAAAGTGACTACGGTTCTAGATAACAGTGAGATTTAAAGTGATGGAGAAAATATGGAGACGTTCTTTTATAGTGTGTGAAATATGTGGTGCTTGAAACATGTAGGTATTTCAATTTATAGAAGAAAATGGTTTCCTGAAAGAGTTAATTGGAGTACACATGTTACAGTGGGTGAAAGCAATGTTTAGGGATATGGTAAAATTATTAGTAGACATGAATTGTGTTTAGATGACATTTAACAACTAAGATAGATAGTATGATTAGGAAAATAGAGTGGAAAAGGTTGGATTTATTTTACCTCAAGTGTGTTAGAATTAACTATAGATAATGCGTCCCGAGATCTCTCTCTCTCTCTATCTATCCGCCTGTCAGACCGCTACGACCCCAACTTCCAAGCAGACAAAAGACCTCACCACGGAAGACTCCTCCTTCTCCATCGAACAGACAGAGAAGCAGAGCTGAACCATCTCCACCTGAGGAATCCAGAACTACAGGTGACATAAAAAGGCACACTCTCATCGGTCCCCCACAGGACATGAAGTTCCAAGCTGAGCCACAAGATTTGGGCACAAGAGCAGAGTGTGGGACATGAGAGCGGAATATGCCCTCCATGCAACCAGTAGAGACTGTAAAGGAGGAGAAGAAATGCAAAGCAGTTGGGCCACTCAAAAGAGTTACAGCGGAAGGATCTAAGAGCAGATGGACTGAGTAGAAGGTGGACGGAGGAGAGGAAAGGACGGAGGAGTTGGCATGGTACGGCAGAACGTGAGGGGTTCGTGGCTTGACAACCAGAGGGGGAGAGAAGGAAAACGGGAGTGAGTTAGTTTACACATAAACACACTTATTCACCAACGAGAAATACGTAAAGAAAAATATTTATTAGCCATGAAGTAATCAATTGGTGAATTTATAAAGAAAGAAAGAGGAAACTATTAAATAACCCTAAAAACACACTGAGGGTAGAACATATTATTCAATCTTTTCATCATATGAACAAATTATTCTTTAAGAGATTTTTATTCATGTTTGAATTTGGGGAAGATTTAATTTGTTACAGTATAGACCTATAGTTTAAAGGGATGGTTTTAGTAACCACTCTATAAAAGCAGACAAATCTTTATTTGTATGGAAAATGTTAAAGGTAGAGCTAGTACCAAGCCAAAGATAGTATTCCAATCTAAAGTATTGATTTCTCCATTGTAGCATGGTTATTACCTCAGGAGGGAAGATTAAGGTGGAAATAACATTTGTTTTTCGTCCAAGATGAAGAGTTTTAAAAAGACACTGGGCAAAGAGCGATAGCAAAGTTAAATTTTTTAAAAACTAATATAATTGGGAGTAATACATGTGGGGCCTTGGATCACTCATTGTGATGGTACATATTTGTTACAACAAACATCGTTTAGGGAGAAGGGGTCGCTCGACCCGCCCTGCAGATGTTTTAAATCTTACTTGCAGCTTCAGAGGGAGCGCACGGCACCAGAGTATGAGTTTTAAAAGACAAGCGCCACCAGCTCCTAATGGTCATCCATTCACCAGATGACCTGACATTTAGAGATGTTATTTAAAGGAGAAACATATCTGCCATAAGTGTAAATTCCTGAATTGAACTACAACCCATTAAATAAAAGGACTTCTGTTTTAAAGTTCTTGTTAAAGGAGGGAGTAATTATCACATGCTCGGGCACCCAAGGTTCCACACACTGTAAAAGGGGTTAGCATAGCTATTTAAGTAGACCATAATTGAAAATAAATTAGTATAATGCGTTATTGATATTCCACCGGTTCTCACACCATTTCAGGGACTTTATCACTGCATTAGAACAGACCACCCAAAGTTACTGAGTAGGAACTTTTAAGTGATGAAATTCTACAACTGTTGTAACTGACCAAAATCTTCTCCCAGAAATGACTGTCTAGAAAGCCGTACCCCAGAGTAGAACGCACAACGGCCCCTTCTAGAGAACATATTACTTTCATACCTTAATGGTATGAAAGGAGGGAGGGTAAATTTCTCATGAGGAGACAGTTACAAATGCTAGCAGAACAAGACGACCCACCCCCGTATACAGATGTTGATGACAATGATGAGTTAGTTTAAATGATATGGATGTTCGGAGATGAGATTGATCAATGAATGTCCAGCCGATGTGATTCTTTAAATGATATCATGTGAAGAAGTGAGCAAAATTAAAATGGAGTGAATCCATTTCAATTTACTTCATACTATTCCAAGATAGTATATTTTTATTATTCCAATTAATTTTACACTATTCTAAGATAGTCAATTTTATTTGACTTTATTATTTTATACTATTCTAATATGGTAGATTTCATGTTGTATAAATCATTGCTATTCTAAAATGGTTTGTTTCTTTTCACTTTGTAAAAACAAGTGCCTTAACACTGAGCGTGGTATGAGAACGGTTTCTGTGAAAGGAGGGAGGAAGAAATGTTCTGATACCAAGCCATTGCTGCTATTTTGAAGAAAGATATTGAATGCAAACACTAGAAGTTATACACAAGGGACAACTTTTAGGTTTGAACCAGGCAAATAATTTATTTTGTATTTTTGTAAAGTTAAGCCTATTGAACCATCCATTTAGATTGTATGTTTGTAATATGAGATATGTACTATGCGAAGTTCAGATGAAGAACTCATTGATTTCAGTATTATACACACCTTTTAGGTGTGTAAGGAGGGACTGTTAGAAATTAAAATCAATGTTTTGATGGTTTAATGTAGCTTAAACATACCGACAGTTTAAACGCTCTTTTATACTGAAAAACCAGAAATTTTTGTGCACAAGCAGTTAAGCTTTTATTCTGAAAATCCTTCATCTACGGTTAGCATTTAGCATGTGGCTAATATACGATTTCCTAAAGAGGTGAATTAAGTAGCGAAATGACATGGAGTGGTGCAAACCGAAACCTACTGATTTAACACTACAACTATAGATGTCGAGATACTACCATGCTGAATATTAAATGAAAGTACAGTTTATTTGAATACATTATTGTTTACAGACGAGAGTAGCATGTGACAACATCCGGAAACCAAACCAGCCGTGAAGTATTGTCTGTATGTTTTAGAGTATTGATTACAGCGTTTAGAATGTGTAACATGAAAAGTGATGAAAGAGAATATGAGGAGAAAAGGCGTGTTAAGCATATGTTGAAGGTGAAAAGTACCAATCCTCTGTTTAAATGCAACAACGGACATTAGAGGCGAGGCGAGCCGGCTGGCGGGGAGGAGCCAGCAGAGGATATATAACGGCACCGAACGGGGGATGGGCCTTCTCTTCTTGCTCAGGAGAGCCAGATCACAGTTGTTTTCTGCCGGAACAATATTCTGTCTGTAACACTACCGCGCCTTTTTTAATTAAAGTATCCCATTTGAATCTTTTCAGAGACTCCATTTAGTCTAATTTTAAAGCTTCTCTCCTGGACGCGAGAATAAAGAACATATTTAACAGCACCTGACACCTATTTTCAATATGGATTAATCTACCATTTATTTCTTTAGTTCAATTTTGATCTATAAAAATGTCAAAATAGTGAAAATGTTCACGAGACTTATCAAAGTGCAAGGTTATATCTTTAGATGTTTTGTTTTAGCCTATGTACTATATGTCTTAATGCTCTTACAGTATATGTGACGGTGTGACTTCCGTGAAACTAATATTTTATATCTTCCCAGCAGACAAGCTGACAGGAAACCTAACACTCTAACAACCACAAAATTGCAAAGACGAGTAAATGTAAATTAAAAACAATTCACAATTTTTTTATTTCTTCTTCCTTGCAGTGAGGTGAAGCTGACCTTGCACTTGGTGCCAGTAAGGATGTTCCTCACGCAGGCTGAATGTTTCTCCTTCCTTACTGACACAGAAGCCCTTGATTTGCAATGCTTCACTACTTGTCATTTCCCTGGCTCCGTAGGGACACTTTACCTCCAGCACAGCGGAAGACCCTACCAGACCATCTGGAGATGCCCCCAACATTCCTGATAGGGAGAGCCACAAATCTGAATCATCGACCTGCATCTGGGTTGCAGTGGTGAATGCCCTGACCCCCTCACATTCATTCATAGTCCCCCACTGTACAGACAAAACACCATCAAGGGCCTGTTGTTGCCCTAGCACCCTGGCAATAAGGGAAGCAGTCACACGCTTTGACCTCAGGACAGCTCCAAAGTTGCTGGCAGTCAACCTTCCTTTCCTGAACAAATGCCAGTTTGGGTTGGTTCGCTGACCAGTGGTAGCCACCTGAATTGCCCTCTGTTGCTCTTCAGACAATGCCATGCTTGCCACAATTGCCTCAGGTCCCTGATGCCCAACAGATTTGATAATTTCAGGAACAGTAAGTGTTTCCAAGCTGGAGTGTTCCTCTTCTGGCTCGGGGGAGAGAAGCCAAGAAATTCCTGAAAACCTGCCCCCGAGTCTGTCCCTCAGCCAGTCACGATCTTCGGAGGTGGGCTCTCTTGTCAGCGGGTTAAATTTGTTATTGGTTTCAACAGTCACATTAAAACAGTTACTAAATCAGCTTACTATCACCTAAAGAACATATCTAGGATTAAAAGACTAATGTCACAGCAGGATTTGGAAAAACATGTCCATGCTTTTATCTTCAGTAGACTGGACAACTGCAATGGTGTCTTCACAGGTCTCACTAAAAAATCTATTAGAAAGCTGCAGCTGATTCAGAACACCGCTGCTCGAGTCCTCACTAACACTAAGAAAGTGGATACCATCGCTCCAGTTCTGAAGTCTTTACACTGGCTTCCTGTGTGTCAAAGAATAGAATTCAAAATACTGCTGCTGTTTATAAAGCACTGAATGGTTTAAGACCAAAATACATTTCTGACCTCCTGCTAAATGATGAACCATCCAGATCTCTCAGGTCTTCAGGGACTGGTCAGCTTTCTGTCCCCAGAGTCAGAACTAAACATGGTAAAGCAGCGTTCAGTTATTATGCTCCAAATATCTGGAACAAACTCCCAGATACCTGCAGGTCCGCTGCAACTCTTATTACTTTTAAATCCAGGCTGAAGACTTTTCTTTTTGTCGCTGCTTTTAATTGAACTATTCATATCTTAGACTGCACTGTAACTTCTATCCATGTATTTTTTCTTTTAATGTTTATTTTATTAGCTTTTCTTTTTAATGACTGATTTTAAATGCCATTTTCTTAATGTCTTTCATTTTTTGTAAAGCACTTTGAATTGCCTTGTGTTGAAAAGTGCTATATAAATAAACTTGCCTTGCCTAATAAAGATTTCATGTGACACATACAATTGATTTGTTGATGGGAATTAGTGTGAATAAATTAACTCTAGGTTAACGGTACTCTTGCTATCACTACTCACCGACACTATAAACCTTGTCCCTCATGCTAGCCCTGACAACACTGGTAAGCACACCTTCATCTAGGCTGCACTGTAACGTGTCCTGACTTGTAGTGGTTCTCTCCTCTGTCTACACTTTTGTCATCTTTGTAAAACGATATCAGACTGGTAATTGACACAGCCATGACTTCTAGTTAAATTCAGTGTGGCTAAAATGAAAAGCTTTGTTAAAATATGCAAGCACGCGAAAGTCAAATTCAGCTTTATTGTCAAAAATTCTACATGTGTTATACATCCAGAAATATCGAAATATCGTTTCCCACAGTGTGACATGTATACATAAAACAAAACAAAAAGGACCTAGATAAACGTGGTATACATTAAACAAAACAAAAAGGGCCTAGATAACCGGGGTATACAGTTTAAAATGTTAATATATTTAATTTAAAGTGTTCAAAGTGCAGTTTCAGTGCAAGTCAGTTGAAACGATCTTAAGTTGGCGTGACGTTGAAGTCGTGCGATCCTGCTGCTGTACTGGCTTGTAGTTCGTTTATAGCATAACGTTAGCATTTCGCTTTTGGCGACTAGATTTATGATTCAGAAATTATAAAAGTAGGGTTGACATGTGTAGATTATCCGGCTGAACAAAACGTGATCCCTCTCTTAAATGTGTGTCAACCACAGACCTTATTTCGAGCTATTTTCCAAAATCCTATGGAGAATTTGCATTGGTTTTCCAAGAAGGAACCGGAAGAAGTTTACTTCCGGGTTTTACGATGCGTCACTGCGGTTCTCTATACATTCCTTCTTCGGGGGTGTTTTTTCCCTAATGATTTTCTCTTGACTGTGTGCTTCCCCTTTTTAACGCCGGCCGGAACCCGTTTTCCTGGAGGTCTCTTCCTGGCCCTTCTTGCTAAAACCATCAGACCTCCTGCTCCTTCTTGAGACCCCTGATCTGATTGGCTGCTAAATGTATGGA
The DNA here is from genome assembly GCF_949606895.1 of Notothenia rossii. Classification (NCBI taxonomy): domain Eukaryota; kingdom Metazoa; phylum Chordata; class Actinopteri; order Perciformes; family Nototheniidae; genus Notothenia; species Notothenia rossii. Next base: position 32,284,660 of record NC_136908.1, read on the forward strand.
CCGCCTTATTGATAACATCTGATGCAATATTTTTGGCTGCCGATTTCAGATGAGGTTTAGCTATGGCAAATCCCTTTCTCACCAGAGGGGCTACAACACGAAATAATCTGGAGAATATAGAACCAATACCTCGGCCGTACATAACTGGTGTTCCATAAAAACCAGGCAAGGACCCCCCAGCTTGATTTTCATAGTAACTCACAAAACGGTGTGGATCGTGATGAATCATCGTTTTGCAAAAGATTGCCCGGCTTTTGAAGGTCGGAAATGAAGTTTCACTACACTCTTGCCGTAGGTAAACTTTATCGGTTCGTTCTGATCGTTTTTTATCTCTATCTGTATATTCTCAATATGCGTTTTTGTTACCGGCAAGTAGTACGCAGGACTAAGGACTGGGTGATGGTGTCGCCAAATGTCCCTTTTATATATACGGTTCTCAGGAGAGGAGCAAAAGCATCACCTACCCGCTGGTGACTGACCACGTTACTATAACAGTAGAGATGAGCTACGCCTGCATTTATATCTGCGGGGTGGGCTGCTGATTTATCATCAACTTTGAGCCACTAGTCTGGTTTTATTCCAAGCATATAAGCCACGGTTTTTGGAAAGCGAAAACGATATTGTCCATCTCCTTGAAATTCAATTTTCCTGTGAATTGGACTATAGTACAAACTAACACCAGAATCAATTTTTCTGAAGCAGGACTCGAGTTCCACCATGAGCTGACTTATGCTACTATAGTAACCTCCTCGAAACATTTGAAGCTTTAACCTTTCTCGCTATCGCGGGGGCTTTTGGTTTCTTTATCCATTCAAAATAGGCTACTTCTAAAGGCATGTTATACCAGGTGTGGGGGTATGACATTTCTGTCATGGCGACCTGCCACGAACCGTCCAAGTGTAAAGGTTGTGCTAGGTTTACCTGATAACTAGAGCTTGTATTGTTTTGAAATACATCAAGGCTGGCATTGGACGGCAGCGTAATGTAGAACCCTTCATTTATCTCCATGGCTGTAATGAAGGACTGAGCGTTGAGTCTGTTTGTTTTTATACATCCTTGATGGCGCCAGCCTCAACCCAGCTGTTGAATTTCTCGGGCCAGTTCTTCCAGCATACAAACATTTGTTTTTTCCCTCTCACCACACGTCTTTTCAGAATTTTCTCCACTTGAAAAGCCTTGTCACTAGATACCTTCACTTTTTGTAACTCTTTCTCATAAAAAGTCCCCTTGATCTCTTCTCCATCATAATCTTTGAGTTTGTAAACAGGTGGTTGACGAGGTATGCCTTCAGACACCGTAAATAATTCGTCCGTATAACTCTGCTCATATTTTTTATCAAAGACCCCTCTCAATTTGGATATTCTTACAAGCTCCCCCTCCTTAAAGTTCATTTTCGTAGCAGCTTTTTTACGATGGCTGGAGGGGGTGTACAGGTTGCGAAACACTTGAGCCGCATTTTCCTTGGTCACCTGCAGTGGTGTCATTTTAATACTGCGATGATAACTATTATTGTAACTTTCAATTAATTCAGGTAAGACATCTATATATCTATGAGTGTTTTTAAATGTAAAATACCTCCACATTTTAGTTTTCAGCGTACGGTTAAGTCTCTCTACCACACACGCCTTCATATCACTGGCTGTTGCATAATGTACAATACCTCGTTTCTTCAATAAGGCTTGAAAAACGTTGTTAAAGAATTATTTCCCGGCGTCTGTTTGTATCTTTTTAGGAATCTGACTGTGTGTTAAAATTGTATCAAAGGCTTGGGCAACCTCTATACCAGTCTTCTTCTTTATTGCCTGAGCATAGGCTTTTTTCGAAAATACATCTACGACTGTTAACAAATAATTAAATCATTATGTTTGGACAGCGACTGCATATCGCAGAGATCAGCTTGAAATTGTTGTAGCGGTCTGAGTACGAAAACTCTGTTTCTTACAAAATGCACCCTAGACGGTTTATACAAAATACATCCTTTGCATGACACGTTTCTCAGACATGTTCCCTGTTACAGCACCAGTGAGGTAATGAGTACAACAGTTTTTCTTACAACACATTTTATTGATTTGGCACATATATCAAAAAACATTTTCTCCAAACAGAGAATTAAAAAAACATTTTAAAAACACAAACGGGATTGTTAGGAAGGACACACTAGATCAAGTAAAATAAAAATAAAACAGATAAAATTAAAAAAACATACTTTTACGAAAAAAATATCAAACTCTTCCTATTGCTGCCAAGAATCACAAGCTGCTCTTATGTTCTTTGTCTGGGTCTCGTCAAGCCGTTTGTAAAGCTTGTCGATTTTAGCCTCAAAGAGTCTTGTGTTTCTGAGATTGTGCAGAATCGCCTCAGCAGCTCCAAAGACTCTCTTCCCCGACACATGAAGGTGGCTCGGGTGTAGAGCGTCCCGAATGGCTGGAATGAAACGAACGGTCCACAGTCTCTTTACCACTTCATCATAGTTTCGATCCAGATAGTATTCTTCAGTCGGAAACAAACACTCATGTTGAATTTGACTGGGATGGTCGACTTGACATCCGTAACATTTCTCCTTTCTGTACAGATGTAGGACCCTGTCCAGCAGATGAACCACTACAGCTTTTACCGTATTCAGGAACAAAGCCGTCCTAGCACCTTCTGCAGCATCACCCTCTGGAGCATAAGGAAAGCATGGCGATTCAATGCCTGCTACCGGGGAGTGTGAAGAAGCTGTTGATTCCCCTGGAGACACGGATGGAGTAGATGGAGGTTGATCCATATCCAGCCAACCAGTAACATCAATGGCAGCAACACCATAGTCGATATAGGGTTTCCAGATTGTTGGAGATGATGGGGGTCCTCCAGGCGTTTGTTCCAGGCTGCAACTCGCGGGGAGAGACTTGTTTTTTCTCAGATCCATGGTTATTGTTCAGTGAATGTCTTTGAGCGGTCCTTACTTTTAAATGATCTGGTGAGAGGGGTGGGACTTGTTATGCTGAGTGGGAGGAGGACTCATCTGCAAAGGTGAGAGTCTTTTTCACCAGTATAATGTCCATCGATGTCTGACTCTGTTTAAAAAGTTCTTTAAGCTTTGTAGATTTCTCATCAACCATTTTCAGCCAAGCAGCCAGAGGCACCTGCAAGGATGTTTGAAAAACCCCGCATGTAGAGTTGAAATACTCCGAAACAAAATCATCAGAGGGGTCCTTCCCCTGCGTCAGCAAACGGCTTGCGCGGTAATACCATCGCCCAGATGGTCCGCTTTTAGTTTCCCAGACGGTGCTTGTCAGGACTCTTTTCACTTCTGGCGGCGGGGGGATATTTCCTTCTTCTTCCTCCACATTGAGGGGTAACGGTGAAAACTCTTCTTTGATCTCGCTTTTTGTTTGCGTTTCTTTGCTTTTTGTTGCACATATCTTGTACACCGCTGGTTCCACAGTGTTTTCTTGATGCACTACTTCTTCCGATACAATGGTTGCGTGGAGATCTCTGGAAGACACCAGAGTTAACACAGCCCAATCTGTTGAGGTCAACGTCGCTTTAACACTGTGGGGTCCATTCTTCAGATTGTAGAAATCCAGTTCATTCGCCATATAGTTGAATACGTATCCCCAAACATGTTCATTTTCCAGAAGCCATTTCTCTTCAAGATCTTCGACCGGAGGTGTTTGAACCCGGCACAGATACTGCATCCGTTTCTTGATTGGCGCTCCGGACGGATGGCGGTAAGTTGTCACAGGCGTCTCGCTGATTAAACCCATATCGAGGCGTCTCTTGGCCATTTTTTATTTTTGGAAAGATGACTTGATGATTGGAAATGACTGGCTTTTTATCTGCACAGGCTTCTTTTTTTTTTATCTCACTCCACCCCCTCGGTCTTCTGACATCACATAATTGGGGCGGACCCTTCTGTCACTTTTATGCATACTAATGTGATGGAAGCGGCATTTTGTTTTAATAGACTTGGGGGCGGGCCCACCTGTCACTTTTTATGTATACTAATGTGATTGAAACATTTTTTATTATACACCATAAGGCACAACAGTGGGGGCTTTTCACACCTGTGAATACACATCACCCCCCTCCTATCGACGGATCCCACACCTACTTGGGATATCACACCTACTTGAGATCTTACACCTCGATGAAAGGGGAGGCGGGACTTAGCTCATTAGCATAAGTAGGGAGAGGTGTGACCTGTCACAGCACCTGTCGCTTTTCGTGCATACTAATGTGATGGAAGCGGGATGAATATTACTACTCAGGTACATGAAAACAAGCCCAAAAGAAGCAACACATACATGATGTTGTGTAATTTTAAACCAAAACTAAGCCTCAGGATGACTTTAAGATGTGAACATGGTCATTTTTGTTTTGTAACATTAAATAAAATTATAAAAATATTTGAGAAAAAAAAAAAGAATTCCCGATCCCCGATTTCCTTGCTCCCGATTCCGATCGATTCCGATCTTTGGAAAATCACGTGATCGGCCCGGATCCCCGATCACGTGATCGGATCGGGACATCCCTACTTCCCGGACTTCAAGCCGGCAACATGTGCTTTTCTGCTGCTCAATAAAGCAAACTTTATAACTTCGATGCACTGCCTCCGACTCCCTTCTCTCGGCACTACAGCATAGACATTAAAAAAAAAGGGGCTACTGTATCGACATTTAAAAATTATACAGACTCACGAGCACGCGGTTAGCTTGGCTAGAGCAGTGGTTCTCAAATGGGGGTACGCGGACCCCTAGGGGTACGTTGGAGTACTGCAGGGGGTACGTGAGATTTATTTTATGTTAATGACAACAAAAACATAATTAATGCATTTAAACAAACTACTAATAGTAGATTAACTACTTTATTCAAAAGTTTACAGTAATTCTGGATAATAAAATGGGAAAAATAAACGGGGTGCTCTCTTTTCCTCTCCCTCTCCTGACAGCCCGTCAGTCTCTTGCAGCTCGCTGAACCTGTAATAAGTGATCCGATAGTAAAGAATAAATATATGTATAACTAGTTTAGCTTGTTCCAGAGTAGATAAACTAGCTAAGTGTGTAGGGTCCAACTCTTAGGCCCATTCCCAAACCGCACCCTACACCCTACCCCTACACCCTACCCTTCCGTTTGCGCGTTCACGCGGAGGGTCCGCCATATTGAGGGCTGTTCCAAAGCAACGAGTGTGGAGCGGTGTGGAGGGGGAGTGGGCTATCAAGCCCTCAAACAGCGAGTCTGCAGCGGTGCTGACTTGAGACCGGTCTCTACCTGACCGGAGTCACGCTGTGTGTGTCCGTCAGGAAACACGCTGTTTACAAGTAGTTCCAGCAAACATCCACTGATAAATTGCGATGTTAACAACTTCATGATAACTCATGTTTTTAACTTAGGATCATACCTGTGTTTAGTCTAGAAAAAAGGTAAATGTGTGCATTTTATTATAAGGTTGTGTATATTTAAAGACCGTTGCAAAAACTAAGAAGCTTATAAACATCAGGTTTAAAACTAAAAGAGCTTTGAAACAGAGCCTCGTTGAGCTGCGAGTGTGGCTACAGACGGAGTTCACTCCGTCACGGAGGGGTAGGGTCGAGGGAGTGGTTTGGGATTGGGCCTTAGCAAATTTTGCTCCGCTCTACGATCCGTCACAGCGGGGGAGCTTTGATCCGGAAGAGCTGCGTGTTCTCATTCATAACACTCCGTTCGATGTCTCACTATGGGATGCGCCTCAACGCATATGCACCAGAAGCATCAATCTCATTACGCCAATCCTGATTGGCTGGTGATCTTGACGCCAACGTCAGGGAATCCACCAACCCTATAAGTAGCTTGCGCCACGACGCAGGCGTCATTCAAACACCTCTTCTCGCTTCGGAGCACATCTCGAGAAAGATCAGTAGCTAGCTAGCTTAACGGTCCACAGACTGATATACGAAGCTAACCTTCGGTCGACGGGCGCTCGCCAGCTACTTTTGCTTCGCACGGGAATTTACTTTATTAACACTCCAGTTAATATCAGAATCTACCCTGCCGTTTTTTTCCAACGGATAACGGTAAGGTTTTTGGATTTTTTCCCGCAAACGGTAACACGCCTGTTGCTCGTTTGTCCTTTCTACGCCGCACCAAGGCTAGCTAAGATGGACTCTTCCCTCCCTCACACCAGAGGAGACGGAGTGTCGGAGGCTCGGCTCTGCGGCTGCGGGCTAAAGATATCGAGTACTGACTCACACCAGGTCTGCTCGTCTTGCCTCGGGCTGCAACATGCCCAGGAGGCTATCGACACCCCCGGCGCGTGCGGGCATTGTTCCCGTTTTACCGCCAAAAGCCGCCGCCGGCGGCTAGCGCGCCAAGCTAGCATGCCGGTCCGAGACCTCCCCATGCCTGTAAACTCGCCGGCCGGCGAGCAGGGCATGGTGGCGACCGCCACGGGTGCCGGGTCCCGCGCTGTGTCAAGCTGGGACTCGGTGGCGGCGACAGCCGCGGGAAGGGGGCCCCGTGCTGTGTCAAGCTGGGGCTCCCAACTGGACCTCACCATGGCCTCACCCGCGGAGGATGTCCTGGAGCTGGACTATGAGGAGGAGGAAGAAGAATACGCCTCGGAGTTTCTTCTTTCCGACTCAGACGAAGGCGAAGATGACATCTTCGTCTCGTCTGCCCAGGCTGCCAAGCCTGGGGCCATGTCTGCCTCCCCGGGCGAGGACGAGCCACCGCTCCCCCGCCTCAGCATGGACCTGCAGGCCGTGTGTCAACGCGCTGCATCTAAGCTGGACATCCCCTGGCCTGAAGCGGCCAGAGAGCCCTCCAGGTCTAGATACGAGGGAAAGAACTTGCCCCAAGCCGCAAGGCTGACCAGGCAACTTCTCCCCGTATTTCCGGAGCTGCTGGACGAGGTGTCGGTCTCCTGGAGAGACCGCCCCTTCAGCAGCAAGGCCCCAATCCAGGGAGCCTCCTCTCTGGACTGTGAGGGCATGGAGAAGCTCGGGTTACTCCGCATGCCTCCTATGGAGCCGCTTGTGGCAGCCCACCTCCAACCGCGGGTGTCGGCGGCCCCGAGCAGGAACCCCACACTGCCGACAAAGGCGGACCGGTTCCAGTCCGCAATGACTGAACGGGCCTACAAAGCGGCTGCTTTGTCCGCCAGGGCGCTAAATGTCTCCTCCATGCTAACCGCGTACCAAGCGGAGCTGTGCGCGGACATGACGGTGAAGCCTGAACCGGCCGTGTGGGAGGAGATCATGGCGATCACGGATATTTGCCTCCGCGTGCAGCGCTGTGCAGTACAGGCCACAGGAAAATCGCTAGGGATGATGGTGGTGCAGGAGAGAGCCAGATGGCTGAACCTGACAAACCTCCCCGACCGGGAAAAGGAGGACGTGTTGGACATGCCAATCGTCCCTGAGGGCATATTCGGCTCAGCTCTTGCCTCCATGCAACAGCGGTGTGAGGCCAAGAAGAAGGAGGATGAAGCTCTCCAGCTTTGCCTCCCTCGGAAAGCCCAGCCGCCGCCCCCAACGGTCCTGCGACGGACCTTCCCCCAGGCTACCCCGCACTCGGCCCTGTTCAAGGTCCCGAGATGGCAGAAGCCACAGCCCGCCCCCGGTCTCCCACCGAGACGCGAGGCGCGGACGAATTGGCCAAGAAAGTCCCCGGTCCCGGCAGCAGCCACACAGGCACCGCCGACCCAGACTTTCAGTCACCAGGCGAGGAAGAAGAAGAGGGCAGCCTGACAGCCTTCCCTCCCCCCCTCGGGGAAAGGGCTGGAGGTTTCCTGTTCTCTTTCAGCCCTGGATCGTGTTCCACACGTATCCAGCACCCATGTGTTTCCGGGGGACAACCACGCTCCCGCCTTCCCGCCGCCTCGGGTGATGACTGCACGTCATCCTCCAGTTCGCGCCATGAGGGAAGCAGACTTCACAGCACTGGCAACAGTTCCTGCCAGTCGTTCAAGTCACACAAACACACACAAGGGTCTAAAAATAAAATGTTTGCCACTGTTGCTTCCAGGCTTAAAGCCAAGGGCACAGTCGAAAATATTAAAAAGACAAATAATAATGTCAATAAACAGTCAGGCGACTGCCCCGCTTCTGAGAGTGGCTATGAACGCCTCTCTCGGAATGCGGACGGTGGCCGGGCCTGTGAACGCACCATCACCGCGCGCATGCGCAGTGTCAACCGAGGTTGTCACCCTAGAGCGCCACCGTGTTCAGACACTAGAGGGCGCCATAACACAACCAATGCGGTCACAGGGTGCAGACAACAGAGATATGGTGACATCCCCGCTCGCTCTGGGGAGCGAAAGGTGGAAAATGCTCACATGCTCTGCTTGGGTTTTCAAAACGATATCACGGGGCTACAGACTCCAATTCGCTGTCACCCCCCCTCGCTTCTCGGGCATTGTGCAATCACATGCCCGGGGAGCGTCGGCTCACATTCTAGAGCAGGAGATTCTCTCGCTACTAGAAAAGAAAGCCATATCCATCGTACCCTCCAAACGGAGTCAGAGCGGCTTCTATTCCAAATATTTCCTCGTTCCCAAACGGGGAGGGAATGGAATTCGCCCCATCCTAGATTTAAGGGCTCTGAACGGGTATCTCAGAAAATACAAATTCCGGATGCTCACTCACACATCCCTACTGCGTCTCGTGCGTCAGGACGATTGGTTCACATCAATCGACCTGAAAGACGCGTATTTTCACATCCCAGTATATTATCCACACAGGAAATATCTGAGGTTCGCTTTTCAGGGTGTCTGTTACGAGTACAGAGTGCTTCCCTTCGGTCTGTCTCTCAGCCCACGGGTGTTTGTGCGATGTACGGAGGCAGCGATAGCCCCGTTAAGACAACAGGGGATTCGCCTGGCAACCTATTTAGACGACTGGCTCCTTCTGGCACAGTCGGAGCAGGAGGCTATTATGCAGACGAATATCCTCATGAAACACCTGCTCGACCTGGGTTTTGTAATAAACACAGAAAAGAGCATGTTGTCCCCAGCCCAGTCGGTGCTCTTCCTGGGCTTACGCCTGAGCTCGGTGCCCTTCACAGCCCGCCTGTCAGCGGAGAGAGTGAGAGCCTTCAGGGCTTGCCTCGCTCGTTTCCAGCCACGCAAATATGTTCTCTTCAGATCGTGTCTGCGGTTACTGGGGCTCATGGCGTCAGCCATCCTAGTAGTACGTCTGGGCCGCTTACACATGAGGGAATTTCAGCGCTGGGTAGCTGCCCTCAGACTAAACCCCACGCGTCATGGCGCGCGGAGAGTGATGGTCACTGTGCACTGCGTAACGGCGCTACGCCACTGGCTGCACCCGACTTTCCTGGTGCGAGGCGTGCCTATGGGTGCTGTCTTATCGCGGAAGGTGGTCACCACGGACGCATGTCTGACGGGCTGGGGGGGCATATACGAAGGTCGACCTGTGAGGGGTCTCTGGAGCAGAGACCTCCAACGGTCACACATAAATTATCTGGAGCTCTTAGCGGTGTTTCTCACCCTAAGACGCTTTCTGCCTTCTCTCAGGGGACATCATGTCCTCGTGAGGACAGACAACACGACCACGATATCGTATATAAACCGCCAAGGGGGTTTGCGTTCTCTACAGTTACACAGGCTGGCACGCAAACTGATCTTATGGAGCTGCGGACGTCTCCTCTCTCTGAGAGCGACACACGTACCGGGAGTGATGAACCTCGGGGCAGATCTGCTGTCCAGAGGTGCACCACTGTACGCAGACTGGACTCTACATCCAACGATTGTGAGTCAGCTGTGGGTGCGTTACGGCCGGGCCGCGGTAGATCTGTTCGCATCAAAAGAAAATGCTCAATGTCAGCTGTTCTTTTCAATGCGCGATCTAAATGCACCGTTAGGCGTGGACGCGCTCGCGCACGTTTGGCCCCCGGTCCTTCTATACGCGTTCCCACCCCTGGCTCTAATTCCTCCAACTCTGGCCAGAGTGAGAGAACAACGCCACACACTGATCCTGATAGCTCCACACTGGCCTGCAATGTACTGGCTGGCGGAGATATATCAGCTGCTGTGCGGACAGCCGTGGCAGCTCCCGCTACACAGGGACATACTATCTCAGGCGGGGGGATTGATTTTTCACCCACACCCAGAGCACCTGGCGCTATGGGCCTGGCCCGTGAGTGGTATAACCTGAGTACAGTGGGGCTCCCTCAGAAAGTGATAAACACTATTCAGAGTGCAAGGGCTTCCTCCACCAGGTCTCTCTATGACTGTAAGTGGAGGGTGTTTGAGGAGTGGTGTCTTCAAAAGAAACACATCTCTTTTCAATGCCCTGTCGGTGTGATTCTATCATTTCTACAGGATCTGATTGATAAACACAGAGCTTTCTCCACGATCAAAGTGTACCTGGCTGCTATTGCCGCATGCCATGTGGGCTTTGGGGGAAAGACGGCTAGTCAACATCCCTTGGTCTGCCGTTTTATGAAAGGGGCTCGCCGGCTCCTCCCCGTTTCCAGGTCATTGGTGCCCCTGTGGGACTTGACGGTGGTTTTAGATGGGCTCGCTCGAGCTCCATTTGAACCCCTGGAAGACGCTGACATGAAGCACTTGTCACTGAAGACAGTGTTGTTACTGGCTCTGGCATCTGCCAAACGAGTCAGTGATATTCACGCGCTCTCTGTGCATCCTTCGTGTACTCAGTTTGCCCCGGGGCAAACGAGAGTATTGCTGAAGCCCAACCCGGCCTTTGTGCCTAAGGTGGTTGGCTCATGCACTCCCATTGACCTTGAGGCATTTCCTTCACCGCTAGGTTCCTCTGGGGAACAGCGGCCGAATTTGCTTTGCCCGGTTCGTGCTTTGCGCACTTATATGGACAGGTCGAAAGAGTTTCGGTGCAATGACCAACTCTTTGTATCTTGGGCTAACCCTCATAAGGGCAAGCCCGTTACCAGGCAACGGCTCTCCCACTGGATTGTGGAGACGATTGCTCTGGCTTATACGAGTCAGGGTTTGCAGGCACCAACGGGCCTGCGCGCTCATTCTACTCGTGGATTGGCTACATCCTGGGCTTTGTTCAAGGGTGTTTCCATTCAAGACATTTGTGCAGCAGCGAGCTGGTCCTCGCCGCTCACTTTTGTCCGCTTTTACAGGCTAGATGTTTCTGCTCCAAGTGTGGCCCGCGCAGTGCTGGGCCCCGTATTGGGACAGGGTTCTACCTGTTAAGTTCTGTTTTTGTGTTGGTGATTTTCGAGATAAGCATGTCTGGCAATGCGGGAGTCTCAATATCCCATAGTGAGACATCGAACGGAGTGTTATGAATGAGAACTATAGGTTACTTACGTAACCCCAGTTCTCAGAGTAACATGAAGTGAGATGTCTCACCTGACGGCCCTTCTTGCTGAGGCGAAGCGAGAAGAGGTGCTTATTTTGAATGACGCCTGCGTCGTGGCGCAAGCTACTTATAGGGTTGGTGGATTCCCTGACGTTGGCGTCAAGATCACCAGCCAATCAGGATTGGCGTAATGAGATTGATGCTTCTGGTGCATATGCGTTGAGGCGCATCCCATAGTGAGACATCTCACTTCATGTTACTCTGAGAACTGGGGTTACGTAAGTAACCTATAGTTCTCTGTCAGCAGCAGCTGATCTGATCTCTCTCACTCGCGTCCGGTTAGGCTTCACTCGCGTTTATGTCCAAATCTATCAGATCTAGCTAGTTCTATCTTATGATATGACTGCCTGCTTATCAAAGGACCTAAACAATAAACGTTGCTTGGCAACGGCGTGTGGCTGCAAAGTAAAGCTGTTGTTGTTGTATGTTAATATGAGGGGTCAAAATCCCATGCTCATAAAATGCTCATATATTTTTTTCTCTTCATTCCCCACGCCCCAAAATAAATAAATATACCAATTTTAGGAAAAGTAAATAAAGTTTGAGTGGGTTTTATATTAACAGTTACACATATTTTCAAAACGCGAAGTGTAATAACTGCAGTGGCCTTTGAAGGATTATTTGAATTATTTGAAGTATTAAAGTAACGTATTATGGCAGGAAAGTTCAATCTGGTATATTCATTTTAATGTCACCTTATATAGAATGTGTGTTAAACTTGTGATTTCTGCATTGAGTGACTTCTGCCTAGCAGATACCAAGAAGAGGCCCCTAGGGTCTCTCTGTTAATTATCAATAGTCCCTGCAATTAACAGGGGAATTCCCAGAGACATTTTCAGATATAAGGCAGTTAAAGTCTTGTAGAATTAATGTTTATCTCCTACACATCCTGCAGGCCTTGAGACTTGGGTCACCCAGCAGTAAACAAGATAAACGTCCTTTTGAGCTTATAAATAAAATGTATTCATTCCTAGTAAGCTGACTTTGGGGTGAAGGGAAGTTCAGGGAAGCCATTAAGCCACAAGAACAATTAAACTTCTGTTAATCAACCAAAACTCATGACTTTCAGGGGACAGGACATTCAGACCTATAACAAGGGTCATTTCATAGAGAATATGTGTGTGTATTCCTTACTGTGATCATATGTCCTGTATAATCATTTATCAACTATTCCTGTATTGGTGTTTTATTTGATTCCTCTGTTTTTATTCTTTCATGTGTGGGTACTAGATGGCTACAAACATTGTGGAGAAATTAGCTTAAACATGTTGTATTACTCTATAGGAAATGGAAGCAGCTTTTATGACAGGGACGAGAGAGCTGGGGGAGGGGACATTCTTCTTGAGATTTTCAGCATGTCAATGATCAGGGAAATCTACTTGTTTTAAATAGATGTGTGTGGTTGATTACTTTGTATTAATAATAACAGTATGTGTAAAGGAAGCTGGAAATATGCAATGTGAAACCTTTTATTTGAAATAAAGATTCTGCAGGGAATATTCTTAAAGAACAATAGCTCAAGTGTCTTGAAGAGCTGCAGGCTAAATGAGTGTGCGGTACTTTTTAACTGCTTGAGATCAGAGCTGATGTTTTCCTCTTGTTATTATTGTTTGAAGTTAAGGTAACTCACATGTGTAGACCAGTCTCTTCTTTTCTTCAAAACTGACCAGATCCGTGAGATTGGAGGAAGAGCAGGAAGTACTTCCTTTGTATTTGTATTGTTACTTTTTATCATTAAAACAAGATTATTGTTTAACTTGCATTCTGGTGTTTCTTAATCCCTTCCTTTTTACGAATTTACCCAGCTTACCAAACGACACGCGGAGACGAGGTTGGTTTTAAACATCCTCCTAATCTCCAACACCTTCCTGTCACCGAGAATGACAAGCCCATGTTTCTCACTAAATTGTAAGTACAACTTATTAAAAAGATCAGTTCAATGCAACTAATGTCGTCTTAACATTATTGCATGATGTTAAAATTGGTTTGCCATGAATTTAGTGATGGGTTGTAAACATTTGACATGTAGCATTTAAGTGTTTCTCAGTTACAATGTTGTTGTTTTAATAAATCAGACACTGGTGGTGCAGCGCTGTACTGTACCTCTTTATACAGGCATTTTTCCCCTAACAAATAGTTTTTGCGCTGATCAGGGGGTACTTGGCTGAACTTTTTGTTCAAAGGGAGTACATTATTGAAAAAGGTTTGAGAACCACTGGTTTAGATGATGTTGCATTGTGTTTGCTCAAAATAAAATAACAAACTTTTGCACTTGCAACAAAGAAAGATTACATGGCCACATTCTCAACAAAGTAACGACATGAGTCCCAATATTAATTTAAATGCTTTTATGGATTTAGAAAATGTTTTTATTGATTTAAAAATAGTTGTATGTATTGATTTAAATTGACATGCATCCGCTAAGAAAAATAGTCCGTTGTTACCGTTTTTTAAACAGTGTGAATGAAACGGCAGGTCTCTCCCCCCTCCGCCCCTGATCTTTCTTCTCCAGCAGCTAAATTAACTGTAGGTTACTCTGAGTGACCATAGACTGTATGTGACAAGCTTACAGTTAGTGACGTAACAACACCATAAAAGCTGGTGGGTTGAAAGCAATACGGGAGGTAAAAATAACTAGAATAATTGTGATTTATTTATTGTGGCTTTTATGTTTTTAGGTATAAAATGTTATGTAATTCAGGCTTATAGTTCACCCTTCTCTAAAAGCCTTCAACAATGACAATATTCATAGTAATTTAATAAATCCTTCCAACACACATTGTAAAAAATAGCCTACTGTAAGTTAAGGAATCATTCCAATATGTACATCTTCTGATGTAACAACAATAACATTATAAATAGTAACATAGCTGAACATGGTATTGCACATTTAGCTTTGAGTATTACTGACCTGAGATGTTTTTATTACATGAATTAAGGTGACTGAGGCTTTGGGATGCAAACTCATCTGTATGAAAAAGGTGACAAGGATCCGAGCCCCCGGCTCCCCCACCCCACGGAATATCGGCTTTAAAATGAGGAATAACAGAGGATTTTAGCAGTCAGAACAACTAAAGCAGCAGTGTTAACAGAAACGCCAAAGAGTCACATCTAATAGAAATATATAAAAGCATTTATTTTAATTGTGTAGCAGTCAGTTTATAATTTTGGCAGCACTGTTGAGCATTTTGAAAATGTATTTTCATGCCTCTGTGCAAGGCTTTGCCTTTCTATCTTTATAGCCACATGGTGTAAAGTAACTAAGTTCATAAACTCAACAAGTACTATACTTGGGTACAATTTTGAGATACTTGTAATTTATTTAAGTATTTCAATGTTTTGCTACTTTGTTCTTTTACTCCACTACAGTTGAGAGGTACACGGTGTACTTCTACTCCACTCTATGTATTTAATACCTTTAGTTACTTTACAGATGTGGATGAATGATGTGAAATATAATCAAGTGTTAAATCAGACTTTAGTTCCACCTGGAGTAAATCCACAAGCTACCCTGCAGTATACAAAGTCATTCAAACTAGCTGCACCTTTACCAGCTTTGAGAACACTTTCATGATCAATCATTATAAAACATATCATATATATTATTCTGAAATGGACCAATCTGCACAATGACTACTTTTACTGTCGCTACTTTCACTATATTTTGATGATAATACTTTTCTACTTTCACTTGAGGAACATTTTGAATGCAGGACTTTTACTGTAACAGAGTATTCCTACACTCTGGTACTTCTACTTTTACTCAAGTACAAGATCTGAGTACTTCTACTTTTACTCAAGTACAAGACCTGAGTACTTCTACTTTTAATACACTTTGATGCAGCTTGTGATGTGAGGAGTGAGGGACACGGTTTAGAACGGGCGTGTCGCCTGGCAGGACAGGAGTGTGCACCAGTCTGCCTTGATCTATGAATTCATGTCCGTGTCACTCACTGCTGCCCCCAGCTGTTTTATAGAAGGAAAACCTCCTTCACTTCATGAAAGTGTTTTAACCACACACACCTCTACACACACACACACACACACACACACACACAAACACACACACACACACACACACACACACACACACACACACACACACACGCACACACACACACACACACACACACACACACACACACACACACGAACACACACGAACACACACACACACACACACACACACACACACACACACACACACACACACACACACACACACACACACACACACACACACACACACACACACATACACACACACACACACACACACACAGTTGACATGAAATCACTGACAAATATGAATATACTGTATTCAACTTCATTAAAACGTTATTAACGTGCCTAAACTCAGTAATTCACTAAAAATATTTATATTTTAATGGAGCCTCGTCGGCAGATCAGGATCCCAAATAGTCCGTTGTTACCGTTTTTTAAACAGTCTGAATGAAACGGCAGCTCTCAGCTGTGTATTTACACAACTAATGGCCCATCAACCACAGCTCTCTCCCCCCCTCCCCCCTGATCTTTCTTCTCCAGCAGCTTAATGAACTGTAGGTTACTCTGAGTGACAAGCTTACAATAGACACAACACTGTCATTGCAAGTGACCCTCAGTTAGTTGACTTTTATGTTCAACTGCTAAATTCGTTACTGATAAAAAAGGGCTTCTACTGTACCTAATTACCTTAACACTAGAAGCGCCAGAGGTTTTTGTATAGGCCTACCTAAAACCGTCAAATCCCGCTATTAGAATGCAATTTTTAACAACATAGGGTGCTACATAACACACTTTCAGGAAAAGTCACGGACTGGGAGACTTTAATATTTTATTGAAAAAAAGTTACATTGCACACACACAAAACACATCACACAAATTGACCCGATTGGTGGTTCTAGTGTTAAATAAACTCACTAATTAATGAAACCAGTTCAATACGCATTATTCTTATTCTTATCATTCTTTATGAGCGCAGAAATAGTCTTAAAATCAGATCTGTTTTTTAAATGAAATCTGACGGCAGGCAGTTAGCTATGATCACCAATGATAAATTCGTCACACCTAACCGCTGGCCATTCAGCCACAGAGCTCCCTCTATACAAATCAAACTGTAGACGGTGTGAAAGCACCTATTGTTTTAAATAATGGTCGGAATGTGACCTGTGAGCCTTCTGAATTACCGTGGGACAGACAGCACATTCTAAACTAAAATGTTCAATCGATACAATAAAGTAACATTTTATCTTATCTTAATAATATCTTCATATTAATAATAATAATAAATCATACAGTATGTGTTCGAAAGGGAGCAGGAGGAAGCAAACACAAAAATATACAAAAAATATTCTGCATATTAAAGCAAACGATTGTAAAGGTAACATTTTGAGCATAACAAATAAAGAAGTGTAATGTAAACGTTTACATTATTATTATGATTATTTAATACAGATGTAGCGATTCATTTCAGACAGTTTGAAACGCGAGGGCCGTGATTGGTACGTGATCTGCCCTCGCTCAAGGGAAAACCTCCAGCTTGACTTGAGACCGTCCCCGTGATAGATAAATGTAATAATAATGAAGCCAGCTTCAATGGATCATTGATCCACCAGGGGGTGCAGTGGGGTTCCACACTGGAGCTCATGTGAAATAAAGTGAGATACAGTATGCTGGATGTACAGTGGAACTTTGTTAAGATCCATATGTCACGGATATCATACTACTGTGCTAAATAAGAGACATGTAATCATTTACAAAACATCACCATGTTGTTATTTAACAAAATAATTGTGTTATTCGAAAAAAACGAACGGGAGGAAATGCAGCCCGGCTCTCGATTTTTAATCCTAATTTAATCATCATCTTCACCACGATCATTTATGTTTATGTTCGCCGAATTGACATGAAATCACTGACACATATGAATATACTGTATTCAATTTCATTAAAACGTTATTAACGTGCCTAAACTCAGTAATTCACCAAAAATATGTATATTTTAATGGAGCTTCGTCGGTCGATCAGGATCCCAAAGTGTAGCGGAGGGATCCTCATCTGGATGAAGGGTGTTATTTTCCCCATAAGGAACAAGTCGCTGCAAATTATCCCGCTTATTACATAGCCACATTCTCAACAAAGTAACGACATGAATCCCAATATTAATTGAAATGCTTTTATGGATTTAGAAAATGTTTTTATTGATTTAAAAAATAGTTGTATGTATTGATTTAAATTGACATGCATCCGCTAAGAAAAATAGTCCGTTGTTACAGTTTTTTAAACAGTCTGAATGAAACGGAAGCTCTCAGCTGTGCATTTACACAACTAATGGCCCATCAACCACAGCTCTCTCCCCCCCTCCCCCCCTGATCTTTCTTCTCCAGCAGCTAAATTAACAGTAGGTTACTCTGAGTGACCATAGACTGACTATATGTGACAAGCTTACAGTTAGTGACGTAACAACACCATAAAAGCTGGTGGGTTGAAAGCAATACGGGAGGTAAAAATAACTACAATAATTGTGATTTATTTATTGTGGCTTTTATGTTTTTAGGTATAAAATGTTATGTAATTCAGGCTTATAGTTCACCCTTCTCTAAAAGCCTTCAACAATGACAATATTCATTGTAATTTAATAAATCCTTCCAACACACATTGTAAAAAATAGCCTACTGTAAGTTAAGAAATCATTTCAATATGTACATCTTCTGATGTAACAACAATAACATTATAAATAGTAACATAGCTGAACATGTTATTGCACATTTAGCTTTGAGTGTTACTGACCTGAGATGTTTTTATTACATGAATTAAGGTGACTGAGGCTTTTTAACATACAGGGATGCAAACTCATCAGGTATGAAAAAGGTGACAAGGATCCGAGCCCCCGGCTCCCCCACCCCACGGAATAACAGAGGATTTTAGCAGTCAGAACAACTAAAGCAGCAGTGTTAATAATAACAGAAACACCAAAGAGTCACATCTAATAGAAATATATAAAAGCATTTATTTTAAATTGTGTAGCAGTCAGTTTATAATTTTGGCAGCAATGTTGAGCATTTTGAAAATGTATTTTCGTGCCTCTGTGCAAGGCTTAAGTCTTTTTATCTTTATAGCCACATGTAAGGTGTCAAGCAGGGGTGGGGAACCTCCGGCCTCCGGGCCGTATACGGCCCGCGAGACCATTTGGTATGGCCCTCGAGGTAATTTATAAACACACGCAAAAAAGAAAAAAATTAAAGAAATCTAGACCGCAAAATAATTAAACAAGCGAGTACCTGTTTTTCCTGGCCAAGGTCAGGGTCCTTGAACACAACACGAGCCTAACGTGTCATCACGTGGTATATGTGTCGTCTGACAGGGGTGCAGTTCTGACAGAGAGCACCAGAACGCGGCTCCGGCACTTCACAAATTGCAGTATCCATAAGGAGCCGTACACATGCTGCACTTTTTGCGTGGCTGTGCCTTTAGTTGTAAGCCCAGTTGTGATCTGTCCGTCTGTCATACTGATCATACAGTCAATAACTTATTTGTTATTAGCATCTGGTTAGCTAGCTATGCTAACGAATATAAGAAGCTTTTTCTACAACCAGTGAGGTAAAGGCACATCTTTATATGATCATTATAGTTATAAAAAACAAGAGAATAAAGTAAACAGGTATAAAATACTATATGACAGTAAAAGAAAGTTGTTATTAATAAACAAGAATACAGTTTAAAAGGGGAGTGATGTGTAAAATATCCATAAAGAAAAATCTGCTTACAGTTCTGTTTCATATGGATGTTGATGTATCCATAGATCTCATAATGTTGCTCTCAAAGTGCACCAGATTGATGCTTTTAACTTCAACATATACAAAAAAAATCTTTCCAGGGGAGCATGGGACCCCCCTAGAGGAGGTTGCCCCCCCCCCCCCCCCCACACACACTTAAATCATGTTCACATGGATAGGAAACTAAATACATTTGCACACATCTTGTGTCCATATCTTTCTGTTTTGGTGGTAATGCCACAACCGTGCACGTGAATTCATGCGCGAGACATGGTAAGATATATGGATTAAGAGGTTGCTTTTTCTTTGCACAGCATGAAAGAAAGGCGAAATGAATGGGCTGTGATTTTAGTATTTTTAAGCAGAGGTCAATCATTTGTACGGCCCTCGGAGGATGTTGAAAAAATTGAAATGGCTCTTGAGAGGAAAAAGGTTCCCCACCCCTGGTGTAAAGTAACTAAGTTCATAAACTCAACAAGTACTATACTTGGGCACAATTTTGAGATACTTGTACTTTATTTAAGTATTTCAATGTTTTGCTACTTTCTTCTTCTACTCCACTACAGTTCAGAGGTACATGGTGTACTTTGACTCCACTACATGTATTTAATACCTTTAGTTACTTCACAGATCTGGATTAATTAAGTGAAATATAATCAAGTGTTAAATCAGACTTTAGTTCCACCTGGAGTAAATCCACAAGCTACCCTGCAGTATACAAAGTCATTCAAACTAGTTGCACCTTTACCAGCTTTGAGAACACTTTCATGATCAATCATTATAAAACATATCATATCTATTATTCTGAAATGGACCAATCTGCACAATGACTACTTTTACTGTCGCTACTTTCACTACATTTTGATGATAATACTTTTCTACTTTTACTTGAGGAACATTTTGAATGCAGGACTTTTACTGTAACAGAGTATTCCTACACTCTGGGACTATTACTTTTACTCAAGTACAAGATCTGAGTACTTCTACATTTACTCTAGTACAAGATCTGTGTGCTTCTACTTTTACTCAAGTACAAGACCTGAGTGCTTCTACTTTTACTCAAGTACAAGATTTGAGTACTTCCACTTTTACTCTAGTACAAGATCTGTGTGCTTCTACTTTTACTCAAGTACAAGATTTGAGTACTTCTACTTTTACTCTAGTACAAGATCTGTGTGCTTCTACTTTTACTCAAGTACAAGATCTGAGTACTTCTACTTTTACTCAAGTACAATATATATATACTTATACCACCTCTGTTTATAGCCAATGAAAAAAACTATTAGAAATAGAAGGCTGACGTTAGCAGATAGTGACAATGTATGCTAGCTAGCTAGCTCAACGATTCCTTAAATAATATTGCCACAGAAAAACTTTTCAGTTCACATCACGCTCTGCCGCTCCGACAGGGAGCTCTGCTCTGAACACCTGAACGGCCCGTTCTAACAGCTGTCCACCAGCGGTCCAGTCTGTGCCAAAGTGACTCCGGACCAGTGGCGGTTCTACGGGGTGGCACGGGGTGGCAGCTGCCACCTCAGAAAAATGCCTTGCCACCCCAGCTGCCACCCCATTTGGCAGCTTTGTTTTGAAAGAAAAGTTGTGGCTGATCGGAAATTTATGAGAGAAAATCTCTAATGTTCGAGTGCAAGTGAATGCAGCACAAGACGCGAGCCTTGTAACCCCTCCCCCCCCCTGGCGCGAGCTTGGAAATATGATTGGCGGCGATTTCATTTGAACGGGAGGACAGCGCAAAACGAGAAGCATTTCGGATACAAGTAGACAGAAGCAGTGGTGTAGTGGGCGTTGGACGCGGGGGTACGCCGTATCCCCACTTATTTGGAGCATGATTTCTTTTTTTAATAGTCTAATACATCTAAAATCATTGCCAGTGTTATCAGTTGCAAGTGTGTGTTTGTTGTATTAATGACGAAAACATAATAGGCAGATTTCACATTAATTATAATAAAAACGTAGCTCAAGCATTTATGCAACTCGATTTGAAGCGTGTGTGTGTGAGGGGCAGAACCGTGTGTGTAGGGTGACCAGGTGTCCCGCACTGTGCGGGACTAAACACACAGCATTTTTATTATTTGTCCCGCGTCCCACACATTGAGACTATGTCCCGCATTTGAGATCGCGCGGAAAAGGCCGGATCGGTTCGCTGACAGCATCATGTAAGTTGCGCTGACAGGCGACACCAATACACCACTGGACAGAAGGAATGAGGTATTTGCGGTCAGGGTATGACTTTGATTGATTGATTGAAAAGTTTATTAACAGCTTGTATATTGGGTACAGTACAGTACAGCTCAAAAACATACAATTGTTAAAGTCCTTATCTTACATTAAAAACTTTTTTTGGCAGTTGATTTCTGGGGGGTGTATGCAACAGATAGTCAATGTATGTTTCTTTATTTCATACTGAATAATATGTAAAAAAAGGAAAAATATTAGGTCCAATAAAAAAACTTTGCTTCTGGAAGCAGGCCATTTCGTGACGTCACGTGTGGTTCCCGGCTGCCGCTGTCTGGCTCCCTGCTGCCGTCCGGATCGACAGCCAATGCGCGCAGCCAGCGAGAGTTCACAACGAAAAATGGCGTCAAATATTGTTGATGTTTACGCATCAGAAAAAGCTAATAGCGCGGGTATTTGGCACAATTTGACAGAACAATTATTTGGTGTGGACGATGCGAGCAGTGACGATGAATCTGAACGATCTCTGCCGCCTTTTACACCAGAAATAAGAGGCCTAGAACCGTATAGGTTCGAGCCAGCAAAACGCGAATGTGCACCACCGGCCTCAGCTGAAAACATGGAAGTCACTCCGCCCTCGCCAGCACCAGCTCGAGTCGGCAACACAGATTGGTAGAGCTATTCATATGTTCACTCACCCTGGACAGTGTTAGTTTTTTCACAGCTTTATCGGACCTGTGTTTCTTTTGTAGGGGTTCCGCCAAGGAGTCTGACATCACTTGTGTTTCACCCTGTTTACTATCGGACAGCGTTGTCTCCCGTTGGCCGCGAAATATCGACGATGCCTGGGGCTCAGCCTCGGAACGCGAGGAAGTCATTGGGGTTGAATCACCTGTCCTAATTGATGGAATTGCACCCTTTATTATGTCCAACTGTTTTTTGAAACCCATCTTCCATTGTTGGTAGCCTTCAAAATCATCAGGGACAACAAAATGTGCCCCACAAATAACGCTGGTTTCACTGGCGCACTGCCAATTTTTTCTTGTGTTCCGCACAAATCGCTCCCATTTCTCCCGTAAAACCTTCTCTTTCGGGAACAAATGAACGGTAAAACCATCCCGATTGGTGTTGCTACACCCGCCAACGACACACCTCTTCACCATGATCCGGAAAAAACAAGACAAACTCGGAGATAAACACTGATACACAAAGTTGACATGCGGCTATACCAGCAATGCTACACTGTGTGATGCTGGGACGGGCTGAACTCACCAGGATTCGCGGAACCACACGTGACGTCACGACACAGCACCAAGCAGCGGCAAGTTTGAATCCAGACTTTTCTGGATACCTCTGAATTTGACCCATTTTCCCGATATTAACAAGTGATTTACAGCAAATAGGAAACGATATTCGATCTATATCACGTGTTACTGGAATAAGACCCAACAAGTTAATGCATTTTGAAACAGTTCTATGATCTTTCAGCTACAGTAAATTACGCAAGATAAGGACTTTAAGGGGATGCAGACCAGAGAAAGACTTTCGTCTTGTTTACATCAGGGTCCCCCATTTCCAATTCATCATATCATTTAAGACATATAAGACATATCTGACATACAGATTGTATTTTTTACAATTTACATACAGGTGGTTTTTGACTGGAGTAGGCTAAAGCCATACCAATAAATGGCTTATCCCCACCATGAAAAATGATGTTAAAGTAAGCAAAACAAAGTCTGCCAACTCGCGCGGAGTAAATTGCACAGACAGCATAGTAAGATTGATTTCAGTAGCCACTTGTCTGGAAATACCGAAGACTAGAAACGGTTTTGAAAACTTTTGTCACGTAGTGATTGTCTTTTCAAT
This sequence comes from Notothenia rossii, assembly GCF_949606895.1. NCBI lineage: Eukaryota > Metazoa > Chordata > Actinopteri > Perciformes > Nototheniidae > Notothenia > Notothenia rossii. The sequence goes on from NC_136908.1 coordinate 32,307,827, forward strand.
AGAACATCTTTGATAATGTCTTCTGGCCAATCAGAATCACGATAACGGCTGGGTGTTGTTGCAGGAGGTCCCGACGGAGAATACTTTTGCTGTAGTACATCTCTATATACATCGGTACAACTATAAGACCCCACGGTTTGATGATTGATAGGTGTGTGGGCTGTCTTTCATTTTGACACACAGAACAATGGGGGCTATCCACCCTTATCCACAATGTAAAATAATTCACACAGCCTCTTCCCTCTCCTCTCTGTGAGGAGCAGCAGGTTCAGCTTTCAGAAAAAAGTAACAAAAAACTAAAATGGCATTCATTTTTTTAAATATGTCGTGTAGTAATATATATTTATTTATTTTTCTTCTCAAGAGAGTACCAGAATGTGTATTTGATGTTAGTATTTCAAAAAATCTCTTGGGGGAGAATCCCCCCAGACCCCCCTGCAGGGGTTGGGTTTTCAACTCTTTCACCTGTGGGGAAATTGCAGGATTGGCTCCAGGTCACATTTTTATTTACTACAAGACAAATGTGCCTTTTTATTTCATACAGTTCAATTGGGATTGAGACAGGGAAATAATCCAAACCTCACGCGTGGCGTTTCACTGTCAAGGGGAGCGTGTATGTAATTACATTGCAAATACTGACTTGAGCCCCACCACTGTATGAGTTAGCCCTACCATAGATTACCCAAAACAAATACTCTGGAGCCGCCACTGTTTGCAGTCTACTATGACAGAGAAGAGCCTGTCAAGTTTGGCTGTACTAAGCATTGAATCAAAACACACCATAGCTTTAAACCTTAATAAGTTTGTGAGGCGTTTTGCTGATCAAGATGGTAATCGCCACATTCAGCTGTTATAGGCATGCCAACTTGATGCTCTGCTCACAGATGAGTCGATGAGAATAATAAACTGTTTAAGAAGATAACCTTACATGTGTAAATACATGTTTCTTCTTTGTGGGGGTCTGCCCCCAAAAAACAGTTTCAAGTCCTGAGAAAGTCAAATAAGACGGTGTATAAAACTACACTGCCCAGCCAAAAAAAAGTAACTACTTTGATTTAACTAGGCCAGTAGGTAAGGGCTTTCCACTGGATAATAACTTCAGCGATGTATATGTTTTAGCTGAATACACGTTTTTTTAACCCTAACTGATGCAGTTAGTCACTTCTTTAATGTTTGTTCTTTCTGATGTAAAGTCAAGGTTGTAACTGTTTGCAATGAAGTTGTGGGGCGCTGAACTGTTCCTTTGATTCTTTTGAATTATGATAGTAATTACTGGTCTTTCAAATTTGAGGGAGGTTGAGCAAGCATCTTGAGGAACGTTCATCATTAACTCCTCCAAAAAATATAGTTTATTTAATAATAACACTGAATATGTGAATCATAACAGTGATTGACAGCTGATAGGAATAATATGATTGTTAATATTATCATATTCATACAGACACACATCGATGAGACAGTTAATGAATGTACTTATTGCAGCAGTCTGCATATTTGGTACCCCTGCTGGTTTAAGAGTGAAACCAACTCATTCATTTAAAATTCATTAAATTACGTGTGCCACCTTATATATTTATATTTAAGGCTTTACTGATGTGCCACAATAATGTCAGCTAATGTTATTGAGTTAAAATATCAATATTGTGGCTTTCCAAGTTAACATTGATTGATATGACTGCGATTAAATCAGCATATACTTCTGCCAGGGGATGCCACCCCTGAAATTCTCCTGCCACCCTCTTGCCACCCCATGAATATTTGTCTAGATCCGCCCCTGCTCCGGACGCACAGTTAATATTAACGAACGCACCCGTAGGTAATGTAGCTGCTGAAGCTAGACCATCATCTCGGAGCAGCAGAGCCTTATTATACATCCATGAGAGTAGAGCCGACAGGCAGGAAGACTCGAGCACACAGCTCGTACTTCATTATAATATATAAAAAAAGAACACCATGCGTGTCATGATGGCACATAACAGCTCACGGCCGCAGATTACTCCGGGTCCCAGCCCCCCCATACCCCAAAAATATTTGTATTGCAGATCTACATGAATCAGACAAACGACTCATTTTGGATTCAAAACGGTAAATTTTGCCGAAAGGTGACAAGTTTGCATCACTGAACATAGACAGAGCACAAATGAAACATAACATCTGAGATATAACAACATAATACACTGTTCGGGGATGCTTGGGATGTGAGGAGTGAGGGACACGGCTTAGAACGGGCGTGTCGCCTGGCAGGACAGGAGAGTGTGTGCACCAGTCTGCCTTGATCTATGAATTCATGTCCGTGACACTCACTGCTGCCCACAGCTGTTTTATAGAAGGAAATTCCTTCACTTCATGAAAGTGTTTTAACCACACACACCTCTACACCCACATGACGGGTGTTATTTTCCCCATAAGGAACAAGTCGCTGCAAATTATCCCGCTTATTACACGGCCACATTCTCGACAAAGTAACGACATGACTCCCAATATTAATTGAAATGCTTTTATGGATTTAGAAAATGTTTTTATTGATTTAAAAATAGTTGTATCTATTGATTAAAAAAATTGTTGTATGTACTGATTTAAATTGACATGCATCCGCTAAGAAAAATAGTCCGTTGTTACAGTTTTTTAAACAGTCTGAATGAAACGGCAGCTCTCAGCTGTGTATTTACACAACTAATGGCCCATCAACCACAGCTCTCTCCCCCCTCCCCCCTTGATGTTTCTTCTCCAGCAGCTAAATTAACGGTGGGTTACTCTGAGTGACAAGCTTACAGTTAGACACAACACTGTCATTGCAAGTGACCCTCAGTTAGTTGACTTTTATGTTCAACTGCTAAATTCGTTACTGATAAAAAAGGGCTTCTACTGTACCTATTACCTTAACACTAGAACCGCCAGAGGTTTTTGTATAGGCCTACCTAAACCCGTCAAATCCCGCTATTAGAATTTAATTTTTAACAACATAGGGTGCTACATAACACACTTTCAGGAAAAGTCACGTACTGTGAGACTTTAATATTTTATTGAAAAAAAGTTACATTGCACACACACAACACACATCACACAAATTGACCCGATTGGCGGTTTTAGTGTTAAATAAACTCACTAATTAATGAAACCAGTTCAATACGCATTATTCTTATTCTTATCATTCTTTATGAGCGCAGAAATAGTCTTAAAATCAGATCTGTTTTTTAAATGAAATCTGACGGCAGGCAGTTAGCTCTGATCACCTATGATAAATGCGCCGCACCTAATCGCTGGCCATTCAGCCACAGACACTGTTCGAAATGGGGGGGAGCTCGGGGGAGCTTGGCTCCTCCGAAGAGGGAGGGAGCTCCCCTGAAGGCTGACTTTGAGATAAATAGGGGGAGCCCAAAACAATCGTGCATATTTGTGTCACACAGATTAGAAATGTTGAGTTTCTGTAAATAACAGTTCTTGAAATAAATAATAGTTATTGTTCATTACAGTTTCTGAATATTTGTTTTATATTTGTGAATATGTCTGGGTGTTGCCATTTGTACGTGGCGGCGCTGCATTCTTACTTACGTTGCTATGGTTATGGCGGTGATGCCGGCGCGGTATTTGAAATGTTCATATTGATATTTTTTTAACTCTGGCTGTGTAATAAAAAAATATGGCAAAACGAAAACAGCCAAGCATCACAGCTTTTGGATTCACAAGCAAAGAAGCGAAGGAGTCTAAAAATGACAACGTGAACGGAAAACAACTTTTAGTTGGCCGGCTGTAAGCGGCGTTAGGGTTGAGCTTGACAGCTCCACACCGAGGGAGAGGCCTGCCGATGCGGAGCCTGAAGAGGCTTCAACAACGGCCACATCCGCCGGCATAGTGACACCGTCTGTATTAGTAGAAGAGTGTTTTTATAGCAATTGATCGCATCCGCGCTGCTGCGCCAGTCAACAGAGCGTGCGTGTGACATATTTAGTAGCAGGATGTGCTCTGAAAAATAGGGCTCCCCGAAAGCAAATGGGTAATTCGAAAACTGACAGAGCTCCCTCTATACAAATCAAACTGTAGACGGTGTGAAAGCACCTATTGTTTTAAATAATGGTCGGAATGTGACCTGTGAGCCTTCTGAATTACCGTGGGACAGCACATTCTAAACTAAAATGTTCAATCAATAAAGTAACATCTTATCTTATCTTAATAATATCTTCATATTAATAATAATAATAAATCATACAGTATGTGTCCGAAAGGGAGCAGGAGGAAGCAAACACAAAAATATACTGCATATTAAAGCAATCGATTGTAAAGGTTAAAGTAAGAGCATAACAAATAAAGAAGTGTAATGTAAACATTTACATTATGATTATTTAATATATAAAGACCATATATTATTGAATTACAAGATTAGATATACTTTAGTTGATCTAAAATATTGATGTGTTCAAATGCTCTTCAAAACACAACTGAAAGTCCATGAAACTTGTCTTTCTGTATTTGTGAATGAAGCGCCATCTCCTGGTTAAAACCTGAAATTGAAAATCTGGCAATGCCCTCTTGGAAAATAGTGGGAGGGCTTAACATTCCTCTATACTGGTCTTTGGCAGGTCGTAGGCAGGAAGCTGTAAGCTGGAGTCCGAAATTCAGTGCTACATCTGTATATAAAGACTATATATTATTGAATTACAAGATTAGATATACTTTAGTATAGTATCTAAAATATTGATGTGTTCAAATGCTCTTCAAAACACAACTGAAAGTCCATGAAACTTGTCTTTCTGTATTTGTGAATAAAGCGCCATCTCCTGGTTAAAACCTGAAATTGAAAATCTGGCAACGCCCTCTTGGAAAATAGTGGGAGGGCTTAACATTCCTCTATACTGGTCTTAGGCAGGTCGTAGGCAGGAAGCTGTAAACTGGAGTCTGAAATGAAGTGCTACATCTGTACAATTGTTCTGCCCTCCAGGCAGCTTATCTTGTGTTTTGTGTTGTTTAGCACCTCCTATGTTGAAACGTAGTACTGCACCGTAGACCAGTATTTAAAAGTATATAAGACCACATGTTCAGTTATATGTGAGAGCCCAGCAGTGCCACATGGTGTTCTCTATCCAGTGCAATCCTTTGATTTGGCTCATCGTACGCATTGCTTGTGAGTAATTATTTGTTGTTTAAAACTATATCTTCTAGTTTTAAAGCTTATTTGAGTTGTTTGGATGTTTTAGCATGTCATCCGTTCTGTGAAACTAATTCAATGTATATGTCTGTTTTATTTTAGTTTTACTCCTTTGCTGTAACGGCTAGTCCATTGAGTCCATAGTAAAGCTGGAGCTTAACGCTATATCCTGACTCTCGTGTCCATTATTTGGGAGTTTGGCTGGCTGCCTACTTTTGATTAGAAACGTCATCAGGAGGACAATACAGTAAAACAGCAAGTAATCAGATGGTAAAGCATCTACGATTGCAACGGATTAAATCACACCACATAAAAACTGCGTCATGTCAGCTAAAGAGAGTAATAAGATGTCTGATGTCACGAGCAGCGCCCGCACATCTTCAACCTCAGCCAGTGCAGCAACAAAGGCCCGTGCTAAAGCAGAGGCAGCACGTGTATGTGCGTCATTCGCAGACAGGGACGCTAAGCTGAAACTAGAGCTAGCAGAAAGAGAGGCCCAGACAGCTCTGGAAAAGGCGAGGTTGGAGGTTCAATTGGAATCTTTGGCTCTCCAGAGAGAGGCAGCTGCTGCCAGTGCTCAGGCAGACGTATTGGAAGCAGCGGAAGAGCAGCATAAACCACCTCACAGCAAAAGCAGCCAAAGAGAGATGGAAGACCGCACAGGTGCATACGTACAACAACAGAATGAGCTACATAGGACCCCATCTCACGAAGTCCCTGAACAGTTCCCCATACAATGTGACGACAGCCTAATTACATGGGGGATCGCATATGATGGGTTTCAAATCAAACCTTCTGCCCAGCAGGCCTTCAAATCTGAGCATTCCATGCCTTTCGACCCTACAGCCTCCAAACCATTTTCAGAATTCTGCCATCAGAATGAAGACCGTCCATATACAAAGCCACATATGCAAAATACGAACCCTTCAGCTCAACCCTATTTTCCTTAATATTACACTAAGTCAGCTGCCCCAGCAAAAAACCCTGATGTAACAGACTTTGTAAAGTACTTAGCACGTCGGGAGCTGGTGAACACAGTTCTCAACCAGTTTGATGACCAACCTGTAAGCTTTAGGTCATGGCAGTCTTCCTTCCTCAATGCTATCAGAGGCCTCGACCTTTCAGCCAGTGAGGAATTAGATCTTCTCACAAAATGGCTAGGGAATGAATCGTCCCACCACGTCAAGAGAACCCGTCAAGTGCATGTTAGCAATCCTGAGGCGGCACTGAGAAAAGCATGGGACAGATTAATGGAGTGTTATGCTGCACCAAAAGTAATTGAAAATGCTCTTTTCAAGAAATTCGACATGTTTCCCAAGATCTCCAGCAAAGACTATATCAAACTCAGAGAGCTTGGAGACCTCCTCATGGAGTTTCAGTCAGCAAAGGAGGATGGATATCTGCCTGGGTTGGCCTTCCTGGACACTGCTCGCGGGATTGGTCCCATTGTAGAGAAACTTCCATATGCTCTACAGGAGAAATGGATTTCCAAAGGCTCCAAGTTCAAGGAGGAACATCACTGCCTCTTTCCCCCGTTCTCCTTCTTTGTTGACGTTATCTGCCACGAAGCACGCACCAGGAACGACCCAAGCTTCGATCTCTTCAGCAATAGCAACCCTACTGCAAAAGATAAACCACTTTATCAACCAGGGAAACTTCCAGTTACAGTCCACAAGACAGACATTTCCATCGACGTTGAAAATGACAAAAACAACACTCCAGAGCAAGATGAGGATCCAGCAAAGAGCTGTCCTATCCATCACAAACCACATCCATTAAGGAAGTGCTGTGGATTCAGAGCAAAAACACTAGATGAAAGGAAAAGTTTTCTCCGTGAAAACATGATTTGCTACAGGTGTTGTGCATCAACATTCCACATGGCCAGAGATTGTAAAGTTGCTTGGAAATGCACCAAGTGTGAAAGTGATCGGCATATCGCGGCCATGCATCCCGGTCCAGCACATCAGGCATCTATAGCTCCAACCCTAGCACCAGAGCAAAGCGAGGAGGGAAAAGAGCTTATGTGTGACTCTGCACCTACTAACACCTCAAAGTGCACAGATAATTGTGGAGAAGGACAGCCTGCTATGTCCTGCTCTAAAATATGTCTGGTTCGTGTGTTTCCCCAAGGGCAACGAGACAAAGCAATAAACACTTACGCCGTGCTAGATGACCAGAGCAACCGCTCTTTAGCAAGGCCAGAATTATTTGAGCTGTTTAATGTCAAGAGTCACTCAACTCGATACTCACTAAGAACATGCGCTGGAGTCATCGACATGTCTGGCCGAAAAGCCGAAGGTTTCCAGATTGAGCCAGTGTACGGAGGACTTACCCTCACCTTACCATCACTGATTGAGTGCAATCAAATTCCAACCAATAGGTCAGAGATACCAACCCCTAAAGCAGCTCTCTTCTACCCCCATCTGAAAGCCGTAGCAGGTCACATCCCGGAGTTGGATCCGGACGCCCAAATTCTCCTCTTGTTAGGAAGAGACATTATAAGAGTGCATAAAGTGAGAGAGTAGGTCAACAGACCTCACAGTGCTCCCTTCGCTCAGCGGCTGGATTTGGGCTGGGTTGTGGTTGGGGAAGTGTGCCTCGGTAATGCCCACAAACCAAGCATCTACACCTACAAGACTCAAGTGTTGGAGAATGGATGACCTTCCTACTTGACACCCTGAGACAGCTCCATAGACCTGAAAGAGAGAGTGTGCTACGGCGGGGAGCGACGAGATAGCCTCATCAGCACACACAAAGCCAACATGGATAAAGTAACGGAGCATAACATGGGTCAACATGTGTTCGAAACAACCGAAAATGACAACAAGCTTGCCTTACCCATCCAGGATGCTGCCTTTTTAAAGATCATGGATTCAAAGGTGTACAGGGATGAGAAGAACAACTGGGTTGCTCCACTGCCGTTCAAGGTGCCACGTAGACGGCTCCCAAACAACCGCAGGCAAGCGCTCAATCGTCTCAACTCACTGATTCAAACCCTCAACAAGAAACCTGTGATGAAAGAACAGTTCATTGCCTTCATGGGAAAGGTTTTTGAGGATGACCACACAGAGCCAGCACCCCCTCTCATGGAAAATGAGGAGTGTTGGTACTTGCCAACCTTCGGCGTCTACCACCCTCAAAACCCAACCAAATAAGGGTGGTGTTTGATTCCAGCGCACAAGAAGATGGCGTCTCCATCAACAATGTCCTGTTGACTGGCCCTGACCTCAATAATAGCCTATTGGGAGTCCTGATCCGATTTCGAAAGGAGCTAGTGGCAATAATGGCTGATATCCAAAAAATGTTCTACTGCTTTCTCGTCAGACAAGATCACCGCAACCTTTTGAAGTTCTTATGGTTCAGGAACAACGATCCAACGAAGGGCATCGTTGAGTACCGGATGAAAGTTCACGTTTTTGGCAACAGTCCCTCGCCTTCCATCGCCATCTACGGGCTCAGGCTTGCCGCCAAAGAAGGTGAACACGAACATGGTACTGACACACGACAGTTTGTAGAAAGACACTTCAACGTTGACGACGGGCTTGTGTCCCTGCCAACTGAAACAAAGGCTATAAGTCTTCTCCAAAGAACCCAAGCATCTCTTGCGGAGTCAAACCTCCGCCTCCACAAGATCGTCTCCAACAGCCCAGTTGTAATGAAGGCTTTTCCACCAGAGGATCATGCTCAAAGCATCAAGGATTTAGACCGAAGCGGTGACACCACAGCTATACAGCGGAGTCTGGGATCATGCTGGGAGATAGCTAATGACACATTCACCTTCAACGTGTCAGCAGGTGACAAGCCATTTACTCGACGTGGCGTGTTGTCAACAGTGAACAGCGTCTTTGATCCCCTTTGTCTGGCAGCTCCAGTCACTGTACAAGGAAGAGTTCTCCTACGAGACCTCACCAGTCATACATCCGATTGGGATGCTCCACTCCCAGAGGAGAAACGGAGAGAATGGGAAGTCTGGCGAGACTCACTCCAAGAGTTAAAGCAGCTTCATGTCCGACGCACCTACACAAAAATGTCCCTCTCCAAAGCAAGACACGTGGAATTGCGTGTGTTTTCCGATGCCTCCAACAAGGCTATTGGTGCGGTGGCTTACCTGAGGGCTATCGACGAAGATGGGGACTTTTCTGTCGGCTTTGTCTTAGGGAAAGCCAAGCTCGCTCCTCTTTCCGAGCCAACAATCCCTAGGCTCGAACTGTGTGCTGCGGTCCTAGCCGTGGAAATGGCGGACTTCATTATCAGCGAGATCGACACCAAGATGGATGCAGTTACATTTTACTGTGAAAGCAAGGTAGTTCTCGGTTACATACATAACGAGGTAAAGCGCTTCTATGTGTATGTGCATAACAGAGTTCAGCGGATACGTCAATCGACCAAGCCAGAGCAGTGGCTATACGTACCAACAGAGCACAACCCGGCTGATCACGCATCCAGGGCTGTCCCTGCTTCACACCTCCTGAAATCTACATGGCTCAGCGGACCAGCCTTCCTTCATCGACCACATAAGGACCTGCAAGAAAACCCTGAGTCCTTCAAACTCATCAGTCCTGAACTCGACGCGGAAGTGCGGTCTGAGCTGTCAAGCTTCCACACACAAGTTCGGAAGCAAAGTCTCACCACAGAAAGGTTCGAACACTTCTCTACGTGGGGCTCATTGTTGAGAGCTATTGGTTTCCTTGTTCATTTAGCTCGTTCCTCCACATCTACGAACAATGCTAAAGAATGTAGAGGGTGGCATCAGTGCAAACAACCCCGCTCTCCAGATGAACTTTCTCAAGCTATGGATGTCATCATAACGGCGGTCCAAAAAGAGGCCTTCCCAGAGGAATTCTCTGCGCTTACCGATGGCAAGCCCCTCCCGAAGAGTAGCCCGCTCTTCAAACTCAGCCCTGTGCTTCAAAAAGGTCTCATGAGAATTGGAGGCAGACTCAAACATGCACCAGTGGAACATGCCGAGAAGAACCCACTAGTTCTACCAAAGCACAGCCATATTTCTACTCTTTTAGTGCGCCACCACGACGCACTGGCAAAACATCAAGGCCGACATTTCACCGAAGGGGCCGTCAGATCCGCTGGCCTGTGGATCATTGGATGTAAGAGGCTCATCGACTCAGTTTTACACAACTGCATCCCCTGTCGGAAGCTACGCGGCAAGATGGAAGTGCAAACCATGGCAGACTTGCCACCTGAACGCCTCAGCATATCACCCCCATTCACCTATGTGGGTTTGGATGTTTTTGGACCCTGGCAAGTCACTGCAAGGCGTACAAGAGGTGGGAATGCCGAGAGCAAGCGTTGGGCGATTCTGTTTACCTGCATGAGCACTAGAGCAGTGCATATCGAGGTAATTGAGTCCATGGACTCCTCTAGCTGCATCAACGCTCTAAGGCGCTACTTCGCACACCGTGGACCAGCCAAGCAACTGAGGTCAGATCGGGGAACCAACTTCATTGGTGCTAGCAATGAGCTTGGATTGACCAAGCAACAACAAGGATCCGGTATTCAGAGGTATCTGAGTGAGCAAGGTTGCTCCTGGGAGTTCAATCCCCCCCATTCTTCTCACATGGGAGGGTCCTGGGAGCGAATGATCGGAGTAGCTCGCCGAGTACTTGAATCCATGCTATTGCAACAACACATACGCCTCTCCCACGAAGTCTTGTGCACACTCATGGCTGAAGTTTCGGCTATAATAAACGCCAGACAACTGGTTCCAATCTCTTCCGACCCAGATAACCCTTTCATCCTGACACCGGCAATGTTGCTTACACAGAAGGTCGGTGCTCCACCTCCACCTGGAGATTTCTCAGACAAGGACCTCCTTCGAAGTCAATGGAGACAAGTGCAAGCCCTTGCAAGCATGTTCTGGACCCGCTGGAAACGTGAGTATCTTCCAACACTTCAGAATCGTCGCAAGTGGAACGAGGACCATTGCAACTTAAGAGAAGGAGATGTGGTGCTGTTGAAAGAAAGCCAAGCTATAAGGAATATTTGGCCCATGGCGCTTGTGACATCTAAATTTCCAAGCCAGGACGGAAAGGTGCGGAAGCTCAAAGTTAAGATCACTGCTCAAGGAATTCCGAAGATATTCCTGAGACCTGTTACGGAAGTCATTCTTCTTTTGCCTAAAGAGGACTGTTGAGATCAGGAAAATATGTAATACTGGCATCACAGACGCCATGCGGGGAGTGTTCTTCCCTCCAGGCAGCTTATCTTGTGTTTTGTGTTGTTTAGCACCTCCTATGTTGAAACGTGGTACTGCACCGTAGACCAGTATTTAAAAGTATATAAGACCACATGTTCAGTTATATGTGAGAGCCCAGCAGTGCCACATGGTGTTCTCTATCCAGTGCAATCCTTTGATTTGGCTCATCGTACGTATTGCTTGTGAGTAATTATTTGTTGTTTAAAACTATATATTCAAGTTTTAAAGCTTATTTGAGTTGTTTGGATGTTTTAGCATTTCATCCGTTCTGTGAAACTAATTCAATGTATATGTCTGTTTTATTTTAGTTTTACTCCTTTGCTGTAACGGCATGTCCATTGAGTCCATAGTAAAGCTGGAGCTTAACGCTATATCCTGACTCTCGTGTCCATTATTTGGGAGTTTGGCTGGCTGCCTACTTTTGATAAGAAACGTCATCAGGAGGACAGTACAACAATATTCAAAAGAAATAAGCAAAACTCAAATAAAATAATAAACAGCTTAGGTATTCTTTCTTTCTTGATAATGCTTATTGTAACAGGACTGGGCAGATAAAGAGGAAAGTGGTAGTGCAACAATCACGACAGAGGCAGTGTTCAAATCCAAAGAAAGGCTTTATTGCTATGAAACTCAAAAATACCTTCCATAATGTCCTCCCGATTACTATGCACCTTGTGCCCTCTGGGGTAAAAAATGGTCCCATCTGGCTTCTGATATTTAACGCATAAAGTATAACATGTGAATCAATGTTGTGTTACACCTTTAGTTCTACTTCAGTACAACCCTATTACCAAACATTTTTCCCTTTGTTTTGGAATTTAGGGCCAAAATACCTTTTTTATATGAACTTTTACCATTTTCTGTTTTAAAAAATAAATGAAACTATTTAATAATTTGAACATATCATATTGTGACTATTTGTCTTATCACACACTGGTATATGTCAAAGTTTAGTAAGGATGCCCTTTTTGAATAATTTATATATTTTTAATACACATAATCACACCTTGTCCCTCTGGGGTCATTTTTGAAAACGTCTGGCTTGACTGTTATTTCAAGAATTTAAAGTGGAAACCTCACGCATTTCTGTGTTACACATTTAATGTGCCCTCAGTTGCATACAGGGCAGGTAACAATGGTGTGATCTTTGCAGATGTATGCATTGCATCTTTGGTTTTGACATCAATCTGGCTAGGGCAGAATTTGCACCTGCTCCTTTTGGGTGATGGGTCAGGAGGGGGAGCTGGGCGAGTGGGAGATGGGTGACGGGTAGATGCTGCAGAGGTAGAGCTGGAGCAGAACTGCTGGACCTCCATAACCAAATTGGCAGCGGCTGGCGTGCGGGGAAGAACCTGTCAAGTCAAGTCAAACTTTATTATAATAAATCACAGTGCAAATACAAAAAGTTCAAATTGTGAGGACATTACAGAAGGAAGAGCAACAGAAATTAAGCTTAATTCTGACCTTGCGTCTGTCACGATCTGTCTGTGTTGTGTTTTGTCTTGTCTAGATCTGTTTTTGGTTTTCTGTCTGCGTTGTGTTTTGTCTTGTTTAGATCTGTCTTTGGTTTCCTGTCTGTGTGTTCCCTCCTACCTGTTCCCTCCTACCTGTTTTCTTGATGGTGTTCACCTGGTGCCCCTGTGTTTTGTACTCCCTCCTCACCTGTCTCTTGTTTCCTTGATTAGTCCTGTGTGTATTTAAGTTCTGTTTTTTCTGTCTGTCATTGTTGGTTCGTCGTTTGTCTGTGACTGTGTTTGCCGGGGAGTGTTCTGTTTGTCCGTATAATCCATATCCTTGAAATAAAAGGTATTTGCAGTGGTATCTGCATTTGGGTCCTGCTTGCTTCGCTCACCCGTAACAGAACGAACCAACCACAAATGGACTCATCAGATTCAGCTCTGTTGATGCTACAGGCGGCACGTCTTGGGTACTCTCTGGAGTACATTTTTTATACATGGTATGACGCCTCATCTATACGGGGTAGAGTAGCTGCTTTGAAGGAGGCACGCCAGGAGGTTGCTCGCAAGCCCTGGCTCAGGAGTTTGTTGCCTGAGTGGCTACAACTTTTTACCAGTAGTCCTAGAAACTTTTCTCAAGCCTCTAACCCTTTCCTGGGATCCGACTACTATCCTGGTAGAGGTCCACGGTGTCTCCAAAGGGCCTCTAGGAGACGTAGGGCCAGGATTCCAGCCCATGCCCCAGCAGCTATGGTTCGGGCCCCAGTTCTGGCCCCAGCAGCCATGGTTCCAGCCTCAGTCCTGGTCCCAGCAGCCATGGTTCCGGCCCCAGTTCTTGCCCCAGCAGCCATGGTTCCAGACCCGGTTTTGGTCCCAGCAGCCATGGTTCCAGACCCAGTTCTGGCCCCAGCAGCCATGGTTCCGGCCCCAGTTCTGGCCCCAGCGGCCATGGTTCCGGCCCCAGCAGCCATGGTTTAAGACCCAGATATGGCCCCAGCAGCCATGGTCCTGGCCCCAGTTCTGGCCCCAACAGCCATGGTTCCGGCCCTGGTTCCGGCCCCAGCAGCAATAGTCCCTCCTCTAGTCCCTTCCCAAATCCCTTCTTTAGTCCCTTCTCTAGTCCCTTCTCTAGGCCCTTCTCTAGGCCCCTCTCTAGTCCCCTCTCCAGTCCCTCCTCTGGTCCCTTCCCTAGTCCCTTCTCCAGTCCCTCCTCTAGTCCCTTCCCAAGTCCCTTCTTTAGTCCCTTCTCTAGTCACTTCCCTAGTCCCTTCTCTAGTCCCTTCTCAAGTCACCTCTCTAGTCCCCTCTCGAGTCCCCTCTCGAGTTCCCTCTCCAGTCCCTACTCAAGTTCCTACTCAAGTTCCTACTCAAGTCCCTACTCAAGTCCCTACTGAAGTGCCGTTGGAAGTTCCGCTGGGGGTCCTGCCAACCCTATGTCCTGTCCCGTTAGGGATCCCGCCGACTACTCTTCTGCCGGGGGGTCCTGCCAACCCTGTGTCCTGTCCCATTGGGGGTCCCGCCGACTACTCTTCTACCGGGGGTCCTGCCAACTCCATGTCCTGTCCCATTGGGGGTCCCACCGACTACTCTTCTGCCGGGGGTCCTGCCAACCCTATGTCCTGTCCCGTTGGAGGCCCCGCTGACGATTCTTCTGACGGGGGTCCTGCCAACCCAATGTCCCGTGCCGTTGGAGATTCCGCTGGGGGTCCTGCCAGCTACATGTCCTGTCCAGTTGGGGGTCCCGCCGACTACTCTTCCGCTGGGGGTCCTGCCGGCTCCATGTCCTGTCCCGTTGGGGGTCCCGCCGATTACTCTTCTGCCGGGGGTCCTGCCAACCCTATGTCCTGTCCCGTTGGGGGTCTCGCGGACAACTCTTTTGCCGGGGGTCCTGCCAACCCTATGTCCTGTGCCGTTGGAGGTCCCGCAGACAACTCTTCTGCCGGGGGTCCTGCCGACTCCATGTCCTGTTCCGTTGGGGGTCCCGCTGAGGGTCCTGACAATCCTGTGTCTTGTTCCTTTGGAGGTCCTGCCGTTACCTGTCTCACCAGGGGTCCTGCCAACTCTTGGTCCTCTTCCGTGGGGGATCCTGCCGAAGCCTTTCCCACCGGCTCCGGTTCCTGTCCGGCCGACACCGGGTCCTGCCCGGCCTCCGGAGCTGTCCCGTCAGAGCCTTCCTGCCCGTCCTCCGGAGTTGTTCCGTCGCCGCCTGCTTCGTCCTCGAGCCCGGCCCCCTGAGAGCCACGGTCTTCGCCCTCGAGTCCGGCCCCCTGAGTGCCGCTGCCTTCACCCTGATGCTCGGCCCCCTGAGTTCGCCCACTGTGGGGTTCGCCCATCCATGGACTCTGCCTTGCCCCTGGGTCATCCGCCCGAGACCCCCTCCATGGTCTCTGCCTTGCCCCCGGGCCGTCCGCCCTAGACCCCCTCCATGGTCTCTGCCTTGCCCCCGGGTCTTCCGCCCGAGATCCCTTCCGGGTCCTCCGCTGTGCTCCTGGGTTGTCAGCCCAAACCTGTCCTCCTGACCCCCTCCACCCACCCTGGTGGCCCTGATTCCAGGCGGGGTTGATCTCAAACCACAGGACAAAGGAGTTGTATACAGACACGTCGAGAATGTTGAAGAAGACAACTAGGGGCCAACGGGCTGTCATTCTTTTGCATGTGTACATACTGGTAACCTTGAAACTAAATAAACAAACCAAAAAATATTCAGAAATCTATGTTTATTTCCTACACACAAATGCAATGCATTATCCTTTCCATAAATAACATTATTAACATTATGAATAATAAATGTGACATACCTTCTCAAGGTTATCGACACCCCCTTTGTTGTGATTGCAATCTTCTATCATTTTGGGCTTTTTGTCATCCCTGTCGCTCACAGCTGCATCCAGATGCAGAGTGCTCATCAGAAGAACATTTTCCGTTTTTTTGGGGAGATAGGACACCAGAGCATGGGTCTCTGTGTAAGCAAACTTTGATGAGAAACGAGCCCTGTCCGCTTTTGACACCAGTGCAGGGGGAAGCTCAGTTGTATTTCTCCTTACTGTTCCCACCATGAACAACTTTCTTTTCAGCAGTGCCAGGCCAGGGGCATGTGAAGTAAAGAAGTTGTCACAGGTTATTGTTTTTCCCTGGAGGCCTTCTGTCATGTCAAGGACAACTCGCATGCCCTGATCTTTTTCTGATGTCCCACCAGCAGGTTTACCAGTGTATATCTGCATATTCCATGCGTAGCTTGACCTGGCATCGCATGCTGCCCATATTTTTATCCCATATTTCCCTGGTTTGCTTGGGATATACTGTTTGAATGGACAGCGACCTCTGAATGGGATCAGGCGCTCATCGACAGTCACATTAGTGCCTGGATTGTACATCATTGGCAGGAGAGACACCCACGTGTCCCAAACGTCTCGAATTGGAGCAAGTTTGTCTCGATCCTGGTGATCTTTTCCTGTGTCTTTGTTAGGGCTGGGCGATATATCGAGTTTTGAATTTATATCGATATATTTTCATGCGCGATATAGGATTACATCATATCGTATATATCGATATATATTAAAACAAGCTGCAAGTTGCTGCAAACTCCGCTGCAAACTCTCTCTGCCCCGCGGCCCGCCTCTCTGTATCTCCAAGCAGCAGCAACGGCGCCCTGCCGCCTCCCCCTCACTACCCCCTCGCCCTCACCCCCACCTCCCGACATTTGCATGAAGAAGCATGGCAGCAGCAGCGAACAATCCGGAGATAGAGGAGGAGACAGAAAGGAGAGAAGGTGATACAGAAAACGAGGATGAACTGGTTGTTAAGAAGAAAACAAACGGCTCTCTCATTTGGAGATGGTTTGGTTTTCAAGCGGCAGACGTGGAGCAGAAAAATGCACTTTGTAGACAATGCCGGAAAAAAGTTGCAACGAAAGGGTCGAGCACAACAAATCTCTTCCACCACTTACAACAGAAGCACAAAGTGCAGTATGAGGAGTGTATTAAACTGCGTGCTGCAACCCAGACCGTGAAGACTTGTCAGCCTCCTGCCTCAAAGCAAATCACGCTACACAACTCACTCACACGTGGTGTGCCTTATGAAAAAAAAAGCGAAAAGTGGCGTGAAATAACGACGGCAGTGGCATATCACTTAGCCAAAGACATGGTCCCCACGTCGACTGTGGAGCAGACCGGCTTTGTAAAGCTGCTAAAAGCTGTTGACCCCAGGTACGAGTTACCTGGTCGAAATTACTTTGCAAGAGAAGCCCTGCCCGAGATGTACACCGAAGTGAGAGAGCGTCTCCTCGCCCGGCTCGCTCTAGTGTCTCACTTCGCACTGACCACCGATATCTGGTCCAGCAGGACCTGCGAGCCGTACCTGAGTGTGACAATACATTTCCTAGATGGGTGGGAAATTAAAAGTGCCTGTCTCCAGACCAGCTACTTTCCCCAGGACCACACCGGGGAACACATAGCTGAAGCCCTGCAGGATGTCCTCGTAAACTGGAAGCTCAAACCAACGGGACTGGTCGCTATAACAACAGACAACGGGACTAATGTGGTTAAAGCAGCGCGACTTAACAAGTGGATGAGGATGCAGTGTTTTGGACACAGACTTCACCTGGCCATCGGTGAGTGCAATATTGAATTAACTAATATGAAATTAGAAAATAATGTTAATAAAATAAATAACTTAAACGGATAAACTATGTGCATGTGTTGTGTAATGTGTAAATTAAAGGCGTGTTGGTTAAAGCAAGGAAGGAGGGGGAGAAAGAAAGAATTGAGGGAGGAAGGATGGAAGAAAGAAATCAGGGACAGAAAGAATATGAAATGAAGGTAGTAAGGAGAAAAGAAGCAAGGAGGGAAGAAATTATAGAAGGAAAGAAGCAAGGAAGGAGGGGGGGAGAAAGAAGGAACAGAGGGAGTGAGGGAGGAATGAAGGACAGAAGGAGGGAGGGAAAGAAGGATTTGAAGATTGAAGGAAGGATGGGGGAGAGAAGGAAGGAAGGCAGTAAAGAAGCAAGTAAGGCGGGGGAGAAAGCAGTAATTGAGGGAATGAGGGGAGGATGCAAGAAAGAAGGAAGAATGGTATCTTTATTTATTTATGCTGGTAGTTTTTGTTCCTGAATTATTTCATGCATGTTGATGTGCAGCTTCTAAACGTTAAATAAAGTGCCTGTGTGAGGTTTGGCTTCAAACTAGGACTGTCTGTTTTGTTTTTACTTTACGGAAAAAATATCGAGATATATATCGTATATCGCCATTCAGCTAAAAAATATCGAGATATGAATTTTGGCCCATATCGTGCAGCCCTAGTCTTTGTCATCAAATCTTATGACTGTTTTGAGATTTGATGAAACATTTTAAGTGTCATGGTGGCACGGAAAATTGCCCTACCAGACTCTGCATTCCATAGACTTGCTGTAGCAAGTTTGTGTCTTTTTTATTTGCCATCCAGATCAGTGGGGCATGATCAGTTACCAGAGTGAAGTGATGTACCAATAGGTAATACCGGAGGCGCTCAACGCCCATTTTATTGCTAGGCCTTCTTTCTCCACAGTAGCATACCCTTGTTCCCTTGTGTTCAGCTTCCGGCATATGTACATGACGGGATGTTCCTCAGCGTGAACCTCCTGGGATAGTACTACTCCTATGCCCACCTCTGACGCATCCGTCTGCACAATCATCCCCCAGGCTGAAGTCTGGGGTCACCAACACCGGCCGTGCACAGAGAGCCCTCTTCAGTCCCTCAAAGGCATGTTTAGCCTCTCCTGTCCACTTGACCATTAGCGGCTGTGAGTCTCTGGTTAGGTCTGTAAGGGGAGAGGCTACTGTGGAGATGTTCGGGATGAAACGGCAATAGTAGGACGTCAGACCCAATAATGTTTTCACCTGTTTCTTTATTGATGGCCGTGGCCAGTCCTGGATCGCCTGAACCTTCCTTTCTTGTGGTCTGGTGTTGCCGCACCCGATGGTGAAGCCCAGGTATTCAGATTCCTCCAGTCCAAGCTTGCATTTTCTTGGATTGGCTGTCAAGCCCGCCCTGCGCAGAGATTCCAGCACTGCTGCAACCCTGATGAGATGGCTATCCCATGAGTCACTGTGGATAACAACGTCATCTAAATAGGCAGCTGCATACTCACGATGTGGCCTCAGGACCTTTTCCATCAGTCTCTGTAACGTGGCTGGTGCTCCATGAAGCCAGAAGGGAAGCACAGTATACTGGTATAGCCCTGTGGGGGTGGTGAAGGCCGTCTTCTCTCTTGAGGCTGCTTCAAGTGGGACCTGTCAATACCCTTTCGTCAAGTCCAGAGTGCTGATATACCTGGCTTCCCCAAGCCGATCAATTAGCTCATCTATCCTTGGCATAGGATACGCATACAACTTGGAGATTTCATTCAATTTTCTGAAATCATTACAGAACCTGTTGGTTTTGTCTTGCTTAGGAACCAATCAATCAATCAATGTTTATTTATATAGCCCAATATCACAAATGTTACATTTGTCTCAGTGGACTTCACAGTTTGTACAGAATATCAGTATGACAAAACGACACCCTCTGTCCTTGGACCCTCACATCGTACAAGGAAAAACTTCCAGAGAAAACCCACAGTTTAAAGGGAAAAATGGGAGAAACCTCAGGGAGAGCAACAGAGGAGGGATCCCTCTCCCAGGACGGACAGACGGGCAATAGATGCTGTGTGTAAATTGAAAAGATAATACATTTGCAACATAGGTAGTCCAAATGTTTGGAAATGCATGTGTGTATAATAGGAAGATGAATCCACGAGGATATCCATCCAGGACTTATGATCCAGGACTTATGATCCAGGACCACAGCCACGACTCAAGATCCAGGACTCGCGATCCATGACACAGGACCGCAGGATCATCCATGACTCCGGATCCCGGCGTATATAGACACCAAAAAGAAAGAAATTTGGGGAAGCTGGGTTAATCGGAACATGAGAGTACACAGGTATAGACAGAGAGAAGGAAGAAGTAAGATGTCCCCCGACAAACTAAGCCTATATCAGCAAAACTAGGGGCTGAATCTAATCAGCCCTAACTATAAGCCTTATCAAAAAGGAAGGTCTTAAGCGCACTCTTAAAAACGGATAGGGTGTCTGCCGCCCGAACACAAACTGGAAGCTCATTCCACAAAAGTGGAGCTTGATAAGAAAAGGCTCTGGCTCCCATTGTACTTTTAGAGACTCTAGGAACAACCAACAACCCTGCATTCTTGGAATGCAATGCCCTAGTAGGACAGTAGGGTATAATAAGTTCTTTAAGGTAAGATGGCGGCTGCCCATTGAGGGCTTTGTAGGCGAGAAGAAGAATTTTAAATGATATCCTGTGTTCTATAGGGAGCCAGTGTAAGGCAGCCAGAACAGGAGTAATGTGGTCCCTTTTTCTAACTCTGGTTAGTACACGAGCTGCAGCATTTTGAATCAACTGAAGCGACTTGACTGACTTCTTTGTACACCCTGATAATAAGGAGTTACAATAATCCAGCCTTGAAGTAACAAATGCATGGACTAGTTTCTCTGCATCGTTTTGAGGCAAGATATGCCTGATCTTTGCAATGTAACGTAGATGGAAGTAGGCGGTCCTTGAAATTGATTTTATGTGGGTGTTAAAGGATAAATCCTGATCAAATATAACACCAAGATTCCTTACAGTCTCACTAGAGGCCAAATTAATGCCATCCATAGTTAGTATATCTTTAGATAATTTGTTTCGTAGATTCTTCGGGCCAAGTACAATAACTTCAGTTTTGGTCGTGTTTAACATCAAAAAATGCAAGGTCATCCATGTTTTTAAGTCCTTGAGGCAGTCTTGAATTTTATTTAGATGATTAATTTCATCAGGCTTGATTGATAAATATAGTTGAGTATCATCCGCATAACAATGAAAGTTTACAGAATGATTCCTTATAATATTGCCTAACGGAAGAATATATAGTGTGAACAAGATAGGTCCAAGCACTGAGCCCTGTGGCACTCCATGGCTAACTTTGGTTTGCATGGAAGATTCATCGTTGACACGTACAAACTGAGAGCGTTCAGATAGATAGGACCTAAACCAGCCTAAAGCAGTTCCCTGTATGCCAACTAAGTGCTCTAGTCTTTGCAATAGAGCTCCTGCGGTCACGTGACTTTTGGTTATCAGCCACCATTTTGGCAGTAAACATGACGACCGGCGCCAGCGTTTTCCTACCGTGCGAGTATACATCTCATTTTAATTCAAGTGAAATTCGGCTTTATAGTACAAAATTAGAAAGATTAAATATAAGCGACCCATATAATGCACCCGGTGTGCTTTTCAAGAGCATAACCTCCTGCTCTGAAGACGATGTACCCGACTTGCGCTACGCGGACATCCACAGCTATCTTGTAAGCTTTCCATCAGTGTACTCAGGAGACTCCCTCAGAGCTTACAAAAGCTTGGAGGCTTACAAATGGTGTCAGTCCGGCTTCGTAAACAACATTCAACTGTGGAGTCTTACATCCAAAAACTTCGGCATCATCACTGTAAGGGTAAGTATTAAATTATTCCAGTTTGATAGGCAGTGTCACGTTAGCATTGTTTGTTTATTAGCTTGTCTAGCTACGGCAGTGTCACGTTAGCATGTTTGTTTATTAGCTTGGATAGCTACTGCAGTGCGTCTGAAACTAGTTTGTATTTTTGCTTTTTGAAAACTTTTTGTAGCATTGTACTGTATTCCTTCACCCACCTGATATGAAGTGATCACTGCATAAGCGAAAGCAAACGGCCGGGGGTCCCATCTTTCAGTCTTGTTCAGACGGCTCCTGGCTCTTTTAATCGCTGCGATCCACTTTTCCCTCCTCTCCGCGTCTTTTGGAATGCGATAATAAGATACACCTTTCTTCTTCCCACGCCTATTTGTGCAACCTGGTGCACAGCAGTTATCCACCATCCTCGACAGTCTGCCAGTGCCTGCCAATGAATTTACTGACGCGATTACTGCCAAAATGGCTGCCCCCTTCGTTTCTCGTCACGTGACCAGCATATGTGACATCATCCGCAGGAGCTCTATAGGATATCATGGTCGATAGTATCAAATGCAGCGATAAGATCGAGCAAGACAAGAATAGAGACAAGTCCCTTGTCTGAGGCTATTAGAAATAGCCTCAGACTTCAAATAAATCATAGTTTTTTAAGTTATCACACAGCTGTTTTGCGACTGCTTTCTCAAGAATTTTTGAAAGGAACGGAAGATTAGAAATAGGTCTATAGTTGGCTAAAACCTCTGGATCGAGGTTGTGCTTTTTAAGAAGCGGTTTTATCACTGCTACTTTGATTGATTGTGGAACATAGCCTGATAATAAAGACATATTCATAATATTTAATAAAGAAGTGCTAATTAATGGAAAAACTTCTTTTAACAGCTTAGTTGGAATCGGGTCTAAGATACACGTTGATGGTTTAGAAGAGAGAATCATTGAATTTAATTGTTCAAGGTTTATGGCTGAAAAGCATTCTAGTTTACTATCTAGTGTAATATTAGAACTTACATTTCCGGGAGCTGTTGATAATACTATACTGGTCAAAGGCAAGAGGTCATTGATTTTGTTTCTAAGAGTAACAATTTTATCGTTAAAAAAGCACATAAAATCATTACTACTGAGTGCTATGGGAATAGAAGGCTCAGTCGAGCTGTGGCTCTGTGTCAGCCTGGCTACAGTGCTGAAAAGAAATCTTGCATTATTCTTATTCTCATCTATTAATGAAGATTAGTAGGCTGCTCTCGCTTTACGCAGTGCTTCCTTATATTCATTGAGAGTAATATGCCAAATTAAACGAGATTCTTCAAGTTTAGTGGAACGCCATATCCTTTCAAGTTGTCTCGACTTTTGCTTTATTTTGCGGGTTTCGGCATTATGCCATGGAGCTAATCTATGTTGTTTTATTTTCTTCTTTTTCAAAGGAGCAACAGAGTCTAATTTTATTCCCAGCGCATCTGTAGCACTATCAACAACATGATCAATTTGGGGTGTTGTACATTTTGTATAAGTTTCCTCCCCTACATGCAGACATGCTATCGAGTTAAGTATTGGTGGAATCTCTTCCTTAAATTTGGCTATAGCACTAACAGATAGGTTTCTGCTGCAGGAGCTTTTGACTAATGCTTTGTAGTCTAGTAACAGTACTTCAAAAGTTACTAAGAAATGGTCGGATAAAGCAGGATTATGCGGTTCGACTAATAGTTGCTCAATTTCAATACCATAAGTCAGAACAAGGTCGAGACTGTGATTATAGCAGTGGGTTGGTTTATTTACACTCTGACAGAAACCAACAGAATCTAATATAGAGTTAAATGCAACAGTAAGGCTATTTTTATCATCGTCAACATGAATATTAAAGTCACCTACGATAATTACTTTATCTGTTTTAAGTACCAAAGTTGATAAAAACTCAGAGAATTCTGATAAGAATTCTGAATAAGGACCTGGTGCACGGTACACTGTAACAAATAAGATTGGCTGCAAAGTTTCCCAGGTCGGATGCGTAAGACTAAAAACGAGGCTTTCAAAGGAGGTATAATTTAATTTTTGTTTAGTATTGATAAGTAAACTTGAGTCAAAGATTGCTGCAACTCCACCTCCTCGGCCCGTGCCTCGGGCAATATGAGTATTGATATGGCTGGGTGGAGTGGCCTCATTTATGCTGACATATTCTTCATGTCTCAACCAAGTTTCAGTGAGACAGCATATATCAATATTATAATCTGATATTAAATCATTTACCAATATTGCTTTAGATGCTAGAGATCTTATGTTTAAGAGACCACATTTAATCTTCCTGTTTTGTTGCACTGTAGTAGTTGTTACATTTACTTTTATTAGGTTATTATGTATGACACCTCTATTAGGTTTTACCTTAAATTGTCCTTGGGCAGACACACACACCGTTAATATTGGGTATTTTACTGGGTTCGGGATTCCTATGGATGACTGCCTAGGAGAGAGCGCAAAGAAGCGTGTAAGACTGCGACTCTGCGTCCTGGTCTAACAATCCTACTGTATTTACGTTTATTTTTAGCCAGCAGTCTAAGATGCGCCTCAACGTCGCCCGCTCTGGCCCCCGGAATGCATGTGACTGTAGAGGCTTCGGTCTCTAAATTCATGTGTCTCATAATAGAGCTACCAATAACCAGAGTTGGCTTCTCAGCGGGTGTCTCGCTGAGTGGGGAATATCTGTTAGATACGTGAACGGGTTGGTGGGGACCTGCGGGTTTCGCGTTATGAACAGTCACCCAATCTCCCTGCTGCTCGGGAGTTGCCGGGGGACGGCTAAGAGGAGCTACCTTTTGCCGGTCCGCACCGGCTAACCAGAACGACAGGGCTGGTCCCATCACTGTGAGATTCTTCAATCACCCCCATAGCCAGCATTTTCTGCACTTCTTGCTCAATGGTTAACATGGTATATTTGGGATGGTTTGCGACGGCCAGGTTGGCGTACCTTGTAATTGACTGGTCCCACCTTCTCTGCCACTTCATAGGGACTTTGCCACAATGCCAGGAATTTGTGTTATATGGTGGGGACCAGGACAAGCACTTTATGTGCTGAGGATGGTAGACAAATGTACGAAGCTGCTTTATCTTGAAGAGCCTGCAGAGATCCTTCATTATCTTGGACATGAAGGGAGGGCCTTGGTCTGTTAGCATCTCTTTAGGAATCCCAACTCGGCTGAACAGGTGAAGCAGCTCCCGTGCAATCACTCTCGTTGTCATGTTCCTCAAGGGAATGGCCTCCGGGTACCTGGCTGCATAGTCAAGGATCACAAGAATATACTGATGTCCCCTGGTAGACTTCACCAGCGGTCCCACTAAGTCCATGGCAATGCGAGAAAACGGTACATCGATTATCGGTAGAGGTATTAGGGGATTTTTAAAGTGTGGCTTGGGACTCATCTTTTGACATTCAACACAGGTGCGACAATAATCCTCTATAGCTCTTACCACTCCTGGCCAGTGGAACCGGCTCCCAATCCGCTACATTGTCTTCTCAACCCCTAGGTGGGCCCCTAGGACATGGCTGTGAGCCAGATGCAACACTGTGGACACATATTGTTTTGTGACAACCAACAAGTCTCTTCGCTGACCTTCAACCTCTTTGGCATAGAATAAGAGATTTTTTTTATTAGGAAATGAGGACATGTAAGCTCACCTACTCCTGGAACTGGTTTTCCTCTATTTCTGTAACATCGCTGCGTGCATGCAACAGATTGGGGTCTTCCATCTGGGCGGTCCCGAACTGGCCCTTCAAACTTGGAAGCAATGAGACTTCACCCTCCTCATCACCTGTGCTTAGGTCTCCAGGGAAAGCAACAAAAGGGTTATTATTTGCCTCATCTGCACTGGAAGATTGGTTGCCTCTCTGCTCTTCTGGCACAGCACACACAACTTTGGGGGACTGCTAGGGAGAAGTACCCTGGGTGGCAATTTGTCCTTTCTCTCGTTTTCCTTTGGCACGCTTGGGCTTCACCTCCTTCTGGTGCCGCAGGCGCTTGTATAGTGGGCAGTCTCGCCCCACCAAGACTGGGACTGGTAGGGAAGGAACTACCCCCACTTTCAGCTCAAAGCTTCCTTTAACCGTGGCAAGGTGGATGAAGCATGTGGGGTATAATTTAGTCTCCCCATGGACACAGGAAACGGGCACAGTCTCTTCAGATGGCAAATGGTTGAGGAGGTGGGGTTGAATGAGGGACACCACACTTCCTGAGTCCACTAGCGCCTCTGCATCTTTTCCATTTACTTTGAGTGGTATCATTTGAGCCAGGGAGCTTTCCTGTATCCAGCAAGAGTCAAGAAGGTGGCAGCGCCTTGCACCAGATGAGTTGGCGGTCGGCATTAGCTCATCCTTCCCTGGGCCGTCCCGGGAAATGTGGCTTGTCTCCCCACACTGGTAGCAACGCGGTTGGCCCTCTGGCAGGTAGGACTGTCGTCGCCTTGCCTCTTCTGGTTCCCGTGGCGGTGCTCGTGCCCGTCTAGTCCTTGATGCTTCCCCAATGACTTTCCGGCTCCACTCGGTGTCTGGTCGTGTGGACTTAAACAGGTCCGCTGTGACCACGTGGCTCTCCACTAGGTTAACCAACACATCCAGACTGGCTGGATGCTGCTGGCTTGTCATTTTCTTGATCTCATAGGGCAGAGACCGAATGTATTTGTCCATCATTATCTTCTCTAAAAGACTTTTCAGGGTTGCATGTCAGCCAGGCTCTGGTTACCCGGGCTAGGTCATACATCTGGGCCCTGGCTGACAGCTCTGGCTTGTATTTCCAGTCATGGAACCGCTGGGCTCTTGTTGCTAAGCTGTAGCCATACCTCGCCAGGATTTCCCTCTTCAAGACGACGTAATCCTTTGCTTGGTCAGGAGGGAGGTCGAAGTAAGCTTGCTGTGCCGGGCCCAGGAGGAACGGTCCAACCAGATCAGCCCAGGAGTCCCTTGGCCAGCCCTCTCTTTCAGCTGTGCGCTCAAAGGCTATTAAGTAGGCCTCTATTTCATCACTCTCTGTCATTTTGGGGATGAATCGACCGGGGCTAGGCTGCACGGTTGCTCCCCTCTGGATAGGACAGGCTGCTGTTCGGCATTTTTGGACCTCCACATGGAGAAGCGCATTCTGTTTCCGCTGCTCTTGTATCATCTCCCGTTGCAGAGTCTGCTGCTCAATAGAAATGCACACCAACTCTCTTAGTATATCATCCCGAAACCCGGTCTGGATCCCTCCTCCCTCAGTAATTACCGCCCCATCTCCAACCTCCCCTTTCTCTCTAAAATAATAGAACGCATCATCTCCAAACAACTCCACCGCCATCTCCAAAAAAAAAGACCTTTTTGAACCCCTTCAGTCTGGTTTTCGTCCTCACCACAGCACAGAAACGGCACTCATCAAAGTCCTCAATTCCCTCCTCACCTCTGCTGACACCGGTTCCCTCAACATCCTCATCCTCCTTGACCTGAGTGCAGCCTTCGATACCGTGAGCCACACCATCCTGCTTACCCGACTCCGGGATATCGGTATCGAAGGTACTGCACTCAGGTGGCTCCAGTCCTACCTCTCAGACAGATCCCACTTCATCTCCCTCAACAATCACTCCTCTACCACAGCTTCAGTCACCCAAGGTGTTCCCCAATGTTCAGTACTCGGCCCCCTCCCCTTCATCATCTACATCCTCCCCCTTGGTCAGATTCTCCGCCATCACAACCTGTACTTTCACTGCTATGCTGATGACACACAGATCTACCTCAGCACCAAATCCCCCCACAACCCCCCTCTCACATACATCGAATCCTGTCTGACTGCAATAAAATCCTGATGCAACACAACTTCCTCAAACTCAACAGCAATAAAACTGAACTCCTCCTCATCGGCTCCAAATCCACCCTCAGCAAAACCCCCAACCTGACACTCACCATCGATGGCACCCCTGTTTCCCCCTCCACCCAGGCACGCAACCTTGGCGTGATATTCGACCCCACCCTCTCCCTCGACCCCCACATCCGCCAAGTTTTAAAAACCTAATCTTTCCACCTCCGCAATATCGCCAAACTCCGTCCCTCTCTCACCCGCCCCGCAGCTGAGCGACTCATTCACGCCTTCATCTCCTCCCGCCTTGACTATTGCAACTCACTCCTCTTCGGCATCAGCACAACATCCCTCAACAGACTCCAGCGTGTCCAGAACGCAGCCGCCAGACTCCTCACCCACACCAAATCATGGCATCACATCACCCCGGTCCTCAAAGAACTCCACTGGCTTCCCGTCTCACACCGCATTCAGGACAAACTCCTGGTCCTCACCTATAAAGCCCTCCACCATCTGCCCCCCCCCCTACCTCACTGACCTCCTCATCCTCTACCAACCACCCCAGTCCCTCAGATCCACCTCAGCCGGTTTGCTCTCAATCCCCAAGGCCAAACTCCGGAGCTTCGGGGACAGAGCCTTCTCTTTGGCAGCCCCGAAGCTCTGGAACTCCCTCCCCCAAGACCTCCGTGAGTCTGATTCCCTCACCCTGTTCCAGTCCCGTCTCAAAACCCACCTCTTCAACTCTGCTTATACTTAAACCTGCCCCTCCCCCCTCTGAACCAACATCCTCCTGACTGCTTTTCTGTTTTTGTTTTGTTTTTTGTTTTTGTTTGTGTTTTTGTTCTTGTTTTGTTTGTCGACCTGACTCATAATGTAAAGCGTCTTTGGGTCTAGAAAAGCGCTATATAAATCCCATTTATTATTATTATTATTATCCATCTTCTCTTTTTTTTGCAACGTTTTGACTGCAAGACCACCAGTAGAGTCCTTATGCCCGCATTCTCTACCATTGTAACAGGACTGGGAAGATAAAGAGGAAAGTGGTAGTGCAGCAATCATGACAGAGGCAGTGTTCAAATCCAAAAAAAGGCTTTATTGCTATCAAACTCAAAAATACCTTCCATTAAACAAAGGCTAACGTAGCCGGGCCGCTAACCAACTTACCAGCTTACCAAAAAGTTTCCTTACACTGGGAGCCTTCTGCTCCCTCCATTTGCCACACACAACTGAGCAACTCTGAGTGCTTTGTCTCCCTTGAGGGAGTGATTAGCACCAGGTGTGAGGTCTCCACACCTGCTCCCAATACTGCTAATTGGAGGAGGGTGGAGCCACCTGTTGGGAATGTAGGTGCCTCCCACTACCCTGCCTCTCAGCCCCTTACACAATATAACTTCATAACTTAAAGGGTAATTGTACGATTTGTACGTGTACGGTTAAAAACTGTTCCTCGATGGTGTCTCTCAAACAGGTTGCCCATCACTGTGGCTTTAGCGCAGGCGCCGATGGAATTGTAGTCCTTTATAGTGTGTTTACTACAGATGTCACAATTAGGTGGCCTTTCTTATAAATCAAAAATACTGGCTCTGCGAAAAACCATTGAATGAGAAGGTGTGTCCAAACTTTGGACTGGTACTGTATATGTCCCCTCTCTCCCATCCTAGGCAATCTTTTGTTCTTTCTTCATTCCCTGTTGCAGCCACTGAGTGAACAGTGTGAAGCTGTATAATGCTCAATGATGTGTAGATGTTCATATAGTTTTCGAGCTGTGATTTAATAAAATAATTTCTGTGTAACGTCACTGTGTTTCCTGCAGACGTCCAGCAGCTGGTGGTGGTTAAAGAAGAGCTTCCCCCTGAGCAGCGGGAGGGGAGCTCCAGTCCAGGAGGACCCAGAGCCCCCCCCCCCCCCTCACATTAAAAGAGGAACAGGAGGAACTCTGGAGCAGTCAGGAGGGAGAGCAGCTTCAAGGGCTGAATGAAGCTGATATCATTGAGTTCACCTTCACTCCTTTCCCTGTGAAGAGTGAGCATGATGAAGAGAAACCTCAATCCTCACAGCTTCATCAAAGAAAAACTGAACACATGGAAGCAGAAGCTGATGGAGAGGACTGTGGAGGACCAGAACCAGCCAGGGACTCAGATCCAGAGAGACATTTACCACCAGAGACTGAGGACAACACGGAAGACTCTTCTGAACATCAGATTGAAGACAGTGGTGATTGGATGGAGAACCAATAACCTCAGCCAGTTTTAAACTCTCTGAAAAATGATCAAGTCCCTGTCAGTGATTCCACATATCATGCTGGAGAAAAAACACTCAGCTGCTACAAAGAAATAAACCTAAAGATGCACATGATAACTCATAAAGGAGAAAATCATTTGAGCTGCTCAGTGGGTGAGAAATATTTTCTAGAGTGGAGATTTAATGAAAATCCCTAATATTGACACAGAAAATAAATCTCACAGCTGCTCAGTTTGTCAAAAGTCTTTTAAATATTGAAGTCAATTCTACAATCACATGAGATCACAAACAGGAGAGAAACCATTCAGCTGCTCAGTTTTTAAGACATATTTTAAATGTAAGAGATATTTGGAGGTACATACAGTAAATGGTTTTCCACGGGAGAGAAACCATGCAATTGTGTGTATCAAAAGATTTGCCTGGCAGTTTCAGGTCAAAAAACATAAACATACATGTGTTGGTGATCAGTCCTGACAGCTGAGGAGCTGAACGGAACACATCGAAACAGTAAATGTATCTCTCACATAGGTAAGGTAACTGCTGTAAGGATGTCAAGCTTGTAGGCAATGTTTTACGTTCATTACAGAAGTCTTGACCCTGAGGCCAACGTCAGTGATGATTGGATAGATTCCCTGAGTAAGCTTTAAAACTTGGCATGTGTGAACAATAACACAAGTAATGTTACTTAATATTAAATGATTAAAAAAGAAAATAAGACATATTTACATAGCATACAACTGCCATTCATATCGTGACGCAGATATGCTGTGCCTCTTCACCTACATTTTGGATCTTGCTCTTTCACTTAAATCCTAAAAACTTGGCTCTTATATTTAAAACTAGGGTTATTACTACTCTTTCCATTTTCTCTTTATCCAAAACCTTTTCCCTCCATGACCTCACAAGGTTTTATTGGAGGGAAACAGGTTTGCAGAGGGGCCTTATCCAAGGCCGGGGAGTGTTATGCCGTAGTCACAGCGTACCTCCTTATCTCTCACCAATTCCAACTAAGGCCCCAGCGGGGACCTTGCCACCTGCGTGTGTCTGTCTGTACCTGTATACTCTCATGTTCCGGTTAACCGAGCCTCCCCCAAATGTTCTTTTTATTTTGTGTCTATATCTACGCCGGGATACGGAGTCGAGGCTGAACCTCGTCCTGTGCCCTGGATCCTCTATCCTGAGTTCTGGATTAAGTCGTGGACTTCGGGTCGTGGCTGGGCCTGTCTCTGCGGTCCTGCCTGGGTCTCGTCATGCTGCTTCCAGCCTGTCCTCCTACAAAAATACGACCAAATAGGTCGATTGTTTAAGCAGTGTTGATCACAATATTACGACCCATAGCCACGTAGCTTTCCCCCTATTCATTTCTAGCAGCAGTTTATTACGACCTTTTGTCACGTTTTGTCACGATCGTAATCCCGTGAACTTTAACCTTGCGCATCAATAAAAGTGCAACGAGCCAAGAAGATGAAGATGAAGAAGAAAATAAGAAGAAGAAGAATTGTTAAAGAGCGTCAGAGCTTTACAAGTGGTAAATCTGATTTCTGTATTTCATTTGATTTGTTTACGCTTTTAATTAATCCTGTCATTTTTCTACTAATCATGTTTAACCACGATATTTCAGTTTTACGTTTTAGGGCTGGCCGGTGGCATAGGCAGTATAGGCGAATGCTTGTTGTTAGCAATAGCATGGCTGTAAAGGTTAGCGCTTAGCGCTTAGCTTATATGCGCTAACGGATATGTATTGCAATATAAGAAGATTCATCTACAACAAGTTGGAGGGAGAGTTTTCTCCTTCGCACAAAAGGAGCTAAAATCTTGCCTAAAAACAAAACCCTTGGTAGCACGTGACATAACACATAACAATGGCAAAAGTATGTATATTCAGCTAACCAGACCAGGACATGATATGACCGTAAACAATGCGAAAGGAAATGGCATTTTAATAATAATAATAATAATAATAATAGTTGACATTTACATGGCGCTTTTCATAATGCACACACTTTTTTTTTCTTCTAAATGTCACCTAACATGTTGCATTAATGATAGTTAGGGTAAGTTCAACACTTGAATATCATCAGGTCATAGTTGTTTTACTACTTTAAACATTCGCTAATTCAACTTAAGTTTTGTGAAAGCATCACATCTAGTTAAAAAGAGAAATATATTTCCCTGTAATTACTGATTTACCTGGGACTTGATTGATTTTGGTGCCTGTAGTTTTATTTTGGCGAATGCTTATTTATGAAGCAACAATTAAATTACATGGTAGCACAGCTAATCTGAGTTCATCTGTTTGGTTTTTTTCAGGTCATCTATCAATTCAATTATTTGAAGTAGCCTATTATCATAAAAAAATCAACGGTTCTTTTCAGAGCCATATCCCTCTTCCTACTCTCTTTCACCCCTCTCGTTTTCTTGTCTTTTGTTTTGTTTTTCTCCCTCCCTGTATGTCAGTTCATCCTTTGTTTGTTGTTGCCCTTTTTATCCTCACTTAAAAATGGCATCCAAGCAACTGAATGAATGGCTAGAGATAGGGAATGCCCTCGCAGATGAGTTGGCAAATAAGGCAAGTACAACATTATCCAAATATGTATTATAACATCTACTCAAATGA
Organism: Notothenia rossii; assembly: GCF_949606895.1. Lineage (NCBI taxonomy): Eukaryota > Metazoa > Chordata > Actinopteri > Perciformes > Nototheniidae > Notothenia > Notothenia rossii. The sequence continues at coordinate 32,339,815 of NC_136908.1, forward strand.
TAACAGACACACACATTACAAAGATGTGTGTGCAACAATTAAGGGAAATATATAATCTCTTTTATATATTTATATATTAAGATACCAAAGAAACCAAAGAAACCGAAGATACCGAAGATACCAAAGAAAATAACGCAAGGATCAAATGTTTCCTGGAGGAAGAGGGACCTGGATGGGAACATTATAGCGCAACATTGGAATAAGAATCGATCTGGTCTGTAAAATATAATCTAGTTCTAGTGTTTCATTGAGTTTTAATGTCGTTGGTCGGTCCTCAATAATGTTTCCCATATCATCGTACTTTGTTTTATGCAGTTAAACCTTCCAGCTCTCAGAAGTCCCCAGAGGTCGAGGAGACACATGAGATTCCTCTACAGGTCCCAAGTCTTGGTATGCACAATGAATTCTTAAATTATCCTTCAACTTGAAATGTAGGTAATTGTTTGTAGTATGTAATAGCTTTGTTCATGATACATTGTAAAGTGAAAAGCCATGTATGGAATATCTTTTTTTAATTAAACTAAATTCCATGATTTTTTTTATATTTTGTTATTTTAGATCAATATCTTCAGACACTGAGAAACGTGTTGGGTTCTCTCACTGTCCCTGCATCATCAGAAGAAACACCCACTGCATCAACATGGACCCAAAGACAGTTGAAACGTGAACAAAAATTCAGAGCTGCAATGCCAGAGCTCCTTAATTTGAAATTGGCTGCAGAGATTGTCACTACACGTTCCTGTCTCCAATGCAAAACTGCTGATGCTGCGGTCCGGTGCTTGGACTGTGTTCCACCAGGAACTCCCTTTCTTTGTCCGGCATGTGACCCTATTATCCATGGTAAACATGTCTTCCATGACAGGGAAGCCATGTTTGATGGGTTTTACAGACCTATTCCTCCCACATCCTTAGTGGTTGTGGATGAAAGTGGCCAATATGGACTCTGTGAACAAGGTGGGTTCAAATAATGTATTCCATATTCCCTTACCATGGTTTCCTAATGTGCACTACATATACAGCGGCATCATTTTCACCATGTACGAAAGTTTGCTTTAACTGTTAAAATGTCTCAATTTGTATTGACTACATGTCCTAACATGTCCTAACATGCATATGAATCTCTGAAATTGTCTTTGCTGCAGTGTGTCTGCTTCCAATTCCTCCGCCATCCCAAATCTGCTTCTGTGGTCCAAGCCAAGATTTCACCATCATCCCAGGAAAGCAGACCGTGTTGGTGACTATCAATGGTTTTTGCCACCAGAAGACGATCAAGCAGAAATACAGGATTACTATTATACTTTTGTCCTACATTGCATAGATAGCTGTCAAATTGCACATTTATATTTTTTCTCAGATCCATACAACGTTCGTCTGCCTTCTGTGTGCTGTCCAATTTGTTCCGCCAAATGGTCCCTGAGCATAGGTGACTTGCTGGGATACAAATACTGGCCAGCAACCGACAGCTGCAAAATTATTTTTAAGTATGATGTGTTCACATCATTCGAGCAAATGAAATTGGCCAGCCCAGCATTATCCCAGCAAGTATTTATAAAAATGTTTGAACATTGATCGTTTTCCACAGGAAGGGTAAGAATAAAATGTGGTTTTCAAGATTTTTGAATACCAAACTTTTAATTAACCAAATGAATACCATTCTTGTTTCCAGACAGGCAGAATCTGTAGCGATACCTTCCACAGAGTATTTCGGGAGTTTGCCTTCTGTAATTACAGACAAGAAGATCTGTGCCTGGTGGAGCCCTTTAAATGCCCAGCATGCACACCTGACATGCTGGCTATTGCTGTAGATGGCAATAGAAAGCATTATCGCTTCAAGAAGTCCAGAGGGTCAGTGAAATCATATTCTCATTTTAGTTGTTGTTTTGTTGACTAAGCTGAATGTCTTTGCTGAAATGTTTAACTTTCCCCAACTCTGCAAATTCTTTTTCCAAAGTTTGTAAACCATCAGAAAACAATAGTTGGTTTAAAATTACACATAATTATATAAATCCAATTCATAAACATTATTGTATATGACGCCTGTAAAGTTAACTCAACTTTAAAATGTTAAATGGTTGACGTTAGTTGGATATGTTGGAGCTAAGAACCAGTTTTGGATATAATTGCTTCATGAAAAATGTATTAAATTGCCCAGGAACCTTTTTCTATGCCTTCCTCTGCCCTATTCCATGCCCATCAATATAAAGGATGTACTTTTATTTTTACCTTTTTACAAGAAGTCATTAAACTTTTCACTAATGTTAAATAATGGTGACAAAAGACTTTACACAGAATCACAGATCAAATTCACAAAGACCTTTTCCACATTTATGAAAATGTTATGGCAAAAGCAAATTGGCCAAATTAAATAGAGGACACAATCAAACTTATGTATGTATGATAATGTTGCTTACAATGTCTTTCTCGAATTTCGCAGGACAGATGAACCGTCTCTATTTGATGGACTGTTCATTGCCCAGGACAGTAAAATGTCTGCCTTTGTCGACAAAATCAGGAGCCAGATGACGATTGTAAGAATCTATTCAATCCCGTAACCCTTTATTTATTTTTCTTAGCACAGGGTTAAATGTAACAGATTGTGTCTATTTCAGAAAAGTGGTCGTGATGTTTGTGGACCGGCAACATTCACAGCTTGCAGAGAAACCTCACACAAGTCCAGGGCCAAGGTGGATGAGGAAGGCCTGCAAATAGCTGTGTGCAGACATGGCATCTTGCTACAAGGCCTAAATCACTACCGTGGTGAAATATATGCCTACCCAATGTTCCTGCAGAAGGAGCTGGCTGAAGTTGCGAATGCAACATTCTTTTGTATGGATGTTGCCTGCAGGTAGTTATAACTATTGCAAAATTGGAAGTGTTGTGGGAAACGTGTTATCTATTTAATTCTTGCACATCCAGTAGATGTAAAGCAAAAAAAGCATTCATTTGGATAAATGCTGATGTTGGTTACAAGGATTGTACTGGTAATTTTAAGGACCTGGTTTATCTTTTTACTATTATGCCATCATGCAACTGGAAAAGCTAATTGATTTTGTCATTACAGGTACTGGCCTTATTTGGAGAAGATGGCAGCAAAGTTGCCTGAGCTCCAACCACTTACAGAGATGAAACCTTTTCTCTCTGTAATGCACGCCAAGGCCCACACAGGCAAATGCGAGGTACAGTATGCAAGTTAAACATTTGTGTCACTAGATTCAAATGTTTTAGAAATTGTAGTGCACATAAGAATATCATGTAGTATATTCTATTCAAGCCTGTGGAATAATTGTAATAGTTACAAATGTTGACAAAATTGTTACAAAACAGACTGTCACAAGGATAGGCTTCCAAAACCCATTATGTTTATTTTAGTAAATATATCCGCACTGTAGAAATAATGAATGAACAGAGCTTCAAATAACTGCAGTTGTGACATTGTAGTTCAAAGCATAATTCAATCTCAGCACATTTTAACTTTCTGAAATTGCTCCTGACACTGATGTTAACTAAAGATGTACAGTACAAGAAATTATAATATTGAACTAAATATCTAGATCTCATTGTTTATGATTCTGAGCAGGTGAAGTGGGGTGGCAGAAGCCAGGAAGGTGCTTGAAATACTGTCGGTGAGGAAGTGGAACAGGTTAACAGCTTCCTCTCAAGGGCAGCTCTGACAATAAAATACATGACCAAATCAGGTTGGTAGAGGAAAACAAATAGTTTTAAGTAGTGCCACATTGTAAAGCTCATATGAATGTTCATGTTTTTGTGTTTACAGCTAGAGCAGATATGATAACCGTGCTGGCTATGCAATGGAACCACAGGAAGGTGGAGAATCTCCACAAGACACTCTCAAAGAGATTTGTCAAAGTAAGACGTCCATGCTGCATTTCAAAATGTATATTAAGAATATCTGAGTTTCTTGTTGTAGTAATTTAACACCATCCTTAGCTAAATGTTGTTGAATTGAATGTATTCTGCAATCATTTCATTATGATGGTGCTGCCATGGCACACTGTTCTGCCAAGAGAGTCTCTGTTCTGTTTGTTTTTAATAAAGCACTATAGGTTGATTCATCTGAATTTCTGGATAATAATAATAATAATAATAATAATGTTAATCCTGCTTGATCTTGAAAAAAAAGGGACACTAAGGTGATACTTGCCAACCTTGAAGAGAAGGTGTTTAGCATTTCATGTTGTTGTCTGGTCAGTTAATGTGCATAAAGGAATTCAGTAAAAAACAACCTTCTCAACCAACTGGAAAGTATATTCACTTTTTCCTTTTAAACATTCTAACCAGACTACACAGAGAGCACAAACTGAAGTGGACAATCTTGAGAGTCTCAAGCAAGAGCTGAACATCTCCCTGGAGGACACGGAGCAGTGGGTGTTGGAGGTCAAGCAATGGGCAGCCACTGGTATGTTATATGATCACTGTGGTATAGATTTGGTTCCATATTTCCAAACATTTGGCTTCATGTTTTATGATTACACCTTATTGTTTCTGTTTTCAAGAGAAACCTGGAGCCCAGAGTAGCCAGGAGGAGCTCCAGAGAGAAATAGATGAAATGATTTATTCCCTCCGAAGAAAGAAACACGACCTCTATCGAAACAATATTTGTTTCTTGTTGTTGTTGTTTGTATTATTAATATTAGTTTATTTGTATTTTGTTTTACTTTACAGACAGCAACCAAACAAGGCAACGCAAACGGAGAAGACTGACAGAGCTCAAGAAGAAACTCAGAGAGAGGATACTGCAGTACAACACCATTGATGCCTGTTCAGAGAAAATTGACACAGAAGCAGCATGCGGTCTGTCTGAGGATGTCATTCTGCCCTGGGAGGCGCAAGGAGATGGTAAGAAACAACTTGTTTTTGTTTCCCCTAGATATTCCATAAATTCAGTTGTAGTAATAGAATACAATCACCAATGTAACACAGAGCTGTCAACATAGGTGTCACAAATCATCATGATCACAACAAATCATTTTGAAATAATTATATTGAAAGGTCTGTATGATGTTGCCCTATCAAGTCTTAATAGTCTAGTCTCACTGGGACAGGCACATCTATGGAAACAGTAAAACCCTTCCTGACCACCCTGAACTGCATACTAATGTTGAATCTCAAGACATACTGAATGTAATTCTGCCAACATAGACAGAATTGAAAAAATTCAGCAAGCGGCGAGGTTGAATTTTTTTTTACCAGATTTTAAGGTTTTGGTCAATTTAAGTTAAAAAGATTGAATACAAACTGATATTATTTGTTTTATTAGCCTTACCATTGTGGTTGATATATTTTGTGTTTTTTCCATTATAGTGGTGAACCTGCGCACAAAGAGGCGACTTTTTGACCAGGTTATGCTGGTCAGGCGTATGGAAGAGGAGAAAGTCATCATTGTGAAGGAGATGATCCAGCATTGTCAAAATCTGAGGCAGGCAATGGACAAACTGGACCACCTCCTTCATCAGACAAAAGACGACATCAGGAACCAAAGTATGTTCCACAAATACCGATTTATAACATTTGCCACTGCCCCCCTCCCAGTGTCAAATGTCTATCACTGAATAGCATCTGTAATGATTGCATTTTTTCTGAATCACAAATCTTTTTAGCTAATATACAGCCTCGGAGTTAAACATTACAATTGCTTATATGGAACCAACATCAATGCTTATTAAAAGTTGCCTTACATAGACTGTCATTTTCTCTTTTTATTTTTGTTTCTCCAAGCGATATAACAGAAGAGGGATACAGGGGACTGCACTGCTGTATTTTACACCATCAATATCTTCTGGAGCAGAAACTGAGCAGAGTCACCAGCACCTACAGCTGTATTGGCTTGGACTCGTCTTTTCTCATGATGGAGGAAGACATTGAAGACGACGAACAGGACGGTGATGAGGACGGTGATGAGGACAACGAACAGGACGGTGATGAGGACAACTAACAGGACGGTGATGAGGACAACAAACAGGACGACGAACAGGACTTAACAAGTCTATTGTGTTGTATGCATGTCAACGTATTAAAACGAGTATTACGATTGAATGGCTTGTTTATTACCTTTTTTTATATGATCCTGCTTTGCATTTACTATGTCTGGTATTCAACTCAATGCCATTAGCAGTTATCAGTCACCTTCAGATCCGAGTTACCTCGAGGGCCGGAGGTTCCCCACCCCTGGTATAAGGTTTTGGTGATCACCCTTATTATCATCATGTCATTTAATCATGATCTGTTTAATTAGCCAATGCTTACATCCAAAGAATGTGTCTAGACTTTACTCCTACAGACACACACTAACAATACAAATTGAGCTAAGTAATACACTCACGAGCCACTTAATTAGGTACAGCTTGCTAGGATGGGTTGGACCCCCATCTGCTTTCAGAACTGCATTAAGACTTCATGGCATAGATTAAACAAGGTACTGGAAGCATTCCTCAGAGATTTTGCTCAATATTGACCTGATCGCATCACGCAGTTGCTGCAGATTTGTCGGCTGCACATCCATGACGCAAATATCTGGTTCACCACATCCCAATGGTGCACTGTAGGATTTGGATCTGATGACTGTGGACTGTGACATTTGAGTAAAATTCATTGTCATGTTCAAGAAACCAGTTGGAGAATATTTTAGCTTTGTGACACGGTGAGTTATCCTGCTGGAAGTAGCCATCAGAAGATTGGTACACTGTTGTCATAAAGGCATGGACATGGTCACCACAACCCGGTATCACGGCAAGACGTGAACATGTGACGATTTACCATGATGGGACACGTGAAGCTGTCACGATTTCGTCCCTTCAAACGTGACAATTACACAGTATTGTTAACGTGGCCCAACCAGTGGAGATATACCCGGAAATGACAAGCAAATGCTACCCCGACGGTCGGTTGTTATTATTATCAATATTAATATAATAATGATTTAATTTGTAATAGTCACACTCGATTTCGCCAATTTTCTTGTTGCCCCAGCTGGTCGGCACCTCTTTTAGCAGATACAAAGGCTACATTCATTTATTAAATCGATGTGTGTGGATGTGGAATTAACGGACGTGACGTTGCACGATCGCGTTACCAGGCAACAGCTTCGGTTCATGTTAATTTATAAACTCTTCAACTCGAACCGTAGTTATATTTTAAAACATTTTAGAAAGCCTCACGAAATACTTTAATGTACATTTTAATTTAAATGTGAAGGATTGTGTGTATAACAAAATACATCCGTCAAAAAAAATACCGGAAACAGAAGTAGGCAAGATCCTCGGTTATGGCTAGAAAGGATCCGTCTAGTGTAAATATGACGTCACGTTCTCGTTGTAACTCTCGTTGTAATCGGAGCGGCTCGGAAACACATCTACAGCAGTAACATGATGCAACATCCACATTAATGCAGCAGCAATATTAATAGAGAAACATCAGACATAATAGTAAAACACTGCAAGGGAACATTTTATTGCACCAGGAGCTATCTTGGGACTTTTACTGCGACAACGTTGACTTGCCTGTGAATAAAAAATAAACCATAGTGTTGGTGATCTACAGTGTTTTCATTCTTCTTTGAACACCAGCAAGACCGCTTTTCAACAATCACACTCCCTGTCATTGACATAATTAATAGATAGTTTAGCTTCTCACCATCATTTGCTGTGGCCAACTGATGTTAACGATCCTAACTGAAAGGCTGCCTGCCAAACGTAAACATTCAGCCACGTGACATTCAGCCGAACTCTCGCGAGAGTTTTACACAAGACGGATCCTTTCTAGCCATAACCAAGATCCTCAGCTCGGTGATTCATGGTTTAGCCGCAATGCACGTTGGGAAATGGTGTTAATGCGATGTGAAATCCGAAAACATAAAAAAAAAAAATAATAATACTTTATTCCGAGTTTGCTTGCTTTTATCTTTGGAGCTAATCACATAACGGCATTGTAATACACGGTTCGGCTGCATTACATATTACATATCTGCCGTAGTTATCTATTTATAGAGCCCTGATGAGAAGACTTCTATACAAACAGGAAGAACTGCCGCCAAAACTGAAAACGTGACGTGGATCACAAATATATCAGCCATTTAACAACATCTTAGATTTATTTTCACACAATATGTCTCCTTGCAATATCAACAGTAATTCGGCTGACTTTTATATTTGATCCAATTGGTAGATAGGCAGTATTTACACCATAACGGTGCACAGCTGATAGACGGGCACCTAGTGGTTAAAGCGCGTTATTGAATTTTATTATTTCAATAACGCAAATTTAATTATTTCAATTTCCAACTGAAAGAGTTTTTATCAATAAATAATATTTTATCTGAGTTTCAATCTGGTTTTAGGAAAAAACACAGCACTACAACAGCTGCCTTAAAAGTAGTAAATGATCTTATTTACTTTTTAGACAATAGAGAGCATTGCGCAGCACCTTTTATTGACTTGTCAAAGGCTTTTGACACAGTGGATCATGCCTTACTGTTACAAAGACTTGTTAGTATCGGTCTTTCAGGTAAGGCTGTCTGTTGGTTCAAGAATTATCTTTCATGCAGATCACAGTGTGGCAGAAGGCTTAACTTCAACATCTCTTCCGGTATCCAAGGTTGTGCCACAGGGATCTGTTTTAGGACCATTGTTATTTATTATTTACATTAACAGTCTTAATAACAATGTTTTGAATGCAAATTTGCATTTTTATGCTGATGATACAGTTATTTATTGTTCTGCGTCCACCCCAAAGCAGGCTCTTTGTCAGCTCCAGAATGCTTTTAACATTGTACAATCCAACATGTGTGATTTGAAACTTGTTTTAAATGCTGCCAAGACAAACCTAATGATGTTCTCGAAAGCAAAAGCCAAGGTCTTGAACCTTCCTCCTATCACCACCTTGCAGGGGACGGAGGTTGAATCTGTGTTGCAGTATAAGTATCTTGGAATTATAATTGACAATTCGCTCTCTTTTAAACCACACATTGTGGAACTCTTGAAAAATGTAAGAATAAAATTAGGTTTTTTCTTTAGAAACAAGTCTTGTTTTTCATATGAGGCCAAAAAGAGACTAGTGTCTGCAACCTTTCTGTCTGTGCTGGATTATGGAGATGTGGTTTATATGAATTCATCTTCTCAGTGCCTTCACTCGCTGGACACCGTCTACCACGGTGCACTGAGATTCATCACAATCCTTGACGCACCACTGCAATCTATACACTCGTGTTGGATGGTCTTCCCTGACCACGCGTAAACTGAAACATTGGCACATCCTTATATATAAGGCTATTCTTGGTGCTCTTCCCCCTTATTTAAGTATGTACATAAATAAAAAATGCACTGGATCCTATCGGCTTCGCTCAGAGAACTTTTTCCTTTTAACTGTACCAAAGGTCCGTACCGAACTTGGGAAAAGGGCGTTCAGTTACGCTGCCCCTCAAGCTTGGAACCTGCTTCAAACTGAGCTGAAACTCAGAGAGCTGGTCTCATTAGAAACACTCAAAGCAACTTTAACTGACCTCGAAGCAGGCCGCTGTGTCTGTAAATGCTTTGGCTAAACTTGGTGTATGACTGTGTTGTGATTGTGTGTTTTTTAACTGTTTGTAACTGTAAAACTTTCTGAAACTGTGCTGTTACCATTCTTGGGCCAGGACTCTCTTGAAAAAGAGATTTTTAATCTCAATGAGACCTATCCTGGTTAAATAAAGGTAAAATTAAAAAAAAATATATATATATATTATTAACTAACAGAATAAGAGACCTGACAGGTGATGGTCAGACGTTGACCTGGCTGCACAGTCACAGAGGCTGGCTGTGTCAACTGTTCACACTTCACACCTGTACAAATACAAACAAAAAGTTATATGACAGATTATCCTCTTAAACAGCAGTATAATAAGTGTTGACTCACTTCCAGATGCCAGCAGCAGCAGCAGCAGAGAGAACATGATGATGATGACTCTCATTTCATTTCATTTCAAACCTTTATTTATACAGGTGTATCCCATTGAGATCATTGATCTCTTTTTCAAGGGAGACCTGCTCAAGTAGGTTCCACATGAAACATAAAAACATAAACAGAACAACAAAAGGACATCATACAGCATCATTTACATAACTATCCACATAAACAGGTACCAATAGCTTCCGATTGAGTAGCATCCAACCGAGCTTTAAAAACATTTAGTGGCACCAGATTGCTCAGTTTCCATTTAATTTGCAGACTATTCCAAGACAGAGGAGCTGCACATCTAAAAGCTGTCTCCCTAAGACAGTCCTAGCAGTTGGCACATTTAATAAAACTACAGCATTCGATCTCAGGCAGTAGCCACTTACAATTCTCCGTGAGATCAGGGAGCAGATATAAGATGGAAGTTTCCCTAACATGGCTTTGTATATAAAAATGTGCCAGTGACTGAGCCTCCGTACAGTTAGTGAAAGCAAACCAGCCCTTGCATACAGGGTACAGTGATGGGTTAATGCTTTACAGTTTGTCACAAATCTCAGTGCACTGTGATACGCAGCATCTAACTTGACCAGGCAATTGGCAGGTGCATTCATATAAATCAAATCACCATAGTCCAGCACAGGTCAAAAGGTCACAGTGACTAGCCTTTTCCTGGCCTCAAGCAGAGAAACAGGACTTGTTCCTGTGGAAGAAACCTAGCCTAACCCTCAGCTTTTTATTCAGGTTATTGACATGAAGTTTAGAAATGTGAGACAATCATCAAGCCAGATACCAAGGACTCTGAGAAGACGTGAGCTCCTGATGCCCTTTAATCTCCACTGACAGTCTCTTGTGAAGGCTAGCAGGATAGCAGACCCATCCCAAAAGACCTGAGGCACCTTGATGGCTCGTAATTATGTAGGAGTTCAACAATATACTTTGGTCCTAAACCATGTAATGATTTAAAAACTAGCAATAGTACTTACAAATAAATTCTTTGGCCGGCTGGAAACCAATGTATAGATTTCAGAACCGGACTGATGTGATCCACTCTTTTAGTGTTAGTGAGGACACATGCAGCAGCGTTCTGAATCAGCTGCAGTTTTCTGATGGATTTTTTTGTGAGCCCTGTGAATACACTATTGCAGTAGTCGAGTTTACTGAAAATAAAAGCATGGACAAGCTTTTCTAAGTCCTGTCCTAGTTTTTTAATCCTCGATATATTCTTCAGGTGATAATAAGCAGACCTAATGACTGTTGTAATGTGGCTGTTGAAATACAGGTCTGAGTCCATCACTACACCTAGATTTCTGGCTTTATTAGTGGTTTTGTAGTCTGCCGACTGCAGCTCTATTGTAAGGTCATTATTATATGTACAGCACTTTGGCTTGACCAAAAGTCGTTTTTAAAATGTGCAATATAAATAAAACTTGATTTGATTTGATTCATTTAGTTTGTTAAATAAAAAATATACAGAACAAGCTTTTAGTTTATGCATTTATAAAGATGAACAGACTGTGTGATAACTGTTCATATCAACACACACAGATAAGTTGTGCCCAGAGGCCTGTACTACGAAGCCGGTTCAACCTAACCTGGATATGTTTGAGTTAGCCGGTTGGCCTAATCCAAAACATACGCGCTCTCGCTAAGCGGTCCTACGACGCGGGTTATCAAGTGGATCGCTCAAGCCAGCCATGTCCTATCTACTTAGGTGCGCGTTCACATGAAAGAGGTGGTATTTGGAGCATTCGACCAATCACAAACATGGACAAGCATACTGACAGCGCAGCGTTGCCTGAGTTGATCTCTTAAGCCCCTGACACACCAAGCAGTCACAAGAGAACTCGCCGACGCTGACTGTTGCGTCGGCGTGTTCTCCTGCGTCTTGGCCATGTGTCGCACTGGAACACACCGCAAAGACTTCAGCCGAGCACGTACGAACTGCGCATGCGTGAGTGGCAATAACTCTTCTTACCAGCAGGCGGCGGTAGTGTGTATTCGTCATTCAAAAGAGGCAACAACCGGAAGACAGAGAAGAAGAACAGACTACGTGATATAAACAAACAACAAATAGCGTGTGCGTTCAATTTTCACTCTTGTCAATCAAAAACATGTTTTGTGCGGTACTGGAGCTATCAGCCATTGGAGTGTTGCTTGTGGAAGACATTCTCAAGCAACCGTTTCGCTTCTCATGCACTGATTCGCTAGCTGAATAGCCAATAAGAGGGATTTCTTTTTCGGCCAGGGAACATGTTGAACGGCCGGTGCGGGACACTCCAAATTGAGTTTTGGCAACAGGACACGCTTTGTCCTCCGACTAACGAAAACGGCCGATTTCGGCTTGGGGTGTCAGGGCTTTTAGCTTGCAACCTAACCTGCTCCGGTTAGCCGCTCAGCATAAGTTATCATGGAGATCTAGCCCGCTAAAAAGAGAACCAGCATCGTAGGACCGGAAACCCAGTTTTCCCTGAAGTTAGCCCGCTAAGCGAAAATCCTGCTTCGTAGTACTGGCCTCTGCAGTCACAGTTTAGGTCACCAAACGCACTGTTGCATTGATTTGAAAACAGCTGAATATGAACATATCAATATAACAACCTTTTTGTTTGTTTGCTTCGGACAGACAACTTCTCGGACGTTTTATGTTCATGTTCTGACGGCGCTCTGCTGACACACTACAGAATGATTAGGCACCAGCAAAGTTTTTTGAGTTAGGAAAGAATGATCTCAGGCAATGATCAGAAGACGTCAAACTTCTCTGATTGTTTTATTTAATTGAAAGATCATGAAAAAACTTGCTACACAGGAGAGGAGTTGTTATTCTTCAAAGTGAAGTGCGGCCTTCAAATTTTGTCTGTCAATATTGAAAAGAATAATGGCTAATGCGACCTCTTCAACCAGTGGCGTTTTCTCCTGGAGGCCAAGGGAAGCCAGGCTTCCCCTGATTTTTTGGATTGTAGTTATAATTTTAATAAATAAATAAAAACACTTTGTTTAGTTTCGGAAATTCTTCTTTGTTGTGTGTTGCTGCCGGCCCGTCTCTCCCCCACTCTCATTGAGTATTTTACAAAGAGTGAAACAGCGCCCCTCTAGATGTTATGGTGAAACAGTAGATTGCACTCCCTGTTTCGAGAGGAGGCCAGGCGAAATTGGCTTCCCTTGGTGAAAAAAAATTGAGGGATTGACCAATCAGATAAGGCTCATGTCATGCCCCTGCCAACCTGTGATTAGTCAGAGCTATGCCAAGGGAAGCCAGATGCGGCTGGCTTCCCTTGCCTCACAATCCAATCAAATTGCATCAACTTGGTGGTGCAGTGACGCGTCCTAAAACCCGGAAGTAAGCTGCGCTCGCGTTCCTTCGACAAAAAAGCAATGAGATTACTCCATAGGATTTTGGAAAATAGCTCTAAACAAGGTCTGTGGAAACGAACCTGTTAGATAAATGCACTTTTTGTTCAGTCGGATAATATCCACATGTCTACTCTACTTTTATAATTTTCGAATCATAAATCGAATCGATAGATAGATAGTGTCACTGCACCACCACTCTCACCGCCGTTAGAAAGTCGCAAGCAGAGCAAGTGCAATTATGGAGGGTGGAGATTTGGAGTATTTAATCAAAAATAATTGTACTAAACTTCCGCTACAGCAGCAACTAAAAATAAATCTGATGACAGGCCAATGCCCAAACTGGAGCTGTGTACAGCGAGGAAAAAAGGAGCGAATCGGACGTAAAACGTTAAAGGTCTCCTGATTTAGTTTGTGAATGAATGCTTATTAGAGCGTCGGCTGGAGAGTGCGTGCGGACCTGTCGGTTAGATAACAGGCGTGTGTAAGTCCTGCATCTGTATGATGTGTGTAAATGTGTGTAAAATGATACCGGGCGCTGTAATCACTCATCTGGTTTAGGCATGGGCGGTATCATTTTTTTCATACCGTCATACCTTGCTGACATCATACCGTGGTATACGGTATATGACGGTATCAGTCCCAATTTAAGGGGTCATTTCTCCCAAAAAAAAATGTTTACTCACTATATCAACAGCCCCACCAAAAATATTTTCCACCAGCCGCCACTGACGGTATGACTTGGGTCGACTTGAGTGAGGTGGCGTTCGGCGGCAAATAGATGTTTCGAACGGTATATTATATGTTCGGTGTAAAATGCAGCCCGAGCCGGTAGACGCTCGCAAAGTGCCGCGACGTGTGCGCAAGTGCAAAACAAGGGCTGCATACATGACACATTGTGCAAATGGAACATTTTGAGATCGGATACAGGACGCGTTTGTAGATGTCCGACGTTGTTTCCATAGTGAGCTAAGTTAACAATATATCATCATACATAAACATTTTCCGGGAGTAAATACTTGACTTATTGAATAAAGTTTGCTATATTCACTAACTAGTTTGGCAATATTATTCCGTGCATGTGTTAAAAACCTTATTTCCATTTGATTCATTGGATTACTCGCGTGAATGTTTAGCACGTAAATGCTTTCGTTTTTAAAACCGTCCGACCTCGACTACAAAACCATCAACCAGTTGCATAGGATTAAAAAATGTCAACACTCACTCACCCCATCTTAAACATTCCCAAAGAAGTGCCTCTGTCTCTCGTTGTGCTGGATGAAGTCACTGGCGACGAGTAAACCCAAAATAGTCCCAAACAGGCGCAGAGGCATTTTTCTTTTTTACTAGTTGTCCGAGTTCGGGGCCGGCAAATGCTGCCGCCATCTTGCTCAGCTCAGCTCTGTGCTGAGCTCTGAGAGCGGGAAAGACGGACTGCCCTCCCCTGCCCTCTGCTGGCGCGTGCTGTGCATTACAACCAATGTCGTCCTTGTCAAAACCCCGTGTCAGTGTAATAGAATGAAACGCATCTGTGATTTGGCGCACAGTCTGTGACGTCACGGTATTGAAAATCATACCGACGGGATTTCGAAATACCCTGGTATACCGTAATACCGTCATACCGCCCAAGCCTAATCTGGTTACAGCGTTACATTGACCACCACACCCCCCCCCCACCCCCAAAAAAGGACGTATTATTGGCTTTCCCTAATTTTTTCCCCACGTCACGCCACTGTCTTCAACAGTACTAAGTCACAAGGCCAAGCAGATCAGAGAAACGTTGGCTACTGACATCGGTGCATGTCCTCAGAGCTGTTCAGAATCAAGTCCTATATTCGTCTGGAAGCGGGGAAATGTACGGCGTTACGCTGCAAAGGTATAGTGCCGATAACAAGTTAAAAGAGCAGACTATCTTTTTAAATAAACACATTCATTAATATAAAAACAAATGTAAATAAGTGAACATATAAAAGTAGTAAAGGAGCTATGTTACAGCCTGATGATGTGCTGGTCCCCCCGGGGGCCGTGGTTTACTGTGTGCTTTAATTACTCATGCTGATGTTTCTTTGCATGCATTTAACACACATGTAACAATGTAGTTTGATTTCAAACTTTACTCCTTGTAGGTCTACATTTTTGTGAAAAAAAAGGAGTGGAAATTAGTGTTCAGAAACGGGAGTGGCTCAGTCTGTAGGTACTTGGTCTTGGAGCCAAAGGGTCGTCGGTTCACGTACCAATCGGACCAACAAAAGAAAGTGAGCTGGTAGCTGGAGAGGTGCCAGTTCACCACCAAGGCCACTGCCAAGGTGCCCTTGAGCAATGCACCTAACATCGAAACTGCTCCCTTGTCACCGGGTACCTGGCAGCCTCTCTGCTCTGCATGTAGTTGTTCGTGTGTGCATGTATATCCTGTGTGTGTGTGTGTGTGTGTGTGTGTATATATCCTCTGTGTGTGTGTGCATGTATATCCTCTGTGTTTGTGCATGTAAATCCTCCATGTTTGTGCATGTATATCCTCTGTGTGTGTGCAATGCATATATCCTACCTGTGTGTGTAATGTGTGTAAACACAACAGAGTGGGGGAAGACATTTCCCTGTAAGGGATTAATAAAGTTTGTGTTCTTCAAAATGTTCAAAAACAACATTGAAAAAGATTTGTGAGAATACATTTTTTGCCATGTTGCCAACAAGCATATTACAACAGTAATGTGTAGTACACCATACGGAAAATACAGATTGATACGTACAATCATATGATAGGAACATAAATATTGATGTATTAATTCCTTTTTCGAAGGGAGTCCTTTTCTATCATTGAGTAACCTGAATAAGAGACATTTTAGATATTTAGAAATATGATATTAATAACATATATATTTTGTATTTGTTGTGTTTACCTTCAATTGCCTATAATACGCCATGTACAGAGGGAGCACACAAATCCATGTTAATAGAAATGTTATTCAGGAGTACTAAAAAAATGCATCGGTAAGAAGTTTGACATCCAAACAGCGTTCAAACGGAAAACGAGCAGCCTACAAAGGAACAAGTCTGAGGCTACTGGAAAACAGCAAGGGTTCCTCTTAACTTTAAAAAGCTAATTTACTTTCATAGTGAGAGCCCTGGTGTTTCTCCGCCAGTTTCTTCACTGCGGGTTGCAGAGAAGTTTGTTTCAGCCGTAGTGCGCCGGAGGCCATCAAGTCCATGCGGTTCCGGTCCTTGGACTGCATGTCCAAATCCCTGAATCCCTGTTCAACCATATATGTTGTGGGAAAGGAAAGAATAAGCAGCTTGACCTTCTCCCAGAGAGCCGGGTGATGCTCTGCATATTTGACCCACATGCTGCTCCAGCCAGAGGTGAGGAATGTAGCCTTGGCCTCATCGTCGCACTGAATGTCAATTAGATGCTCCTTGACAGCGGGCTAACATTTGCTCACGTCTGCCTGGAAGGGCTGCCCCACCCAGACGGGGTAATCGAGGCCCAGGAGGTCCTTGAAGTGGATCTTCATGTCCGCCTTAACCAACCTCAGGTGGTCAAAGTCAATGAGGAGGCTGTCCTCGGTAAGAGCCACAATCCAATCCAACTTTTTTTATTATTATATAGTCTTAGTGTTGCTTTCCATGTGACTGAAATGGTCATTTCATTCTTGCAGGTTTTGTTTTGCATGACTTCAGTCCATAGGTTTCCACATGAGGAAAGGATAAGCCAGTGAAAATATGATTCGACAATACTTGACTTATATAAGAAAATGGTTTAAAAATATTGGTTGATTTAGTTAGGGTTGAGTCCCGAAATCGGAGATTCATTTTCCCGAATACATTTTTTTCAAGATTTGTTCACATACTGGGCCTATATTTTAGACAAGTCAATATAATAAACGAGATGTATTCAAATAAATCAATACATTAGCCTATTATAGGTGAGACTGTGGATGACTGCCTTGCACTGGACCAGGTTTATGCCATTTCCTTGCAGCTTTATTGTGACTTTGTTAATTTTTTCAAAAAGGTCTGAAAGGTACATGACAACATGGACAACATTTTCCCCCAAGATTTGCATCAGCCTGCCCCAGGAACTCCACGATGCTGTCAAACAGCTCACAGAAACGAGCAAGCCAGTTTGTGGACCTGCTCCTTCAGCAGAGCAGTGAAGCCACGGTACCTGCCAACCATGGAGGGGCACCATCAGTTGCGCATGTCATGATGTTGCTGATTGACTTCTCCTCCAGATACGCATGAGGCGCATTATAAATGGTCTGGCCCTCTGTGTCTGTTTCCAGATATTTAGAAAACAAACATTCCTCAGCCATCTCCTTACTGTTGGGGGCCTTAAAACGTACATAGACCATTGGCAGGGCATCGTTGTCTGAGGTGGTTGTCTCATCCAGCTGAAGGCTGAAATGAGAAGGCACACAGCCGCTCCTCTGTATCAGCTGCATGCCAGTGTTTTTGCTGAGTGGGCGCTCCATCACCACAGAGATGACCACTTTGATCTCTCCAATTGTGAACGGCTGTCCACATTTCGCAATAAGCAGGGAGATGTTGTATGACGCCAGTAACCCACTGTCACTCTGGCTTGTCTTCCTAGAAAATAGACTGCTGATGGTGCTCCTACCATGTTTTCTTTAAGGGCCTGGAAGAAGGCCTGCTCCTGGTCTGTTTTCTCCAGGTGGATCTTGATAAGGTGCTCCTGGAGCTGTGAGGGTTTCATGGCCTCATTTGGGACACCCTTTTAGCTCAATAATCAGAAGTTGTGCATTGATGGGGGAAGGCATACATCCAAAATTGAGATAGGCCTACACAACAGAATACTGGCAGCATTTATTTTTACCCATTTTGCAGGTAAGCAAAATGTTGTTTGCTTTTGGGAAAAAGTCAAAAGAAAATCGCACATAAATAGAAATGAAAAGAGTAGAAATAAACAACTCTAAAATAGAAACATCTCAAAATAGAAATAAAACGTCATTGGAGAGTAGAAAATAAATAAGTTGACCGTGAAGATTAAACATCTATATACTATCTGAGTATAAATAAAACAATATTGAAATTGAACGCTGCTCGCCCGGAAGTGCACCATTTATTGATTAAATGTAAAATTAATCTGAGCTTTTGGATCTGTTCTGATTATAAACTGTAAGCAATTTAAAAATGAACCCCATTAACTGGGTTTTAAATCTGTTTTCGTTGACAGAGTAAGGAAATTATGAAAGTCAAAAAATTAAATGTTTCAAAAATGACATCTCTGCGAGTGCTGATGCTGATTTTATGTTTTTAAACATTTTATTTTCCTATATTTTGTTCTGGTAATTTATTTTCTTTGTTTACATGACAATGGACACTTTTTGTTTCGAAAGTTTTCTTGTTGTGCTTCGGGGCCTCCACAGTTTTCCTAACCGAGAGCCATGCAGAGAGCAGAGCTGCAGCTCAGAGGACTGAAGCAGATGGAAACCTTTGTTCAGTCTCTGATGGAAACACAGGAACCAACCTGAGTGGCAAGGTAGATCAGTCACAGTAGATTTGTCCATTATAGAGTGTTCCTTTCAAAAATGTTTCATAGTGTATTCTTTAAATATTATTTTCCTATATTTAAATGTATGTATTTACTATTTTTGTTTATCTTTCATTTTATTGTATTTACTATGTTATTCTATTCATTATATTTTTTTATATATTATTCTGCTGCGAAAAAAACATTTTCCGAATTTGTGAAGATAAAGTATATCTTATCTTTATTTACAGACTGTAGTGTGCCCGTTCAGGGGGGTTTCTTTGTGCTTATACAAGCATGGGGCCTGACACCGCCCCCTGCTGGGGTAGACTAGATATACAAACTCCAAAAGACAAGGGCTGCGTCTCAGGTCGACTATTTTCATTTCCTCGGTCCTCTGTATCACCGGAAGTTGATTTGTCTGCGCCATCTTGAGTAGCGTCCCATGGTTGTTATTTCTGCCGGAGGACCGAGGAGCGATAATCGAGGAACCACCAGACCATCCTCCGATGAAATCCTCAGATACTCGCACCGCCCCCTTACTGTGTATCGCTCACTGATTGGACGATGCAGTGCATGCACTGATCTCTTGCTTCTTGACAGGAGAGCAGTTTCCCAGCGGAGTGAAGAAAATACATGAAACTCACGGGACTCACTCCTCAGATACTCGCACTGCCCCCTTACGGTGTATCGCTCACTGATTGGACGATGCAGTGCATGCACTGATCTCATGCTTCTTGAAATGAGAGCAGTTTCCCAGCGGAGTGAAAAAAATACATGAAACTCACAGGACTCACTCCTCAGTTTAAACTGTGTTTTGTTTCAATTAATGTATAATTTAGTTAAAAATATTTGATATATCTGAACAACAAAGTGGTCAAAAATCATTTTATTCATTTATTGGAAACATTTTCATGATCGGTTTTTTCGATCATACATTTTAAGAATGGCGTTTATCTTTTTTGAGGATGAATTCTTATTTTATTTTATTTATTTGGGTCTACAACAGATGATACAAATGTATAGGTCAGTAAATGTGTACTAACAGAGGTGGGGTTTTTGTTAAAGCAATGGGGACAGAGCTGCTGTCAGACATCAGCTGTGCAAAATAGTCTCTTGGCTAACTCTGGCACATTTAGTCTTTCGGTACTGTTTCCGACTTCCACGCAACGTTGATGAGACGTGTCAACCATGACAGTCCCTCAACACCCAGAGCCTTCAGCATTTCTGGGCGGATCTCATCCACCCCCGGGGCTTTGCCACTGTGAAGTTGTTTCACGATCTCAGTGACCTCCCCCCGGGAGATTGGTGTCGATCCCCCGTCATACTCCAGCTCTGCCTCTAACATAGAGGGCGGAGTTTTCGGGTTCAGGAATTCCTCAAAGTGTTCCTTCCAACGCCCTAACACTCCATCAGTTGAGGTCAACAACATCCCATCCTTACTGTACACAGCTTGGATGGTTCCCTGCTTCTCCCTCCTGAGGTGTCGGACAGTTTTCCAGAACAACTTTGGTGCCGTTTCCATGTCTTCTCCGAACTTCTCCCACACCCGCTGCTTTGCCTCGGCCACGGCTGAGGCTGCTGCCCTTCGGGCCTGTCGGTACCTTGCAACTGCCTCGGGAGTCCCCCGGGATAACAAATCCCTGAAGGCCTCCTTATTCAGTCGGACGGCTTCCCTGACCACCGGTGTCCACCAGGAGGTTAGAGGGTTACCGCCCCTTGAGGCACCTAGGACCTTGAGACCACAGCTCCCCGCCGCGGCTTCGGAAATACAGGCTTTGAACACCGACCACTCTGGTTCAATGTCCCCAACCTCCAAAGGAATGCCCAAAAAGCTCCGCCGGAGGTGTGAGTTGAAGGCCTCCTGAACTTGGGCCTCCTCCAGACGTTCCCAGTTAACCTGAACTACACGTTTGGGCTTACCAGGTCTATCCAGAGGCTTCCTCCGCCACTCGACCCAACTCACCACCAGATGGTGATCAGTTGACAACTCCGCCCCTCTCTTTACCCGAGTGTCCAAAACATACGGCCTCAGGTCCGATGATACGATAACGAAATCGATCATGGACCTTCGGCCTAGGGTGCTCTGGTACCACGTACACTTATGAGCATCCTTATGTTCGAACATGGTGTTTGTTATGGCCAATCCATGACTAGCACAGAAGTCCAGTAACAAACCACCACTCCGGTTCAGATCAGGGGGGCCGTTCCTCCCAATCACTCCCCTCCAAGTGTCTCCATCATTGCCCACATGTGCGTTGAAGTCTCCCAGCAAGATTAAAGAGTCCCCTTCAGGAGCCCCATACAGGACTCTTTCCAGAGTCTCCAAGAAGGCCGTATACTCTGAACTGCTGTTGGGTGCATAAGCACACACAACAGTCAGAGTTTTCCCCCCCATAACCCGCAGGCGTAGGGAGGCGACCCTCTCGTCCACTGGGGTAAACTCCAACAACGAAGCACCCAACCGGGGACTTGTGAGTATCCCCACACCCGCCCGGCGCCTCACACCTTGAGCAACTCCGGAGAAGAATAGAGTTCAACCCCTATCCAGAAGTAGGGTTCCAGAGCCGACGCTGTGCGTAGAGGTGAGCCAAACCAGATCCAACTGGTAACGCTCCACCTCCCGCACAAGCTCCGACTCCTTCCCCCCCAGAGAGGTGACGTTCCACGTCCCCAAAGCCAGCTTCCGTCGCCCGGGTCTGGTCCGTCGAGACCCTCTGCCTTCACTGCCACCCTTCTGGCAGCGCACCCCGACCCCATCGCTGTTTCCCATAGGTGGTGGGCCCGCGGGACGGAGAAGCGGAGGTGTTGCCCACGTTGCCTTTTCGGGTTGTGCCCGGCCGGGCTCCGTGGCAAGCCCGGCCACCAGACGCTCGCCGACGAGTCCTTCTGGGCCTGGCTCCAGAAGGGGACCCCGGGCTTCCTCCGGGTTGGGTATCCTCACTTTGTGTGTCGTCTTTCATGAGGTCTTGGAGGGGAAATTTGAGTATTGAGAAACCTCTCATGGTTCCCTTGTGGGAGGGACTAGTCGCAGGGAAACGACGCAAGTGAGGGACGTAAGGAATACATTTAACCGAAGTGAAATGCACCCCAGGACATCATTTCATTCAAATGACTCCATTGAGCGGTCTGGTTTGTGTAAAGCTCATATTCAATTAAAATAAAGCGTATTTACTCTAGAGACCTTGTATTCAAATGTGTGATTTATACAATTAACAAAAAACATTTAATATGAATGAAAACCCTTTTGAAGTACATTAAAGGCATATATTTTGCAACCTTATATGGATGGATGTATTATCTCTTTGATTTACACACGGCATCTATTGCACGTCTGTCCGTCCTGGGAGAGGGATTCCTCCTCTGTTGCTCTCCCTGAGGTTTCTCCCATTTTCCCTTTAAACTGTGGGTTTTCCCCGGAAGTTTTTCCTTGTACGATGTGAGGGTCTAAGGACAGAGGGTGGCGTTTTCTCATACTGATATTCTGCACAAACGGTGCTGTTGTATTTGTTGTAAAGTGTCTTTACTGTAGGGTATTTTTATTATATGTACAGCACTTTGGCTCGACCAACATTTTTTTTTTTAAATGTGCTATATAAATAAAACTTGATTTGATGGACAATTAAAAATGACCATTATTGTGGCATAATGTACTCTAATATTTTTCCAATTTCAAAACTTCTCAAATGAGATTTCTGATGCAACCACTGTGGAAGCGTCCATTGAGATAACATAAACCGTTTGTCTCTGACCTCCATCACTACTGTGATCAACACCTTCTTCTCAATTCCATTTCTCATTATGGGATGACAACGCACAGTAGGAATAAAATGATGTTTTATTACCATGAGGTCAAAGACATTCATTTCAGAGAATTGCACACAAATTAAGCAATATTGATACAATGCAAACAGGAAGCAGGTTGTAACAGAACATGTCTCAGAACAATGACATTACACATTTTCTTTCTTCTTACATTTACAGGTTCTGCAAAAGGCTTCCAAATTTGAGGAGTCTTCAATATAACGTCAAATCTCTCGGCAGTAATGAAAAGTGTCTTCATTGAAGATAGAACCCCTCTGCGGGTGAAAGACATCACTTGGGCTTTCAGAACTGCCAACCTGTCCAACGAGGGCTCAAACCGGAGACTGGTAGGGTTAGGAGAAGGTGGAGGGTCAGAAACAGACACATTAACATCGCATTCCTCGTACCAAGTGTGAATAGGATACAAAAAAATAAGTTCATGACATTCATTTATAGTTATAGCAGTTTCTCTAACTGCTGGATAAAATAAAAGTAAAAGTATTAGAGTGTACTCTGTTACAGTAAAAGTCCTGCATTCAAAATGTTACTCAAGTAAAAGTATAAAAGTATTAGCATCCAAATATAGTTAGAGTACCAAAAGTAAAAGTAGTCATTGTGCAGATTGGTCCATTTCAGAATAATATATATGATATGTTTTATAATGATTGATCATTAAAGTGTTCTCAAAGCTGGTAAAGGTGCAGCGAGTTTGAATGGTTTTGTATACTGCAGGGTAGCTTGTGAATTGACTCCAGGTGGAACTAAAGTCTGATTTAACACTAGGTTATATTTCACATCATTCATCCACATCTGTAAAGTAACTATAGGTATTAAATACATGTAGTGGAGGAAAAGTACACCATTTACCTCTGAATTGTAGTAGAGTACAAAGTAGCAAAACTTGAAATACTCAAGTAAATGATCTCAATCATTTAGCTTAAATAATAAATGATTGTTTATTGTTCTTATCTAAAGAGTAATATTGTGTTCAGCTTGTTGCAAGCTAAACCTTCTATCAGTGATGCAAACACAGGTATGGTGAAAAAAGAGAGAACTATTCGAAGCAGAAAGAAGCAGCGTAATATACCATCTGACAAAGGCCTGTGCTATAATGCTTCAATGAACTGGCTATTCTTTATAACATACTCAGATCAATAGGAGACAGAGATGTTAAGTTATAAATCAAGGGTTTTTATTATTATTTACAGCAGGGGTGGGGAACCTTTTTCCTTTCAATTTTTACAACATCCTCCGAGGTCCGTACAAATTATTGAACTCAACCTCTGCTTAAAAAAACTAAAATCACAGCCAATTCATTTTGCCTTTCTTTCATGCTGTACAAAGAAAACGCAACCTCTTAATCCAGATATCTTACCATGCATGCGTGCACGGTGTGGCATGACCACCAAAACAGAAAGATATGGACACAAGATGTGTGCAAATGTATTTAGTATCCATATGAACATGAAGATTTTTTTTTTAATATTGAAGTTAAAAAGCATCAATCTGGTGCACTTTGAGAACAAAATGAGTAGATCTATGGGTACATTTTTCAACACCCATGTGAAACAGAACTGTAAGCAGATTTTTCTTTTTGGATATTTTACAAATCACTCTCCTTTTAAACTCTATTCTTGTTATTTTTAACAACTTTTTTGTTACTGTCATATAGTATTTTATACCTGTTTTTCATTGAGTCTCTAATGTCTCATTAATAATTATAATGATCATATCAAGGTGTGCCTTAACCTCACTGAGCTGAGGTTATTTGAGCCTCTCAGGAGAGAGCTCTCTTCCACCTGGTTGTAGAAAAGCTCTTTAAATTTGTTAGCATAGCTAGCTAACCAGATGCTAATAACAACAGATCGCCACTGTGCTTACAACTAAAGACACAGCCACGCAAACACTGTGGCATGTGTACGGCTCCTTATGGGTACTGCAATATTTGAAGAACTGGAGCGGCGTTCCGGTGCTCTCCGTAAGCACTCAAGTCTAGTCTACACTCCTTTCAGACGAGACATAAACACGTGAAGACAGGTTACGCTCATGTTGTGTTCAAGGAACCTGTCCTTGGCCAGGAAAAACAGGCACTCGCTTGTTTAATTATTTTGCGATCTAGATTTCTTCTTCTTTTTTGAAGTGAGAAGTTTACCGTCAGCCGGACGGACTAACGGACCCCCACCCCCAAAACGAAAACTCTTCGGTTCTCCACGAATTACACAAGTCACCCAAAGCAGCATTAAAAAAGCGGGAGGCGCCGAAAAGCGACTAATTTGCATCACTGTTCTATACAATTTGATCACCATATTCTGTCACATACATCCTGTTGTACTGCAGCTGCAAGACACAGGATAAAACATGATAGCACACACAGAACACTTGTAAAGTAAGTTAATCCTTTATAGCCATTGTCATTAGTGCGAATGCTGTTTATAGCATTCCACTATAGTTCTTCAAATCTTTATTCTTCCCCTTATTTCACCAATACTTTAGCTCTCCATAACTTCAGCTTATTTTCAGCTACAGAAACCATTCAAATATTAAACTATTCAGCCTTTTCAGGAATCGGTGGGAAACCTTCAACTTTTAAAAAATATTTTAAACTTTTTGAAATATTCAGCTTTTTAAACTCTCTTTTTAACATAAAGTCAATGGGAGATGCCTTCGAATCCTCTTTTCCTACACCTTGCGCCAAATGCTACTCCTTCCACATACTGTCAGATAGACACTTCATTCCAACTTTAAAATTATCACAAGACCTTCAGCTATTCAAAATTGGTAGAGGCCTTTTTCAGATTGTAACATTAGTGTGGATTGTGCAGCTTGTTAAGTCTAGAGTGCTTTGATCTCAAAACAGAGTGCAGGAGTGCTTGAAATTCTCCGCAAAAAATGTTTTAAACTTGGCATAATTCCCAAACCCTACACTCCTCAGACATATTTTTTCATGATAAACGGAGGAAACCCTCTCCTAGGTAGGAAAATAAAAAAAATTAAGAACAAATATTAAACAAAATGCCTCTTGAGGGCATGAAGAAACAAAAAGTCCAACTAGCTCCCAATTGATTCCCATGTAAAAAAAATACGGAACTTTCTTCAGAGCAGAGAGAAGTACACTTTAGACAAACTGCTCCCATCTCCACATTTTACACACAAAACCAAAAACACAAACATATATCAGTTCATTGGGGTTCCCTGATGCTCACGGTCTGGTAATTTTTTTATAGGAGCCATAGTTCTTGAACAGGTAGCAAAATTGTCAGATATAATCCTCAATGCATTCTTAATGGGACTCAGTGCTGCAGTTGGTAAATCGTCATAAGTCGTCACCATGGTAACCTTTGATCTCTGGGTTTACACACACAGGTGTTTGTAAACATTCATTCACTACTACTTACATTTAATATATTTAAATAGAAGAGAGAGAGGGTGAGAGAAGAGTGAGAGGGTGGTCAAGAGAAGAGAGAGAGGGCGATCAAGAGAAGAGAGAGGGCAATCAAGAGAAGAGAGAGAGGGCGAGCAAGAGAAGAGGGAGAGAAGAGAGAGAGGGCAATCAAGAGAAGAGAGAGAAGAGAAGAGAGAGAGTCAAACTAAAGTGGAGACATGGCAGAAACCCTACAGTGAAGTGTTCTCCTGTGAGAGGGCGATCAAGAGAAGAGAGAGGACAATCAAGAGGAGAGAAAGAGGGCGATCAAGAGAAGAGAAAGAGGGTGGTCAAGAGAAGAGAGAGAGGGCGATCAAGAGAAGAGAGAGAGGGCGATCAAGAGAAAGGGCGATAGAAGAGTGAGAGAGTGATCAAGAGAAGAGAGAGGGGGCGGTCAAGAGGAGAGAGAGGGGGGGATCAAGAGGAGAGAGAGGGTGATAGAAGAGTGAGAGGGCGATCAATAGAAGAGAGAGAGGGTGATAGAAGAAGGAGGAATTAGATGATCTCCTCTCACACATCCCTGAAACTGGCCCTCCCGCTATACTTCTCGGAGACTTCAACCTCCAGAAAGGGGAGATATCTGAACTAACATCTCTTTTAACCACCTTTGCTTTCTCACTGTCTCCATCCCCACCAACTCATAAAGCTGGCAATGTCCTCGATCTGATATTCTCAAGGAACTGCACTACTTCTAACCTCTCCGTAAACCCGCTCCACAACTCGGATCACTTTTTCATTTAATTCTCTCCACCCCTTTCCAAACATAACAAACTAATCTCTTCTAACTCTGCACCTGTCCGCCGCAACCTTCGTTCCCTCTCCCCCTCTCCCCTTGCCTCATTGGTGCTCTCAGCCCTCCCTTCCGACTCCTGCCTACAAACTCTGCTGCGGAAACTCTCCTCTCTACTCTCTCATCCTCTCTGGACTCTCTCTGGACTCTCTCTGTCCTCTCACATCCCGGCAGGCTCGTCAGTCCCCTCCTGCTCCCTGGCTAAATGACGCACTGCGTGCTAAAATAACCACTCTTCGGGCAGCAAAGCGGAAACGGTGGAAATCCAAACACCATGACGACCTTCTAACCTATCAGGCTCTCCTCTCCTCTTTCTCTGCTTTGATCTCTCAGGCCAAAAGCACTTTCTTTCAAGATAAGATCCAATCTTCCTATTCCAATCCCAAAAAACTATTTTCCATCTTCTCCACCCTCTTGGACCCTCCCAAAGCCCCTTCCCCCTCCTCCCTTCTGTCAGGCGACTTTGTTAACCACTTTAAAAAAACGGTTGATGATATTTTCTCTTCTTTTTCTGACTCACTTTTACTCACCGCTGGGTCACCAGACCCACCGTTCACCCACACACTAACTTCCTTTTCCCCTCTCTCTCCAAGTGAGGTTCTTACCCTCATTAGCTCTGCCCGCCCTACCACCTGTCCTCTGGACCCTATCCCCTCAAACCTCCTTCAGACTATCGCTCCTGATATTCTACCGTTACTCACCCGTTTCATCAACACTTCTCTAACTTCTGGTCACTTTCCAAACAGTCTTAAGGAGGCAAGAGTAAACCCTCTCCTAAAGAAACCCACTCTCAACCTGTCTGATGTTATAAACTACAGGCCTGTCTCTCTCCTCCCGTTCCTGTCTAAAACACTTGAACGCGCTGTCTTTAAACAACTCCTGTTATCTCCATCAGAACAACCTTCTGGATCCGCACCAGTCTGGTTTCAAGGCAGGTCACTCAACAGAAACTGCCCTCCTTGCTGTCTCTGATAAACTGCACAATGCTAAAGCAGCCTCCCTCTCCTCTGTCATCATCCTTCTGGACCTGTCTGCTGCATTCGACACGGTGAATCATCAGATCCTCCTTGGCACTCTCCAAGAACTTGGAGTTTCAGGCTCTGCACTTTCCTTCCTCACCTCATACCTCAAAGACCGTACCTACAGGGTAACTTGGAGAGGGTCCGAGTCCGACCCTTGTCAATTAACTACAGGGGTCCCTCAGGGCTCTGTTCTTGGTCCCCTCCTCTTTTCCTTGTACACAAACTTGCTCGGATCAGTCATTAGCCCGCATGGTTTTTCATACCACTGCTACGCTGACGACACCCAATTAATTCTGTCCTTTTCCCGCTCAGAGACCCAGGTCGTCGCACGCATCTCTGCTTGTCTAGCGGACATCTCTCAGTGGATGTCTGCTCACCACCTCAAGCTCAACCTTGACAAGACTGAACTGTTATTCCTTCCGGGAAAAGATTGTCCAACTCTTGACCTAACAATCAACATCGGCACCTCTGTTGTTTCCCCGACTCAGACTGCAAGGAATCTGGGTGTGATCCTAGATAACAAACTGTCCTTCACTGCAAACATCGCTGCTACAACCCGCTGCTGCAGATACACGCTTTACAACATCAGGAGGATACGTCCCCACCTGAACCAGAAAAAGACGCAGGTTCTGACCCAGGCTCTCGTCATCTCACGCCTAGACTACTGCAACTCCCTCCTGGCTGGTCTACCTGCATGTGCCATCCGACCTCTGCAGCTTATTCAGAATGCAGCGGCTCGTCTGGTCTTCAACCTTCCTACATTTTCCCACACCACGCCGCTCCTCCGCTCACTTCACTGGCTTCCGGTAACTGCTAGAATCCACTTCAAGACAATGGTACTTGCGTACCATGCTGCGAATGGATCTGTCCCTTCCTACATCCAGGGCATGGTTAAACTGTACACTCCAGCACGTGCACTCTGCTCTGCATCAGCCAAACAGCTCGCTGCACCCGCACTGCAAGGGGGACCCAAGTTCCCATCAGCAAAAAAAACGTGGGTTTGTTATCCTGGCTCCAAAATGGTGGAATGAGCTCCCCATTGAAATCAAGACTGGAGATACCTTGCACATCTTCCGGGGGAGACTGAAAACTCATCTCTTTCGACTCCACTTCGATCGATAGAATTACGAACAAAGAATTGCTAACAAAGCACTTATATACTAATAAAGGGCTGGCTTCTCTAAAAACCAGTTGAGTGGCATTTGAAATGTTTTTAGCTCTATGAAACCTGATGTACTTATATGATTCTGTTTTCTTCAAGTTTGTATCTTGTTGAGAGGTTGATCAAGAGAAGAGAGAGGGTGATCAACAGAAGAGAGAGAGAGAGAGTAATGTAACCTATTGTAATGTATGTTCAAAAAGTGCCCAAACTAAAGTGCTAACAGTCCAGCCGTGAAGACATCTACAGGACAGTTTTGATATTTCTTCAAATGCCGTTGCCATGGAAACACAATGCTCACCATGAAACACGGTGTTCTCATAACTTCAGTGAAAATGCTCGAAATGGCCAAAAACTTCACAGGTTTGGTAACGATGCAGCCATCAACACATATTATGGGGTATTATGGGGTGTCATCAAATGCCGTTGCCATGGCGACAGATAATTCACCATCAAGTTAGTTCAAAACTTTGCAGTTCAAATATTCTGCTGCTTTCCCAGCCTTTTTACTTTCTTTTCTCTTCTTAATACAAATTCATTCACTACTACTTTCATCTGATATTTGCATATTTTCAGCTGCAGAAACCATTCAACAATTACATTATTCAGCTATTGCAGGACATCAAGGCTATACAGATGGAGCGATTCATTTCGGACAGTTTGAAACGCGAGGGCCGTGATTGGTACGTGATCTGCCCTCGCTCAAGGGAAAACCTCCAGCTTGACTTGAGACCGCCCCCGTGATAGATAAATGTATTTATAATGAAGCCAGCTGCAATGGATCATTGATCCACCAGGAGGTGCAGTGGGGTTCCACACTGGAGCTCATGTGAAATAAAGTCAGATACAGTACGCTGGATGTACAGCGGAACTTTGTTAAGATCCATATGTCACGGATATCATACTCTGTGCTAAATAAGAGACATGTAATCATTTACAAAACATCAACATGTTGTTATTTAACAAAATAATTTTGTTATTCGAAAAAAACGAACGGGAGGAAATGCAGCCCGGCTCTCGATTTTTAATCCTAATTTAATCATCATCTTCACCACGATCATTTATGTTTATGTTCGCCGAATTGACATGAAATCACTGACACATATGAATATACTGTATTCAACTTCATTAAAATGTTATTAACGTGCCTAAACTCAGTAATTCACCAAAAATATGTATATTTTAATGGAGTTTCGTCGGTCGATCAGGATCCCAAAGTGTAGCGGAGGGATCCTCATCAGGATGAAGGGTGTTATTTTCCCCATAAAGAACAAGTCGCTGCAAATTATCCCGCTTATTACATGGCCACATTCTCAACAAAGTAACGACATGACTCCCAATATTAATTGAAATGCTTTTATGGATTTAGAAAATGTTTTTATTGATTTAAAAAATAGTTGTATGTATTGATTTAAATTCACATGCATCCGCTAAGAAAACTAGTCCGTTGTTACAGTTTTTTAAACAGTCTGAATGAAACGGCAGCTCTCAGCTGTGTATTTACACAACTAATGGCCCATCAACCACAGCTCTCTCCCCCCCTCCCCCCTGATCTTTCTTCTCCAGCAGCTAAATTAACAGTAGGTTACTCTGAGTGACCATAGACTGTATGTGACAAGCTTACAGTTAGTGACGTAACAACACCATAAAAGCTGGTGGGTTGAAAGCAATACGGGAGGTAAAAATAACTACAATAATTGTGACTTATTTATTGTGGCTTTTATGTTTTTAGGTATAAAATTGTATGTAATTCAGGCTGATAGTTCCCCCTTCTCTAAAAGCCTTCAACAATGACAATATTCATTGTAATTTAATAAATCTTTCCAACACACATTGTAAAAAATAGCCTACTGTAAGTTAAGAAATCATTTCAATATGTACATCTTCTGATGTAACAACAATAACATTATAAATAGTAACATAGCTGAACATGGTATTGCACATTTAGCTTTGAGTGTTACTGACCTGAGATGTTTTTATTACATGAATTAAGGTGACTGAGGCTTTTTAACATACAGGGATGCAAACTCATCAGGTATGAAAAAGGTGACAAGGATCCGAGCCCCCGGCTCCCCCACCCCACGGAATGACAGAGGATTTTAGCAGTCAGAACAACTAAAGCAGCAGTGTTAATAATAACAGAAACGCCAAAGAATCACATAATAGAAATATATAAAAGCATTTATTTCAAATTGTGGAGCAGTCAGTTTATAATTTTGGCAGCACTGTTGAGCATTTTGAAAATGTATTTTCATGCCTATGTGCAAGGCTTAAGTCTTTTTATCTTTATAGCCACATGGTGTAAAGTAACTAAGTTCATAAACTCAACAAGTACTATACTTGGGCACAATTTTGAGATACTTGTACTTCATTTAAGTATTTCAATGTTTTGCTACTTTGTTCTTCTACTCCACTACAGTTCAGAGGTACATGATGTACTTTGACTCCACTACATGTATTTAATACCTTTAGTTACTTCACAGATCTGGATTAATTAAGTGAAATATAATCAAGTGTTAAATCAGACTTTAGTTCCACCTGGAGTAAATCCACAAGCTACCCTGCAGTATACAAAGTCATTCAAACTAGCTGCACCTTTAGCAGCTTTGAGAACACTTTCATGATCAATCATTATAAAACATATCATATTTATTATTCTGAAATGGACCAATCCGCACAATGACTACTTTTACTGTCGCTACTTTCACTATATTTTGATGATAATACTTTTCTACTTTTACTTGAGGAACATTTTGAATGCAGGACTTTTACTGTAACAGAGTATTCCTACACTCTGGGACTATTACTTTTACTCAAGTACAAGATCTGAGTACTTCTACTTTTACTCAAGTACAATATATATATACTTATACCACCTCTGTTTATAGCCTATGAAAAAAACTATTAGAAATAGAAGGCTAAAGCTAACGTTAGCAGATAGTGACAATGTATGCTAGCTAGCTAGCTCAACGATTCCTTAAATAATATTGCCACAGAAAAACTTTTCAGTTCACATCACGCTCTGCTGCTCCGGCAGGGAGCTCTGCTCTGAACACCTGAACGGCCCGTTCTAACAGCTGTTCACCAGCAGTCCAGTCTGTGCCACAGTGACTCCGGACGCACAGTTAATATTAACGAACGCACCCGTAGGTAATGTAGCTGCTGAAGCTAGACCATCATCTCGGAGCAGCAGAGGCTTATTATACATCCATGAGCAGAGCCGACAGGCAGGAAGACTCGAGCACACAGCTCGTACTTCATTATAATATATCAAAAAAGAACACCATGCGTGTCATGATGGCACAAAACAGCTCACGGCCGCAGATTACTCCGGGTCCCAGCCCCCCCATACCCCAAAAATATTTGTATTGCAGATCTACATGAATCACACAAACGACTTATTTTGGATTCAAAACGGCGAATTTCGCCGAAAGGTGACAAGTTTGCATCACTGAACATAGACAGAGCACAACTGAAACATAACATCTGAGATGTAACAACATAATACACTTTTCGGGGATGCTTGGGATGTGAGGAGTGAGGGACACGGCTTAGAACGGGCGTGTCGCCTGGCAGGACAGGAGAGTGTGTGCACCAGTCTGCCTTGATCTATGAATTCATGTCCGTGACACTCACTGCTGCCCACAGCTGTTTTATAGAAGGAAATTCCTTCACTTCATGAAAGTGTTTTAACCACACACGCCTCTACACACACATGACGGGTGTTATTTTCCCCATAAGGAACAAGTCGCTGCAAATTATCCCGCTTATTACACGGCCACATTCTCAACAAAGTAACGACATTACTCCCAATATTAATTGAAATGCTTTTATGGATTTAGAAAATGTTTTTATTGATTTAAAAAATAGTTGTATGTATTGATTTAAAAAATAGTTGTATGTATTGATTTAAATTGACATGCATCCGCTAAGAAAAATAGTCCGTTGTTACAGTTTTTTAAACAGTCTGAATGAAACGGCAGCTCTCAGCTGTGTATTTACACAACTAATGGCCCATCAACCACAGCTCTCTCCCCCCCTCCCCCCTTGAACTTTCTTCTCCAGCAGCTAAATTAACGGTAGGTTACTCGGAGTGACAAGCTTACAGTTAGACACAACACTATCATTGCAAGTGACCCTCAGTTAGTTGACTTTTATGTTCAACTGCTAAATTCGTTACTGATAAAAAAGGGCTTCTACTGTACCTAATTACCTTAACACTAGAACCGCCAGAGGTTTTTGTATAGGCCTACCTAAACCTGTCAAATCCCGCTATTAGAATGCAATTTTTAACAATATAGGGTGCTACATAACACACTTTCAGGAAAAGTCAGGGACTGGGAGACTTTAATATTTTATTGAAAAAAAGTTACATTGTACACACACAACACACATCACACAAATTGACCCGATTGGCGGTTCTAGTATTAAATAAACTCACTAATTAATTAAACCAGTTCAATACGCATTATTCTTATTCTTATCATTCTTTATGAGCGCAGAAATAGTCTTAAAATCAGATCTGTTTTTTAAATGAAATCTGACGGCAGGCAGTTAGCTCTGATCACCTATGACAAATGCGCCGCACCTAATCGCTGGCCATTCAGCCACAGACACTGTTCGAAATGGGGGGGAGCTAGGAGGAGCTTGGCTCCCCCGAAGAGGGAGGGAGCTCCCCTGAAGGCTGACTTTGAGATAAATAGGGGGAGCCCAAAACAGTCGTGCATATTTGTGTCACACAGATTAGAAATGTTGAGTTTCTGTAAATAACAGTTCTTGAAATAAATAATAGTTATTGTTCATTACAGTTTCTGAATATTTGTTTTATATTTGTGAATATGTCCGGGTGTTGCCATCTGTATGTGGCGGCGCTGCATTCTTACTTACGTTGCTATGATTATGGCGGTGATGCCGGCGCGGTATTTGAAATGTTCATATTGATATTTTTTTAACTCTGGCTGTGTAATAAAAAAATATGGCAAAACGAAAACAGCCAAGCGTCACAGCTTTTGGATTCACAAGCAAAGAAGCGAAGGAGTCTAAAAATGACAACGTGAACGGAAAACAACTTTTAGTTGGCCGGCTGTAAGCGGCGTTAGGGTCGAGTTTGACAGCTCCACACCGAGGGAGAGGCCTGCCGATGCGGAGCCTGAATAGGCTTCAACAACGGCCACATCCGCCGGCATAGTGACACCGTCTGTATTAGTAGAAGAGTTTTTTTTATAGCAATTGATCGCATCCGCGCTGCTGCGCCAGTCAACAGAGCGTGCGTGTGACATATTTAGTAGCAGGATGTGCTCTGAAAAATAGGGCTCCCCGAAATCAAATGGGTGATTCGAAAACTGACAGAGCTCCTTCTATACAAATCAAACTGTAGAAGGTGTGAAAGCACCTATTGTTTTAAATAATGGTCGGAATGTGACCTGTGAGCCTTCTGAATTACCGTGGGACAGCACATTTTAAACTAAAATGTTCAAACAATAAAGTAACATCTTATCTTATCTTAATAATATCTTCATATTAATAATAATAATAAATCATACAGTATGTGTCCGAAAGGGAGCAGGAGGAAGCAAACACAAAAATATACTGCATATTAAAGCAAACGATTGTAAAGGTTAAAGTATGAGCATAACAAATAAAGAAGTGTAATGTAAACATTTACATTATAATTATGATTATTTAATATATAAAGACTATATATTATTGAATTACAAGATTAGATATACTTTAGTTGATCTAAAATATTGATGTGTTAAAATGCTCTTCAAAACACAACTGAAAGTCTATGAAACTTGTCTTTCTGTATTTGTGAATGAAGCGCCATCTCCTGGTTAAAACCTGAAATTGAAAATCTGGCAACGCCCTCTTGGAAAATAGTGGGAGGGCTTAACATTCCTCTATACTGGTCTTTGGCTGGTGGTAGGCAGGAAGCTGTAAACTGGAGTCCGAAATTCAGTGCTCCATCTGTACATGTTGTTGTTTATACCTGTTTTTAAACCTTTTCTTTTAAATATTAAGCTTTTTCTGCATTTTTGTAGCTAAAAGCAGCTACCATTCAGCTAATAACATATTCAGCTTTTTCTGCATTGTTCACAGTGTATAGCATTCACAAGCATTTTCTGCAGGAAATGCATTTTCTAGTTAACAACTATTTATCATATAAATGTATGGTTAAATATTGTGTAAAATAAATGTGCAAGATGTGGCTCAATAGTTAGCCAAGCTACCCGTGTTACTTCATACAACAGTTGCAAATAGTGATTTTGAGACTCCCTAAATAATAATATGTAGAGGTAACGTTAAAGTAACTTTATTGTTAACATTTGTGTCAGTAGTTAACATTGTAGGACAACTAAACCAGCAGATGAGATTACCGTGTTGAACAGTGGGTCCTCCACTAAGTTATTTTAGTCTGCAGTGATAGAAAGTTATCAAGTAACATACATTTATACAGGAAATGTAATTAGTTTAAATAAAAAGGTACTCGCACCTATGTTTGATATTTTATGCTACTTTACACTCCTATACCATATGCCCTTGCATGGTTCAGGGTCCTACCTGACAGACCGTAGCTTCTCAGTGCAGCTAGGTGCCTTCTCTTCTGCTAAAGCCCCTCTTACCTGTGGGGTTCCCCAAGGCTCTATCCTGGGCCCCATCCTCTTTTTACTGTACATACTGCCCCTAGGTTCAATTCTCACTAAACACAATATTCCCTTCCACTGCTACGCCGACGATGTACAGATCTATCTGCCTCTCAAAGCAAATGTCAAACACTCACTACAGCATTTGATGGACTGCTTGATAGAGATCAAATCCTGGCTGAGCAAAAACGTCCATAACCTCAACGAGAGCAAGACCGAGGTCATCTTTTTTGGACCCCAACCTCCAGCCTCTCCGGTTGATACTCTGGGCTCTCTCAATGAACACATGCTCCCCTCTGTCATTAACCTTGGAGTGACCTTCACTAGCGCTTTTAAATGTTACTTGAGCCGTCCCTTATAGATACTGTCTTTATTACGTTAATGAGCCGGATCATTTGGCTCGGCTCTCTTGGCTCCCAAACGGCTCTTCATGTTACCACAGTTTACCACGGAGCCTCAGTTTCACCGCTGTGAGGCTCTGGTGCTCGCAGCTCAT
Organism: Notothenia rossii; assembly: GCF_949606895.1. NCBI lineage: Eukaryota > Metazoa > Chordata > Actinopteri > Perciformes > Nototheniidae > Notothenia > Notothenia rossii. The sequence goes on from NC_136908.1 coordinate 32,375,929, forward strand.
GCGCTTGCTCAACTAGCACCGTTCATCGCGTCCAAATCGCGCACGTTCCTTGTTGTCCTGTAGCAGGCACCGCCGATGTCGGGGAAACGATCTTCAATACTCCGATAAGAATCCCACCAGACTCATTTGCCCCTCCAACAGCGGGATGTCCTTGTCCTTTTTCCTTGTCGTTATTCTAAGCCATAAAAACTCTCGATCTTCTCTCGAATTATTAATATTTTTGGACGCCCTCGGCTCGAGTTCAGGGCGTCCCGAGCTGAATAAGGGCCTCAAATGACGGCAAGACGCCCCCCTGGCGGAAACGCTGGCACCGAGTCTTCGCAGCAGCTGGCCCCAGGCTCTGGAACACTCTGCCCCTCCATGTGAGGTCGGCCCAGACACTAGGGGTTTATAAATCCTCACTAAAAAACACACATTTTCTCTCTGGCCTTCTAGTCTAGAGCGGAGTATGACACCTGACTATTCCCTGTGTTTTAGTTTTTTTATATTTCTGTTGTAAATTATTGTCTTTTGTTGTGATTTTAGTAATGTGTTTTTATTACATATACAGCACTTTGGCTCGACCAAAAATCACTTTTAAACGTGCTATATAAATAAAACTTGATTTGATTTGATACAATTCAGATGGAAATATTGTACTTTTGACTACATTCATATGGTAACTTCAGTTAATGATTACTTACAAAAGTAGTACATACAAAATATACACTGCTGAACAAAGTCTTAACCTCTTAAGCCCGAGGGTCCCCCCAGTGGACCCCTCCCACCGTTTTTTTACGAGACTATGTCTCAGGGCTTCTTAACATTTATGAAACTATTAATGTTCCATACCCTTTTAACGATAAGAAACTCAGCTAACTGACAATATGAACCATTTGTAGCTAAAAGAAACACAAGAGTAATACCAAGCCTTTGAATTAGCATGGAGCTGAAAAAAATGCTAACTAATGCCAACGGATTTTTGCACAGCACTCACGGTAGCAATGCCCTTATTACTTATCGTCACTGCACAAACAAGATATCCGATTAAAGCTGAGACTCCACAGATTCCACACATGTAATGTCATCACTGTACGACCCCAAATTCTGGAGCTATCAGCCAGAAAAGAGAAAGTAAACAACATCCGGTTTCAAAAATATTACAATAATTACGTCTTACCTTTTTTGATTTGTGATCAAAAGTTGTGTTCAACGGAATAAAAACGCCGTTCAAGGTTAATCCAATGTCTTTATGTCACGTAGAATTTTTTACAGATAATCCACCATCATATTTATGGCAATATACTGGGTATAAAGTTTTGCCGTCAAGGCTTGTACTTTCAGATATGCTTCGTTTGCTTCTCTATTACAATCTGTCTTTCATGTCATGTTCATTCAGGCAGTACACGGTCATGACCTCCTGAGGGCAAAGGCCAAAAGGCCTTCTGTCTTTGAACGTGGCAGGATTATTGAGGTACAAAAGGCCTCTCGCAGTCAGACGCTCATTTACATTTCAAAAGTCAAGTGGTAGACCCAAAAGAATGTCACCTGCGCTGAGCCGGAGGATCCTATGGGCTTGTCCGTAAAGACACAAGCCAATCATCGACCCAAATGAAGGCTGTTCTGGATGCTGACTGCAGCCCAATAACCATAAGACGGCAACTCTCTCATCAAACATGCCTCAACTCATTTACTGTTGAGTTCAATTTTGATGAACAGCCTGTTTGAGTCTAAATTCAACTTGCAATAAATTGCCTGCTCTCTATTTTTGGTCGCTGGCTCCCGTTTCTTCTTTTTTCATTTTGCAGCTCTACCAACAGCCTGGTTATCATACACTGGAAATGTGAACTCTTGTAAGTTTTCCCCCAGTCTTAAGAAATTGTTCAGGAGTTTATGCTCGAATATAGAATAATATAGAATATGCTTTTTACATTTGTGCAATGATTGAACTTACAGGGTAGTTTGATTAAATAGTGCCCGAATACTGAGTCGAATTACTTTCCGATGGCCAAATGAATTGAATTTGTGAAGGCCTAAACATTTACCAAAAGTTGCTGATTTATAAACAATTATATTTTGGGTGTTCTTGTTTGGGTTTGAGCAAGGCTTTTCTGTAACTATTTGTATTGTTTTTATTTAAATATTTTTATATCTTGTATATATTTATATTGCATTGTTGAGGAGCCTGTGACCCAATTTTGTCATTACTACACTGTAGTGTATAATATATATTTGAAGTAGCCCTCCACATTATTCATTATCCTACAGCTCTCAGGCTCAAAAGGTTTGTGACCCTGGTTTAAACTTCCTAATGTGTTCAACTGCCTTCTACAGGAATCTCTTCCCCTTGCCATGCACCGCAGAGCAGCCATACACTGCAGGAACAATTATTAGGCAGGTTGTATTTTTGAGGATTCTTTTAATTATTTAACTAGAGTGCTCTCGGCCATCCAACATGTTAATAAACCTAAATATATTAGAAAGTAAAAGTGAGGTTTCAGCTTTCTTAGGAGAATATATATGTGTTCACAATTATTGGGCAACTATTAGTGTGCAGAATTATTATGCAACTAAAGGAAAATCAAAACATTTCCCATCTGATTTATTTTCATCTGTTAAAGTGAGTATAGTAAACTAACAACTCAAAATAAACATTTCTGACATTTCAAAATATATGCAATACGAAAACACCAGCTCGGGTGAGGACAACGGGTCTCACCCTCTGCATGCCACACTGGTTTCCTACCGGAGCATTTGCCATAGACTGATATCACCGATAACCATCACAGAGCGACACAGGAGGTCTTTCCTCCCAGTGGCAATCAAACTCTTTAACTCTTCACCCCTAAGTAAAGGGCACTGAGAACTTCCACAACAACACTATGTGCAATATACAGTGGGGCAAAAAAGTATTTAGTCAGCCACCAATTGTGCAGGTTCTCCCACTTAAAAAGATGAGAGGCCTGTAATTTTCATCCTAGGTATACCTCAACTATGAGAGACAAAATGAAAAAAAAAAGATCCAGAAAATCACATTGTCTGATTTTTAAAGAATTTATTTGCAAATTATGGTGGAAAATAAGTATTTGGTCAATAACAAAAGTTCATCTCAATACTTTGTTATATACCCTTTGTTGGCAATGACAGAGGTCAAACGTGTTCTGTAAGTCTTCACAAGGTTTTCACACACTGTTGCTGGTATTTTGGCCCATTCCTCCATGCAGATCTCCTCTAGAGCAGTGATGTTTTGGGGCTGTTGCTGGGCAACACAGACTTTCAACTCCCTCCAAAGATTTTCTATGGGGTTGAGTTCTGGAGACTGGCTAGGTCACTCCAGGACCTTGAAATGCTTCTTACGAAGCCACTCCTTCATTGCCCGGGCGGTGTGTTTGGGATCATTGTCATGCTGAAAGACCCAGCCACGTTTCATCTTAAATGCCCTTGCTGATGGAAGGAGGTTGTCACTCAAAATGTCACTGTTAATGATGGTAGCCTTTGTTACTTTGGTCCCAGCTCTCTGCAGGTCATTGACTAGGTCCCCCCGTGTGCTTCTTGGATTTTTGCTCACCGTTCTTGTGATCATTTTGACCCCACGGGGTGAGATCTTGCGTGGAGCCCCAGATCGAGGGAGATTATCAGTGGTCTTGTATGTCTTCCATTTTCTAATAATTGCTCCCACAGTTGATTTCTTCACACCAAGCTGCTTACCTATTGCAGATTCAGTCTTCCCAGCCTGGTGCAGATATACAATTTTGTTTCTGGTGTCCTTTGACAGCTCTTTGGTCTTGGCCATAGTGGAGTTTGGAGTGTGACTGTTTGAGGTTGTGGACAGGTGTCTTTTATACTGATAACGAGTTCAAACAGGTGCCATTAATACAGTCAACAAGTGGAGGACAGAGGAGGCTCTTAAAGAAGAAGTTACAGGTCTGTGAGAGCCAGAAATCTTGTTTGTTTTTAGGTGACCAAATACTTATTTTCCACCATAATTTGCAAATAAATTCTTTAAAAATCAGACAATGTGATTTTCTGTTTCTCATTTTGTCTCTCATAGTTGAGGTATACCTAGGATGAAAATGACAGGCCTCTCATCTTTTTAAATGGGAGAACTTGCACAATTGGTGGCTGACTAAATACTTTTTTGCCCCACTGTACATATCAATATAATTAACACCATTGCACAACAAGTTCTCACTCCCAACCCGTCACATGTTGACGGACGGTAAGGGCCCCTCCCCGTCACTCTATTACATACAGGGTACCCCTTGGAAGTCAGTTTTCAACGGGCAGGGCGTCCCATTTACTTGCATAGAGCTCCCTGTTTGTAATAGAGGAGTTGGGATCGCGGCGAAATGCTCTCCGCAGATCCATTCTCACAGCGTTTATCAACCTTTTTCTTACTCAATATCAAACCACACTTATTGCTTTTACTTCTTTATTTTAGTTGAATAATGTAAGACTTTTGTTGCTATCAGTTATGGGGAGAGTAGGGGCTCAGAATACTGAAATCTGTATTGTTTCATAGTTTTTTCCTTCTAATTTTGTATTCTTTTCTAAACCACACACTGTAAACAACAATAACACATATGTATCCTTGCGTTTATTTATTTGTTTGATTAATAAACACAAGTTGGAGTCCGTCAGGTTGTTTAGAGAATGTTACACCCGGAAGCAAGTGTTCTCTCCACTTCGCTTGATCCATGGACAAACCCCGTGATAGTCCTCAAGCTCTGTGATTGGATATTTGAGTGTGCGCCCTTCACGCCCTTCCGTCGAATAACACTTTGAAATGGGATGGAACCACGGCAGACTGTCCAAAACTGTATTTGAACGGGTCCACCACGTCCCCCCCTCCGTCCCCAAAACTACACATGCTGGCTATTGTGTGTTTTGCAACATGATATGGCACGTCTCCACTGGGAATTGTAGTTTTAAAAGACGTTTTCATATTTCACATAATAAGAAGTTGCCAGTATTAAACTGTGTACATCCCTGGAGGTTTAGGGGATAGGAAACACTCAAATTTAAAACATATAATTAATAAATGGGTGAAAATTGCTTGTGCCCATAATGGGCAGAATTAATATCTATATGACAGCTAAGGTCAGAAGAGCTTTATTTAGCAGCTGTTCTTATGTCTGTGACCCCTCCTGTTGTTAATTGATAAGCCTGAAACATGCACTTGTCAAGGTTCAGAGGCAAATATGGCATAGCCATCGATCATCTTACATTACACATTGCATTCAGCCGACGCTTTTATCCAAAGCGACTTACAATAAGTGCTTCCCACCAACAAGATACAAACTTGAAGAAAACAGAATCATATAAGTACATCAGGTTTCATAGAGCGAAAACATTTCAAGTGCTACTCAACTGGCTTTAGATAAGCCAGTCCTTTATTAGTATATAAGTGCTTTGTTAGTAATTATATCGCTCAAAGTGGAGTCGAAAGAGAAAAGATATACTTTATTGATCCTAAGTTGGAAACATTTGCGTTACATCAGCATGTGTAACAGTTGTAAATATGCAGTGGTGTTTATTTGTAAATCATTTAGTATAATCACACAAATTCTGTGTTTTATATTTAATAATTCTGTGTTCTTTATTTATTGTTTGTTCAATACCTGACAAGGTCGGAGATGAAAAACCTGGGTCGCAGGTTCCTCAACAGTGCATTACAAGACATCTATCAATATGTGTGTATACCTCCACCATTAAACTGTCAAATTCTGCACATTTCTTAAACTATCTACATACATCTCATAAGAGTATAATACATATGTATAATATCAGTTAAAATAAGTGCTTAAACATACAGTAGTTAGCATAGCAGGAAAGCAATATATTAGTACTATGTCAGGCTTAATATTTATACCCCCAAAAGCTTTTTTCTTATTCAAAATAAGACCTTAACCTAAAGTATTATTTAATGTTTAAATAAAGCCTTATTAGTTTGTCTGTCTGTGTCTCCTATTAATATCTAATCATAATACATTTCAATAACGTGTTTTAACCACCAGGTGTCCCTTTCTATCAGCTGTGCACCGTTATGGTGTACATATACCAATTGGATCAAATATAAAAGTCAGCCTTAACTAGTATTGATACTGCAAGGAGACGTATTGTGTGAAGAGAAATTGAAGGTTTTGATTGATTGCTGATATATTTATGATCCACGTCACATTCAGTTTCGGCGGCAGTTCTCCTATTTGTCTAGAAGTCTTCTCATCAGGGCTCTATAAATAGCGAACTACGGCAGATATGTAATATTTAATGCAGCCGAACTGTGTATTACAATGCCGTTATGTGATGACCTTCAAAGAGAAAAGCAAGCAAACTCGGAATAAAGTATTATTTTATTTTTTTTGTAATGTTTTCGGATTTCACATCAACAGGAAGTCCGGTTAACTATAATGTCCGTGCGCAACAATACCCCAACCCATAGATCCGCGGGTGAATAATAATCCCCACATCACACACATCCCTTCACATTTAAATTTAAATGTACATTAAACTTTATCTCGTGAGGCCTTCAAAAATGTTTTAAAATATAATTAGGGTTGTAGTTGAAGAGTTTGTGGGGAGCGTTCTCTATTATCAACGCTATGGGAGGTCTATGAAGGGACGCCCTGCCCGTTGGAAAACTGACTTCCAAGGGGTACCCTGTACGTAATAGAGTGGCGGGGAGGGGCCCTGACCGTCTGTCAATATGTGACGGGTTGGGAGTGAGAACGTGTTGCATTGCAATACACTCGCTGCTATATATATATATATATATATATATATATATATATATATATATATATATATATATATATATAACATAAATATGTGCAATATTATATTATATTATTAGTATTATTAATAATGCTATGATAACGTACAATTACGTAACTGCCACTACGTTTTATTTTTTGCAGTACCAACTACTAAATACTGCTAATAATCATTGCATTGATTGTGTGACCATCTATGTTTCTACGTTTCATGTTGTCTGTGGATGTTTAATTGCTCTTTTTGCTGCACTTTTAGTTTACAGTTTTGCTGCTGTGTTCATTGTAAACTTATTGTATTTTGTTACTCTGGCACAACAATTTCCTTCGGGATGAATAAAGTCTTATCTTATCTATCTTATCTTAAGGGTTAAGGTCAGTTGAGAAAGGGTTAAGATCAGATGAGGAAGGGTTTCGGTCAGGTGAGGAAGGGTTAATGTCAGGTGAGGAAAGGGTTAATGTCAGGTGAGGAAGGGTTAAGGTCAGGTGAGGAAGGGTTAAGGTCAGGTGAGGAAGGGTTAAGGTCAAGTGAGAAGGGTTAAGGTCAGATGAGGAAGTGAGGAAGGGTAAGGTCAGGTGAGGAAGGGTGAAGGTCAGGTGAGGAAGGGTGAAGGTCAGGTGAGGAAGGGTTAAGGTCAGGTGAGGAAGGGTTAAGGTCAGGTGAGGAAGGGTTTAGGTCAGATGAGGAAGGGTTAAGGTCAGGTTGAGGAAGGGTTAAGGTCAGGTGAGGAAGGGTTAAGGTCAGGTGAGGAAGGGTTAAGGTCAGGTGAGGAAGGGTTAAGGTCAGGTGAGGAAGGGTTAAGGTCAGGTGAGGAAGGGTTAAGGTCAGGTGAGGAAGGGTTAAGGTCAGGTGAGGAAGGGTTTAGTCAGATGAGGAAGGGTTAAGGTCAGGTGAGGAAGGGTTAAGGTCAGGTGAGGAAGGGTTAAGGTCAGATGAGGAAGTGAGGAAGGGTTAAGGTCAGGTGAGGAAGGGTGAAGGTCAGGTGAGGAAGGTTAAGGTCAGGTGAGGAAGGGTTAAGGTCAGGTGAGGAAGGGTTTAGGTCAGATGAGGAAGGGTTAGCTCAGGTGAGGAAGGAGGCCATGTCATTATTCTTTCCTCTTTAAGGCCTTTACTGGTTAACCACACAGTGGAGTACTTTGAATCATGCGATGGAGCAGTGTACTTCATAAAATCATGGTCCTCCTGAAGATGCAGACCGTTTCCTGTTAGGGTTAGGTCCACTGATGGAAGAAAGTGTCTTCTAAAAACTGGCAGTAGGTTCAGGAGTTGATTTTGAGTCCATCTTCAACCTGAAGAGGTCCAACTAGCTCCTCCTTAATAGTACCAGCCCATACCAGAACCTACCTCCACCTTGCATGGCGTCTGAGTCGAAGTGGAGCTCTGGGCCCGGTACTGATCCAGCCATGGCCCATCCATCTCACTTGCCTAATAATTGTGCACACAGTGTATGTTTGATGGCAGCCACAACACTACATCTCATTATCTGGATCACAAGCAAAACTTTTCTTTTAAAGATCAGTCCAGGCAACAACAGCAACATGCCTCTTATCCAAACAAACAGAAGCAATACAATCAACAGCAGTCTTACCAGGGAATGTGAAAAAACACTCTGTGCTGCACACGCAATCCCCAGGAGGACTTGCTGACTCCTGCCCACTTTGTAAGACTTCGCCCTGAAAGCACACATTTTGTTGAAAGACTAGAAAAATGCTTTTTACTTAATTAAACCACTACAAATGCTGCCCAACTATTTCAACTCTGCTCAAACTTTTACAATAAAAATATACACGGTTCTTGATTCTTGAGTGTCAAAAGAACACTCAAAGCTAATTTATGTACCATTTGGTTCAGCCGTCACATATTGAGGCAGTCCATCGTCCATGTGTATATGACAAACAAGTGACACACACCAATGCAATGAAACCAACATTTCATTTCTCATCACTAATGTACACTGCGTTAACGACATATTTGCATGCTCCATTCAGACTGCATATGTTTAATCTATGGAAGATTTTGACCCAAATTGCATAACTCCTTCAAATTCAGTAAATATGGATTCACCATGAAAACAACTACAAATCTGCTGCGGTAACTGACAGTTTCCTGACTTTGGCTACGTAGGTAAATAAATAAAATATAATAAAGTACTTTAATTAGGACACATTTTATAATACTGTCTCTGCTGACAGATAAAGGGACAGACCTCAGTACCTGTCTGGGTTTAGGAACCGTTGCTGTTGGGTCCTCAGGAGGATGTGATGGAACCACTTTTTATTACTTTTGCCAGATCTTCAGTGCTGATCCTCACACGTTTCAGGGGGATGAAACACTCTTTCATAACCTGTGGAAATTAACATAGTAAACAGGCAAACAATGCACGTATCAACATCAATAAACAAATCTATATGTAAACATTGAAGTATACCGGAAGCATAACAAACCTGCGGGTGAACCCTCCTCTTTCTGTTCGTCTCCACGGACTGTTGAGGCCCCTCAGGGTGCCCCTCTCCCTCAGGGTGCCTCAGCTGTAAGATAAGACAAACGGGTTCCTGGGCTGCCAATATCCATGAAATGACATTCTGGATGTGTCGTTTTGGGGATAGGGACGGTACCGTTGGTCCAGTATAGGGACAACACTCATGTAGCCAACTAGCCCCTGCCTCAGTGATGTGTGTCCTTATATTTAATATAATTACCGTAGTATTATTTATATAGTTATTTTTATTTTCTCATTAAGTATATACAGGGTTCCTGCAGGTTTCGCCAACTCAAATTTAAGACTTTTTAAGACCTTTTTAAGACCACTTGAATAGAATTTAAGGCCTATTTCACGGCAAGAAAGTATGAAGGAAAATTGCTATGAAAGCAGAAATATGTCCCATAATTACTTACAAAGTAAATGTATTCATGTTCAACATAAGAACAATGACTGAATATAACAGCATAACAGTACAGAACTGTGTTAGTGTGTTAGACAACAAGTGTGTTTGTATGTGTGTGTGTCTGTGTGTGCTTGAGTGTGTGTGTGTGTTAGGGCTGTGCAATTAATCGTATTTTAAATCGCAATTACGATTTTGGCCTGCACAATTACGAAAACAACATAATCGAAAAAAAACGATTATTTTGCTCTACAACATATTTGTTCTAATTAATTTTAGTCTAATTTATTTATCATATTTATATATGTTAAGTAGCTTGTGGAAGTACGCTCCAAAATATTTGTTGATCTTGTCTATTGGTATTTATTATTTTGATATTATTTATTTAAATGTATCATTTATTTCAATTGAATTATACGTTCAGGGTAATCAACAGTTAAAAAGATACTGTTCAAATTATTATTTGTTTTAAAGTTCAATAAATGGATGTTTTCAAAGTCAATGAATAATCGTATTTAATAATCATGATATTAATTATTGACCAATATAATCGTGATTATTTCCATAATCGAGCAGCCCGTGTGTGTGTGTGTGTGAGAGAGAGAGAGAGAGAGAGAGAGAGAGAGAGAGAGAGAGAGAGAGAGAGAGAGAGAGAGAGAGAGAGAGAGAGAGAGAGAGAGAGAGAGAGAGAGAGAGAGAGAGAGAGAGAGAGAGAGTCTACAGCACCTCCGCTTTTAGGGTTGACGTAGACCCAAACGTCGCCCGGAAGTCCCCCGGTGTTGTTCCGGGAGCTGCTGCACTAGCTAACGCTACATTAGCTAAACAAATGCTAATTTATTTTGCAAAAGGTGCAGCGGGCTTCAAACACGTTCCCCTCCACAAGTTTCAACCAAGCACTAAATTCGATGTTTTCCAACCAAATACGGTTTAACTGACACTTCCCCATATTAATTTGTAAGTAGATTCGAAGATACATCTGTTTCTGACTGCCGCTAGCTGAAGCTTGGTTGCTAGGTTACTAGCTGGGTGTTCTCCAATAAGGGGCCGGGGGAAACAAAGTTAGTGATGACTGGTTCCATGTTGATACAAATTGTTGGGGGGAACTGAAAGGCTATTACTGTACTGGTTACTTTGCAGCCCGGACATTTCCCCCAAAAACACATTTAGACGCTATCACAACACAGAAGTACCTTTCAAATCTGATCATTTTTAAGACCTTCTAAATCATATTTAAGACATTTCTTATTTTTTTGGTCATATTTAAAACCTTTTTAAGGCCTTAAATTCAGATTATTAAATGTAAGACTTTTTAAGACCTCGTGGGAACTCTGTATATAATTGTGGGTGTATGTTTAAGTGCATATTACGTGTACTATAATAATATATTATTATTAGTTGTAGTAAAACTGTATTGCTAATGATTTGCGAACGCTACTGTAATTGTTTGTATGTACACATTTTCCTGTGCTCTGTTCAGCATAATTACTAAATGAATAAAATTAAGAAAAAACAACAACGCTCCCTGATCATTCAAATGTAAATTCCTTAAGAAAAGCTTTTCCCATAAATATCTTAACCCCTACAGTGTGAAGGCCATTACCTGCCAGCTCTGTCGTTCAGGCTCTGCCTTCACATCGGGCCCCGGAGCAGGTCCCTGGGGGGGCGGTGGTGACCCCAGGTACAGAGAGGTGGCAGTCCAGATCAGCTGCAGCAGGAGGGGCATCCCCGCATCGTCACTCAAATGAATCTGCACACATAGGCAATTACAAAAACATTTCAGCAGACGTTTTACTCACAAAACCTCGGCCATAACCTGCAGAAACGTGAATCGACATTTCCCCTCCACAGATAACTTACCCCATCTTTGGCCCACAGGTCATGGCAGTTTGAAGGAAAGTGATTATGAATGGAAAAGTATTGCAGACCTTCAAAAAAATATACATAGAAACGTCAGAGCATTTTCTTACTTATTAATTAAAAAACATATTGTATAAAACCCCTTGTTGTTGTTGCTACTTTCCTTTCATTATTCTGAAATGGACCAATCTGCACAATGACTACTTTAACTATATTTTGATGATATTACTTTCCTTTTTTTTTTTTTTAAATGCAGTATTTTTAGTTGTTACAGAGTATTCCTACACTCTGGTACTTCTACTGTTATCTAAGTACCAGATCTGAGTACTTTTTCCACATCTGCATATTTCTTTACTTGCCTAAATGTACCGCCAAGTTAGGCGCAGACTATAATGTTCATTCGATTTTGTGTGTTTATTTATGTGAGTAAATGACCAAAACAGCTCGGCAGCAGCTCCAAGAGAGGATACTGACCTTCTACAGGTGCTCCATAAAGAGGATCCTGACCTTCTACAGGTGCACCCTAGAGAGCATCCTGACCTTCTACAGGTGCACCCTAGAGAGGATCCTGACCTTCTACAGGTGCACCATAGAGAGGATCCTGACCTTCTACAGGTGCACCCTAGAGAGGATCCTGACCTTCTACAGGTGCACCATAGAGAGGATCCTGACCTTCTACAGGTGCACCATAGAGAGGATCCTGACCTTCTACAGGTGCACCACAGAGAGGATCCTGACCTTCTACAGGTGCACCATAGAGAGCATCCTGACCTTCTACAGGTGCACCATAGAGAGCATCCTGACCTTCTACAGGTGCACCATAGAGAGTATCCTGACCTTCTACAGGTGCACCACAGAGAGGATCCTGACCTTCTACAGGTGCACCATAGAGAGCATCCTGACCTTCTACAGGTGCACCACAGAGAGGATACTGACCTTCTACAGGTGCACCATAGAGAGCATCCTGACCTTCTACAGGTGCACCATAGAGAGCATCCTGACCTTCTACAGGTGCACCATAGAGAGTATCCTGACCTTCTACAGGTGCACCATAGCTGCATCACGGCCTGGTACGGCAGCTTCTCCGCCCTCAATCGTAAGGCTTTACAGAGGGTGGTGAAAACTGCACAGCACATCACCAGGACGGAGCTGCCATCCATGGAGGACCTTTACTCCCAGCGGCTCAGGAAAAAAGCCCTCAGGATTATAAAGACCCCCATCACCCCAGCCACAAACTGTTCAGTCTGCTGCCGTCTGGCAGGTGTTACCGCAGCATCCGGACTAAAACCACCAGACTCGGGGAAAGTTTCATCCCACAGGCCATAATACTGTTAAACACCTGAACCTTTTCAATAAACAATTAATCTGTTTGCATCTTGCTAATTATTTATCCAATATATCATATTGCATTTACTTGTATATGGACTCTTATTGCACTATTTCTATTTGATTTGTATTTACTTGCACATCTCAAAACATTGGTTTTATCCGTTGTATGTCCTTAATATATTCATGTTGCATTGTTGGAGGAGCCGGTGACTTAAGTTTCTCCTTGCCATATTTACACCGTAGCTAATGTGCAGATGATGATAAAGCCTTGAATCTTGAATAACAAATCTTACATGTCCAGCGCTATGCTGTGTCGGCTTTTGGCCCATAGAGGGCAGCATAGGCCAGCTAATTGTGCCTTTCTTTATATATCAGATTTATTGTGTGTATTGCTACTTGCCATCCCATTACTATACATGTATATAGATGTTTTACTTTGTCTTTGCATTTCAGATACAACACACAACTTTTCACTGTTCAATTTTATAACCTGGAAAGTCAATGAAGTTTGTACATGTTGGAACAGACGTTCTTCAGCATCCGTCAGTCACACACACCGTGTCCTCAACATATATAATGACTGTTGTGGAAAGAACACAATTGATCTGTTTCATAAAAATAAATAAACCTTTATATATAGTTTAGTGTACTGAAAATAAATCATAATACATACCTATCCTGGCAGCTACAAGGCGAAACTCCTGCCGCAAGGCATTCTGGTCTTCTGCTGCAATGTCCAGACGTGGAGGGAAGTCCACGACAAGCACCTTTACAAAAGGACAATTAATATTGTAACACTCTCAATATTAAATGTCATTCACATTGAAAACATGAACAACATGCTTACGTTGGGGCAGCTGAGCAGGACTCTGGTCAGGAGAGAGACAAAATCGGCACCAGCCGCTCCGGGGGTCCGGCTCTTTCCCAAGTTAATGCCGGGGGCCAGAACACAGACAGCATCGGGGGTCGAAGGCAGAACAGCTCCCTCAAACTCGCTCTTCAGAACCTGTGCGCCCCCCCCTGGTGTCGCCATGAGTCCGAAGGAAAGTCCCCCCCGAGGCATCTCCACAAATCCATCCACGACGGATCTGAGATGAGAGTCTCCAACCAGCAGCACAAACTGAAAAACATACCATTTATTTTGTTGATGAAAACAAACGTTTCCACAAACAATGTTTTATTTATTGGGCCTTCATATTTCAGATGTATTTGATATAATAATAATAATAATAATAATAACTTTTATTTATATAGCGCTTTTCAATAACCCAAAGTCGCTTACAAAAAAAATTAAAAGTACAGAAAGGGGGTGAACAGGCAGAAGACAACATATTGGACAAGAAAATTGAACATGAACATTACATGAACAGGCAGAGGACAACACAGGGGGGGAGCAAGCATAGGACAACGAGCAAAAGACAACATAATGGAAAAGAGGAAAGAAAAAGTTGATGAATGTATGAATAAGAGATGCAGCGTGGGGTGAATAAGAGATACAGCGTGGGGTGTGAGTGAAGTCAGTGGGTTGGGGGGTAGGGTAAGTTGAAGGCTTGGGAGAAGAGGTATGTTTTCAGCTGGGTTTTGAAGGTAGACAGTGTGGGAGAGTGGCGGACAGATTGGGGGAGGGAGTTCCAGAGGCGGAGTGCTGATCTGGAGAATGCTCTGTTGCCAAATGTTTTGAGTCTTGATGGTGGTACTGTGAGGGAGAGAGTGGAGGAGGATCGGAGGGCTCGGGGGGGGTTGTAGGGGATGAGGAGGTCAGAGAGGTAGGGGGGGGCTAGGTGGTGAAGGGCTTTATAGGTGAGGAGGAGTGTTTTGAAGATGATGCGTTGTTTGATGGGGAGCCAGTGAAGAGAGCGGAGAACGGGAGTGATGTGTTCACGGGTCCGGGTGTGGGTGAGGAGGCGGGCAGCAGAGTTTTGTACCATTTGGAGTCTATGGAGGGAATGGGAGGAGATGCCAGTGAGGAGGGCGTTGCAATAGTCGAGGCGGGAGGTGATGAAGGCATGGATGAGGGATTCAGCAGCACGGGGGGGGAGGTAGTGTTTGATTTTGGCAATGCGGCGGAGGTGGAAGTAGGAGATCTTGATGATGGAGCTGACATGGGGGTCAAAGGAGAGGGTGGGGTCCAGGATAACGCCAAGATTGCGTGCCAGGGGGGAGGGGGTGATGGTCGAATTCTCAATGGTGAGTGAAATGGGTCCTGTTTTATTGAGGGTTGATCTGGTGCCTATGATGAGTAGCTCTGTTTTATCACTGTTGAGTTTAAGGAAATTGTGAGTCAGCCATGTTTTTATTGAAGAGATGCAGGTTTCGATATGGGTGAGGGGAGGGTTGTGAGGGGATTTGGTGGTGATGTAGATCTGGGTGTCATCGGCGTAACAGTGGAAATCAAGGTTGAGGTTGCGAATAATGTGACCAAGGGGGAAAAGATAGCAGATGAAGAGGAGGGGGCCGAGGACTGAGCCCTGGGGGACCCCCTGTGTGACTGGGGAGAGGGCGGATGTGTGGCCAGAGAGGGAGATGAATTGTTGCCTGTCGGTGAGGTAGGAGGTGAGCCAGTCGAGAGCGGAGCCCTCAACACCCTGTTGGCGCAGCCTTTGTAGGAGGATTGAGTGATTCACAGTGTCAAAGGCTGCGCTGAGGTCTAGTAGTAGCAGGATGTTGAGGGCACCGGAGTCTGCAGAGGAGAGGAGATCGTTGATTACTTTGACCAGGGCTGTTTCAGTGCTGTGGAGTGGGCGAAAACCAGACTGGAGGGGTTCATAGAGGTTGTTGGACTGGAGGTGGGTGTGGAGCTGGGTGGCGACAATACGCTCCAGTGTTTTGGAGAGGAATGGCAGGTTGGAGATGGGGCGGTAGTTGGAGAGGTTGGCTGGGTCAAGGGTGGGCTTTTTGAGGATGGGGGTGATGGAGGCAAGTTTGTAGATGGAGGGAACAAGACCAAGGGATAGAGATTGGTTGAAGAGGGTGGTGAGGTGGGGGATGAGGACAGGGAGGCAGGCCTTAGTTAGGGTCGTAGGGAGGGGGTCAAGAAAGCAGGTGGTTGTTTTGGATGAGGTGATGATGGCTAGGATGTGGGAGGAGTCAACAGGAGAGAAGGCAGTGAGGGGAGGGAAGGGCGGGTGGACTGGGAGAGGAGGGGGGGCGTGGGGGTTGGAGGAGATAGTGGTCATGGCAGTTAGGGAGCTGTTGATTTGTGAAACTTTGTTGTTGAAGGCGAGGAGGAAGGAGTTGCATAGGTCAGGGGAGGAGGGTGGATTGATGTCAGGTGGCTGGAGCAATTTATTGATGGTGGAAAACAGGATGCGGGGGTTCCGGTTGGTGCTGTCGATGAGGGTGGAGAAGTGGGCAGATTTGGCGGCTTGGAGAGCATCACGGTAGGAGGAGATGTGAACTTTATAGGCTTCGGCGTGGACGGTGAGGTGGGTTCGTTTGAACAATCTTTCAAGTTGACGGCCGGTCTGTTTCATGGTACGGAGTTCCGGGGTGTACCAGGGGGCGGGGTTGGTGAATGAAACAGAGGAGGTTTTCCAGGGGGCCAGAGAGTCGAGGGAGTCAGAGAGAATTGAGTTGAGTGTGGTGGCATAGTCGTCAGGGGAAGAGGGGGCAGAGTCGGGCGGGAAGGCAGAGGATATGAGCTGGGAGAGCGTGAGGGGGTTGACTGCCTTGATGTTGCGGTAGGAGATGGTGCGTTTTTTGGGGTTGTGGGGGGAGGGTAGAGGGGCGGAGAAGAGGATGCAGAGATGATCAGAGAGTGGGAAGGGGAGGGGCTGGGGGTTAGATAATGGTAGAAAGGAGGAGCAGACTAAGTCCAGAATGTGGCCTTTGGTATGGGTGGGGAAGTCAATGTGTTGGGTGAGGTGGAAGCAGTCAAGGAGGGAGAGGAAGTCAGATGTCAGGGGGGCATTGGGCTGATCCATGTGGATGTTGAAGTCGCCGGTAAGTAGGAGGTGGGAAGATAGAGAGGATGCAATGGTGAGTAGTTCAGACAGTTCAGAGAGGAAAGAGGGGTGTGGCTTCGGGGGACGGTAGATTAGAACAGTAGTGATAGAGTTGGGGAGGGAGAAAGCAAGGTGTTCAAAGGATGAGATAGGTGGGAGGTTGAGGTTCAGTTCAGTGATGTGTAGGGATTGTTTGTGGAGAACAGCGAGACCACCCCCGCGCCCGGAGAGGCGGGGTCTGGCAGTGAAACTGTAGTTGGAGGGAGTGGCTTGGTTGAGAGCGTAGAAGTCCAGGGGCTGTTGCCATGTTTCACAGAGGAGAAGCAGATCAATGTTATTGTCCAGTAGCAGTTCGTGTATAACAGGTGATTTGTTGGAGAGGGAGCGGCAGTTCAGGAGTGCGAGGGAGATGGATGGTGGAGCAGGGGAGGGGGTACAAAGGTTGTTGAGGTTGGCAGTGCGGTGGATGGGGATGGCGGGGGGGTGGGGGATAGTCCAGAGTGAGGGGATGGGTGAACCGTCAGGGAGGTGTCGGTTGCGGGGGAGGCCAGCGCCCCGGTGGATGTAGCGGCGTCGGCGGAGGATCCCAGCGGCGCTAGCTGCGGTGGCAGTAGCAGCAGGGAGACGATGGTTGTTGTTGAGGCTGTGGAGGTCAGCAGCAGTGTAGATGAGAGGGCGAGAGGTTGGTGGTGTAGTAGGCTGAAGCAGCGGGAGAGATAGTCCAAGCAGCAGATGAAAGGTAGCAGCAGATGAGAGTAGCCAAGGTAGTGTATTTGCAGTGGTTATTAACTGATTGGCTAGGAGTTGGTAGGCAGTGAGATATGTGAAGGCAGCAGTGGACCAGGTGTTGGAGTGAGTGATGCGTGTGGTGTTGGTTACCCCAGACCGTCCCTGCGGCACCATGTCTGGACCTAGCTACCCAACAGTAGACGAGCTGGTGGGGAGTGGAGGCTCCCCGCAAGAACGCCGGCTGGGCAGCCAGACAGAGTGAGTGTTGTTGTTGTTGATGTACGGCGCACAACAGGTCGGTCCAGGTTGGCACAATCACCATCACAAAACACACAGCGTACTCACCCGAGTCCAGAGCAGCGATCAACACACCCAGAGCCAGGAAAAACAATCCAGTGGTGTAATAAGGTAGTCCAATTGTGACGGGAGCCAGCTGTTAGCTTCGGTGGCTAACGTAGCATACAGACCGGGTAATCAAGGTGACGGAGTGGAGCCAGCTGTTAGCTTTGATGGCTAACGTAGCATACAGTCCAGTAGTGAGGGAGCCTATGAATGGAAACGGAGCTGGAGAGATGCACAACGGAGTGAAGAGCAGCCTTGGATCGGCGAAAACCAGCATAGAGACCCGTAGACAAAACAAACAAACATCCAGAAACAGTCCGGGGGTAGAAGCGGCAGTCAACAGACAAGACGCCAGCGTTGCTCTAGCACCGGAGGGACAGACGTAATATGAATTATGTCCATAGTTATCACGCAATTAATCGCAAATGAATAAACAACAAATGTTATTATACTTATACTAGCTGATTACATTCATTTTATGATTCACTACATTTGTCTGACAGATTTGAAAGATTCAGATGAGTTGCTAATACAAAATATAAATCAACTAATAAAAAAAACATGTACATGTAAGTATTGGTTAAGACATCCAGCAGCAGTATATCAAGTTATTCAAATTATTGACACCTTTACCAGCTGTGATGAACATATTAATACTTCAATAATCAAAATCCAGTTATTTAACATATATGATTCTGAAATGAGGCATCACAGAAAACGATTACTTCTGTTACTTTGAGTACGTTTTGATGCCAATACTTTGGTAATTTAAATTAAGTGAAACGCAGGAAGTTGAGTTGAGTACGGTTTTACCTTTTCCCCTGGATATCTGTCAGGAATGACCAACTGGTGGGGATGATCAGTCAAGGAGGATGTCGGCCATGTCCGCGCTTCATGACGGTAACCTGTACCGTAACCTTCATTATCGGAAGAAAGAACATTTATGGAATGGAGAAAATAACCATGAGAATCAGAAAACAATTTCATTCTGTTGATGAAAGATTGGAAGAATGGGTCAATTATAGAACACAAAACATTGATAATGACCAGGTGGAAAGATCTGTCAATGAATGTAAGCCTGAGTGTGAATGTCTCATTTATTTAGGTAGCTATCTGTGTTTATTTGGTTACAGTATGTATGCCTTGTAATTCAATAATTGTTTTAAATGCAAATCAAAAATCAAAAATTTAAATAAAAATTGTAAAAAGACATTAATGTAAAATTACAGTTAACAGGAATTGTGCAAACAAATCAGAAGGAACACGTTTCTGTTTACATACATGTTGAACTGGCAGCTGGTTGGGCCTTTTGTACGGCCCAATTCTTCTTAGCAGCCTGAGATCGACGGTACGATTTAAGTCTTGGCATCTTAAGGAATTACCAAAAGAATTATTAAATCAGACACGCATTACAAAATACATTTAGCCAACAATAATTGGATGTTGATATCACTGCTATTATAACAATAAAGGCTTGAAAACTATACATACAAATGAAAAGAGACAACAAAATGTGAAATGTTCAACTGGTGGAGAGAATAACAACACATATGAAAGGTGTGATTGTATATCAGGTTTATTCCCACAATTATAAAAAGTTATAAAACCAAATATTCCCTCCTGAACTCTACCTTAATTAAAATATTGACTAATATGAACTAATTTTTTTTTCTAAATCGTTGAAAAAACTGAAAACCCAGTGGCGAGCCGTCAAGGCCCTCTAGGGCCTAAGATATTCTAAAAAATAATATTTGAAAACATTAAAAAATATATATTTTTCATTAGGTTTACCAAAATAACTTGATCTAATTGTATTTAAAATAACATTTCCAAAGAAAAAAAATCCTTTGAATCTGCCTGTTCAGTTTCTGTTGGAATATGATGGGTTATATGAAAGAAGCTCCTTTAGCCGTCTCTGCGAGTTATGTGAAGACGGGAGAGCTTGTTGTTCCCTCTTTACATTCACAGAGGGCCCGCTATAGTAACTCAATGAGAGATTAATGTCAAATGACAGTACAATTGACTAATCATATCTTCCCTCTAAATGGGTGGGCTTTATTTTCGCGGACTTTATGACAAGTTCCGCCTGCTGTGAAGTCTATGCAAGTGGTGCACTGACGCGTCCTAAAACCCGGAAGTAAGCTGCGCTCGGGTTCCCTCGACAAAAAAGCAATGGGATTTCTCCATAGGATTTTGGAAAATAGCTGGAAATAAGGTCGGTGGAAAACGAACCTGTTAGATAAATGCACGTTTTGTTCAGCCGGATAATATGCACATATCTACCCTACTTTTATTATTTTTGAAACATAAATCTAAATCGATAGATTTATGATCTTTACCTACAGGGTAACTTGGAGTGGGTCCGAGTCTGACCCTTGTCAATTAACTACAGGGGTCCCTCAGGGCTCTGTTCTTGGTCCCCTCCTCTTCTCAGGGCTCGACATTATAAATGGCCCGCGGGCCCGGAAGCACTATTTAGACAACCCGGCCCAGCATAACGTACTTTCCACTTGCCCGCTCGGGCCACTAAATATATTGCTTTTTTTTTAAAAATTGTTCTGTGGTATTGGTATTTTGACTAGCAATTTTGTTAAATTGTTTCTTTTATTAACGCTACAACATAGCGTTTCGTGAGTCGGTTGTCGTTGTTGGGTGAAAAGCAAACAGCTGTTTGCTGCGGAGCGCAGCGCGAGCAGGCTCCTCCTCCTCCTTCGTTCACTACAGACTATCGCGCCACCTAACCATTCGCCAAAATGTTTTTAATACCAGCGGTAACCGGTCAAGCGCCAACCGGCCAAGCACCGGGCAAAAAACAATCTTCAAATAAAAGAAAGTCACCGGAGGAGTTCAAGGAGAGTGACAGGGAGTATGAGAAGAAGAGGGAGAGCACCTTTCAGCCAGCTTGATCGATGGAGTTGGCTTCTAAAACCGTCCTAAAACCCTTTTTATAATCTATCGATTAGATTTATGATTCGAAAATAATAAAAGTAGGGTAGACATGTGGATATTATCCGGCTGAACAAAATTTGCATTTATCAAACAGGTTTGTTTTCCATAGACCTTATTTCCAGCTATTTTCCAAAACCCTGTGGAGAAATCCCATTTCTTTTTTGTCGAGGGAACCAGCAGCTTACTTCCTGGTTTTAGGACGCGTCACTGCACCTCTCAATATGATGCCAATATAAACAAGGTATTTTGTCGGCTCTGTACATCAATGCCGACCTATGCTGACAAGTAGGCCTAAGTTAAGAGTAGAATATATAAAGGTATTGGCTATAGGGAAATGTCCCAGCAGTTTAGGACAATGAAGGTTCTAATCTAATCTATTACATAGCCATTACATTTCTAACTCCTGATGACAGGAAGTCAGAAAGCGCATTATACAAATAATAATACTCAAAATAGTAGCAGACATTTTCGTGTACCCCAGTTTTACTAACCCCTACAGTTTTCGTGTACTTTTGACTGTGAGTCTCTTAGTGGCAGCTCATAGTCTTGATTCTTGTGGTTAAACTTTTCGCTCTGTATTTTGATGGTAGTGGTGTTGAATCCTGGATTTTTCATTAATTCGTCACTTCTTTTACGTTCCCACAGAACTAAACTGCATTCTCAATTACGTTTAGCTAGAAACGTATTTTCTCCCACGTTAAGTTTGTCATCAACGTATCTTAAATACGTTTATTTTTTACATATCTTCTAGAAAAATATTTTCTCCAACGTTACGTTAGTTATGAACGTATCCTAAATACATTTATTTTCTACATATTTTTGCCATTTATTGTCTTGCATATTTGTTATAGGCTATAATAAACAAAATATATGCTTACAAATGTTACATAGTCTTTGTCAGCATATTTTTGTCACGTTATGCACCCCTTGCTATCTTACAAAATAAAAGTCTCACATTCATGATACTTGCTCCATTCATTGGTACTAGTCCTACAACCATACCCTAAAAAATGCTTGAGGGTGGGAATAAGAGAACCATCTTTTTGGGTGGGGTGCATTTTATGACAGGCCTGCTTATCACAATATGCACCCCCTTGCTATCTTACAAAATACAATGGTCACATTCATGAAACTTGCTCCATTCATTGGTATTAGTCCTACAACTATACCCTGAAAAATGCTTGAGGGTGGGATGAATAGAAACATATTTTTTAGGGGGGTGCATATTGTGATAAGCAGGCCTGTCATAAAATGCACCCCACCCAAAAAGATGCTTCTATTCATACCACCCTCAAGCATTGTTTAGGGCAGGGGTGTCCAAAGTACGGCCCGCGGGCCAACTGCGGCCCGGGATCCATTTGTTATTGGCCCGCAGCAAATTATAAAAATAGAATAGAATGTGGCCCACACATGAAACTTGCACTTGACTTTATTGTAGTTCTTAGTTTGACCAGTAGGTGGAGCTACTCACTAGCTGCAGTCCTAATGCAGCTTCTCCACAAAAAAAAGTTTCAAATAAAAAAAATCCGTGACGACAAAATGGCAGAACCAAAGAAACGCAAGATAGCAAGTGAATGCAGAAAATGTCAAACACAGTGGGAAAATGAATATTTCTTCAAAGAAGTCAGGGGGAAATGTGTCTGTTTGATTTGCAATGAAACGGTTGCAGTGATGAAAGAGTACAATGTACGACGACACTACGAAACCAAGCATCCGACCTTCACGTCCTACACTGCTGCTGAGCGAGAGGAGAAAGTCAAGCAAATGATAGCTAACCTGCAGGCTCAACAACAGTACTTTTACCGTGCTAACAAAACACAAGAAAATGCTACAATAGCTAGCTATGAGGTAGCTCAACTCATAGCGCGCCACGGGAAAGCTTTCTCAGACGGTGACTTCGTTAAACAGTGCCTCATTAAAGTCGCTGGAATAATGTGCCCGGAAAAGATGCAGGAATTCAACAACGTGAGCATGTCCAGAAACACAATTGTGCGGCGAATCGAAGACTTGTCAGCTAACATACAAAATCAAGTGTCACATAAAGCTTGTGCTTTTGATTTTTACTCGATTGCATGTGATGAAAGCACAGATGCCACAGACACCGCACAACTGTTAATTTTTTTGCGGGGAGTTGACGATAACTTTTGCATTACGGAGGAGCTGCTTGATCTTCGGAGTCTAAAGGGCACAACAACGGGTAAGGACATTTTTGAAGCCGTGTCAGGTGCAATTAACAAGATGCAACTTAAATGGGACAAGCTGTGTGGAGTTGCAACGGACGGGGCTCCCGCTATGACAGGCGAGCGCAAAGGAATGGCATCTATGGTGTGCGCCAAGGTGCGAGAGAGTGGAGGCGAGGCTGTAAAATTGCACTGTATCATCCACCAAGAAGCTCTCTGTGCCAAGACAGTCCAGCTTGGCGATGTGATGACCACAGTTGTGAAAACTGTCAACATAATTCGAGCACGAGGGCTCTACCACAGAGAATTTCAAGCTTTCCTATCTGATGTCGATGCTGAATACGGGGACGTACTCTATCATTGTGATGTGCGCTGGCTTAGTCGCGGCTCCGTGCTTAAGCGGTTTTATTCCCTGAGATCAGAAATTGACCAGTTTTTGAAAGAGAAGGACCGACCTCTTCATGAACTGAGTGATCCTCTATGGTTGGCAGACCTGGCCTTTCTAGTTGATCTTACTGGTCATCTTAACTCACTGAACAAGAGCCTACAAGGCAAAGACCAGCTTGTACCACAACTTTATGCACACATGAAAGCATTCTGTGCGAAGCTTCGTCTTTTTGAGACACAACTACGCAACTTCAACCTTGCGCACTTCCCTACGCTGTCCGAAATCAAATGTGCTCATCCAAAGGCCGACCTCTCTGCTAAAAAAGGGAAATATGTGTCTGTGATCACAACTCTTATGACAGAATTCAATCAGCGCTTCCAAGATTTTTCTGTCATTGAGAAAGAAATCAAGCTGTTCTCAACTCCCTTCCTGATGGATGCAGAAGAAGTGGAAGAGAGTCTGCAATTAGAACTCATCGAAATGCAGTGTGATGATTCTCTGAAGAATCAACATCAGCTCCTCTCCCTACCCGACTTCTACCAGAGCTTGGAAAAGGCCAAGTTTCCTCTGATGCGACGCCACGCAAAAAGAATGACGAGTCTGTTTGGCACAACATACATATGCGAGCAAACATTTTCTCTGTTAACTCTGAACAACAGCAGATTGAGAACCAAAATGACCGACAGCCATCTCGGTGATGTCCTTCGCATCTCAACCACCAAACTTACTCCTGACCTGCCAGCCATCCTTCAGTCCAGAGCGCAGCATCACTGCTCCCATTAAGTGCAACGCTGTTCCCATTGTAGGTGAGTTAAAATATATTGCACAGTATTCATGTGTTCAAAAGCCCAATTACTTAATAAATTCAGTCAATTAAAGTTGATAACCTTTTTCTAAAAAACGTTAGCTGATTTGTTAACAACCGCAATAAATTATTTGCATAACTAGGTTAAATAAAGCCCACCCTTTCCCTTGTCCTTTTATTTTTCCCTCTTTATACAGGGCTGTGAAGGGGGTCCCCATCCTGACAAAGAAGCAATCTGAGGCTGCAGTTTTGAGAATGAGCTGCCAACCCTTTTTGTAAAAAAAATTAAAACCCATACATAGAAAGATGTGATGTATAAAGTTTTTTCTTTAAGTATAATAAATTATCAAGAATAATTTACCTACATTTGATTGATTTTATTTGAAAATAGATAAATGAATACCCATACATAGAAAGATGTGATGTATAAAGTTTTTTCTTTAAGTATAATAAATTATCAAGAATGATTTACCTACATTTGATTGATTGATTTTTATTACTGTTAATACACTAGAGGTGAGGCGATATACCTTAACTTTAGTGAGTGGCCCAACCTTTCGCATATTTTTCTGTATGTGGCCCTCAGTGAAAAAAGTTTGGACACCCCTGGTTTAGGGTATGGTTGTAGGACTAGTACCAATGAATGGAGCAAGTTTCATGAATGTGAGACTTTTATTTTGTAAGATAGCAAGGGATGCATAACGTGGCAAAAATATGCTGACATAGACTATGTAACATTTGTAAAAATATATTTTCTTTAGTATATGACAAATATGCAAGACAATAAATGGCAAAGATATGTAGAAAATAAACGTATTTAAGATAACTTGGGAGAAAATATGTTTCTCGCTAAACGTAATTGAGAATGCAGCTTAGTTCTGTGGGAACGTAAAAGAAGTGACGAATGAATGAAAAATCCAGGATTCGACACCACTACCATCTAAATACGGAGCGTAAAGTTTAACCACAAGAATCAAAAGTATATGAGCTACCACTAAGCGACTCTGTAAATTACCATTACAAACCTGGACTTTTAGTTTTCGTTTTAACCATCGTTTTAAGGTCTTAACGTTTCATTTACAAAGGCGCGTTCCCGTAACAAAGGGTGCATTTCATGATGGGGGTGCATCATTTCAAACAACACCGGGACCGTTTCAAACTCCGGTTGCTCCTCTGCTAATATTATATAGAGGCATTACTTTTAATACATGTTTGTCAACTGTTTCTAAATTAAAACACTATCAGAAAAACTTACCTCGAGAAGCAAAGATTGGGGTCCATGGGTGGAGTCGGGTGTTGATTGGTGAGACACGAAGGTAAGTTCTTCTTCGTCTATTTACGGTCCTATAGATGAGAGTAACAAATGCGTCACCTCCGGGCAAAAATAACGGCTCCGCCCACTTTTGGGGGAAATCAATGCTGTCAGTTGAACTGCGGTCAATACAAATTCTGAAGTTTTTGCCAATCCGATCAGAAATGTAAGAAAACCGGAGATTTTTGGATCTTCAAAGAGCCCGATTCCAATGGCCAGACAGGCAAACAATTGCATTAAGCCATTAGAAATAGATGATCGGGCTCGATATATGGTTAAATATAGCAGTAGGCTATCGATTTTCATAGATGAGAGTAACATCTACGTCACTTTACGGCCCCGCCCACTTTTGGGGGAAACAACGGCTGTCATTTGAATGGCGATCGAGCCTGAAGCCACAGAGATCTTCTGTTACTGTCCTTTCTTCTTAGAGGAAGTACAGAAACACGTAACTCTGGATTTGTTTTAATGTTTGAGGTGCAATAAACGACACAGCAGCTTTTTGGCATGATAAAACTATTATGTTCCGCCCTATAGAGAGCCGCAGTGACACGTCGTAAAACCCGGAAGTAAATTAGCATTTTTAGCACTTCCGGTTCCTTCCTCAAAAAGCAATGCATTTTTTCCATAGGGTTTTGGAAAATAGCTCGAAATAAGGTCTGTGGTTGACACAAATTTAAGAGGTAATTGACGTTTTGTTCTACGGCATTAAATACATCAGCAGTGACCCCACTGGGGATTTTTGAAGAGTTTACGTGTCTGAAAAACGATGGTTGTTACCGAATGGCTGAATAGGACTACAGAAATTGTCGAGGCCGTTGTACGTCATTACGCCGAACACGTAAACACTCCCGCTAAGTTTGTTTTCCCCTGTGTTCTGCTTAAAAGCAAGTACCTGCCTATCTTTAGTATCTGTATATCTATATCTGACCATTAGAATCTGTATTTTTGAAATTGTCGTTTTTAACACCGTAGTTTTACAAATTATAGAATAATTAATTACCAGTGTTTTCCAATTTTACTCGGCAGTTCGTTTCGTTGGCTAACGTTAGCTAAAGCTAGCGCTACTAGTTAGCTTCGCAATGGTTTGTTGCTTTGCTCCGGGTTGCAGCCACAGGTCTTCGCATGAAACGTGCTTGTTCTATCGTTTCCCGGCCAATGTTTTCCAAAGGAGAGTCTGGATTCGTGCCATGAGGTAAGCTGACGTTACATTTTTGTCCATGTCACGGTGAAATGTAAATAATGGGTAGTGACTGTATCGCCGTTATAGAGATGGCGCTGCTGAAAAGACCGCAACACAAGTAAAGATAATGAATACATCCTATTAAAACCTGTGTGGCTTATATGATAAGTCTTATTAGTACAAGCAGCATAACGTTTCACCATGTAACTAAAGATTGTAGTCAGGGAAATCAGTTTGACATATTGAACTAATAACAAATCACCTCTGGCTGGCAGAGAACTCTCTGCTCCATAGCTTCTCTTGGACGTAAAATCACATGTACATTTTACATTTATATTCAATTTAATATTCCATCCCTCACATACTTTTGTATATATAATAACTTATATTTTGTTTTTCTTGTTATGCTGCTGCAACACAAACATTTCCCAAATTGGGATCAATACAGTAATATTTTATCTTAATTAATTAAGAAATATAACTATTATAATTAGTGTAGCAGCTGACACCTATTTTCAATATGGATTAATCTACCATTTATTTCTTTAGTTCAATTTTCATCTATAAAAATGTAAAAATAGTGAAAATGTTCACGAGACTTATCAAAGTGCAAGGTTATATCTTTAGATGTTTTGTTTTAGCCTATGTACTGTATGTCTTAATGCTCTTACAGTATATGTGACGGTGTGACTTCCATGAAACTATATTTTATATCTTCCCAACAGACGAGCTGACAGAAAACCTAACACTCTAACAACCACAACATTGCAAAGGCGAGTAAATGTAAATTAAAAACAATTCACAATTTTATTATTTCTTCTTCTTTCTTGCAGTGAGGTGAAGCTGACCTTGCACTTGGTGCCAGTAAGGATGTTCCTCACGCAGGCTGAATGTTTCTCCTTCCTTACTGACAAAGAAGCCCTTGATTTGCAATGCTTCACTAATTGTCATTTCCCTTGCTCCGTAGGGACACTTTACCTCAAGCACAGCGGAAGACCCTACCAGACCATCTGGAGATGCCCCCAACAATCCTGATTGGGAGAGCCACAAATCTGACTCATGGACCTGCATCTGAGTTGCAGTGGTGAATGCCCTGACGCCCTCACATTCATTCATAGTCCCCCACTGTACAGACAAAACACCATCAAGGGCCTTTTGTTGCCTTAGCACCCTGGCAATAAAGGAAGCAGTCACACGCTTTGACCTCAGGACAGCTCCAAAGTTGCTGGCAGTCAACCTTCCTTTCCTGAACAAATGCCAGTTTGGGTTGGTTCGCTGACCAGTGGTAGCCACCTGAATTGCCCTCTGTTGCTCTTCAGACAATGCCATGCTTGCCACAATTGCCTCAGGTCCCTGATGCCCAACAGATTTGATAATTTCAGGAACAGTAAGTGTTTCCAAGCTGTAGTGTTCCTCTTCTGGCTCGGGGGAGAGAAGCCAAGAAATTCCTGAGAACCTGCCCCCGAGTCTGTCCCTCAGCCAGTCACGATCTTCGGAGGTAGGCTCTCTTGTCAGCGGGTTAAATTAGTTATTGGTTTCAACAGTCACATTAAAACAGTTACTAAATCAGCTTACTATCACCTAAAGAACATATCTAGGATTAAAAGACTAAAGTCACAGCAGGATTTGGACAAACGTGTCCATGCTTTTATCTTCAGTAGACTGGACTACTGCAATGGTGTCTTCACAGGTCTCACTAAAAAATCTATTTAGAAAGCTGCAGCTGATTCAGAACACCGCTGCTCGAGTCCTCACTAACACTAAGAAAGTGGATCACATCACTCCTGTTCTGAAGTCTTTACACTGGCTTCCTGTATGTCAAAGAATAGATTTCAAAATACTGCTGCTGTTTATAAAGCACTGAATGGTTTAGGACCAAAATGCATTTCTGACCACCTGCTAAATGATGAACCATCCAGATCTCTCAGGTCTTCAGGGACTGGTCAGCTTTCTGTCCCCAGAGTCAGAACTAAACATGGTAAAGCAGCGTACAGTTATTATGCTCCAAATATCTGGAACAAACTCCCAGAAACCTGCAGATCCGCTGCAACTTACTACTTTTAAATCCAGGCTGAGGACTTTTCTTTTTGTCGCTGCTCTTAATTGAACTATTAATATCTTAGACTGCACTGTAACTTTTATCCATGTATTTTTTCTTTTAATGTTTATTTTATTAGCTTTTCTTTTTAATGACAGATTTTAAATTCCATTTTCTTAATGTCTTTCATTTTTTGTAAAGCACTTTGAATTGCCTTGTGTTGAAAAGTGCTATATAAATAAACTTGCCTTGCCTAATAAAGATTTAATGTGACACATAAAATTGATTTGTTGATGGGAATTAATGTGAATAAATTAACTCTAGGTTAACGGTACTCTTGCTATCACTACTCACCGACACTATAAACCTTGTCCCTCATGCTAGCCCTGACAACACCGGTAAGCACACCTTCATCTAGGCTGCACTGTAACGTGTCCTGACTTGTAGTGGTTCTCTCCTCTATCTACACTCTTCTTGTCATCTTTGTAAAACTATATCAGACTGGTAATTGACACAGCCATGACTTCTAGTTAAATTCAGTGTGGCTAAAATGAAAAGCTTTGTTAAAATATGCAAGCACGCGAAAGTCAAATTCAGCTTTATTGTCAAAAATTCGACATGTGTTATACTGTACATCCAGAAATATCGAAATATCGTTTCCCACAGTGTGACATGTATACATAAAACAAAAAGGGCCTAGATAAACGTGGTATACATTAAACAAAACGGGCCTAGATAACCGGGGTATACAGTTTAAAATGTTAATATATTTAAAGTTTTCAAAGTGCAGTTTCAGTGCGAGTCAGTTGAAACGATCTTAAGTTGGCGTGATGTTGAAGTCTTGCGACCCTGCTGCTGTACTGGCTTGTAGTTCGTTTATAGCATAACGTTAGCATTTTGCTTCTGCCGACTAGATTAATGATTCAAAAATTATAAAAGTAGGGTTGACATGTGGATATTATCCGGCTGAACAAAACGTGATCCATCTCTTAAATATGTGTCAACCACAGACCTTATTTCGAGCTATTTTCCAAAATCCTATGGAGAAATTGCATTGCGTTTTAGACGAAGGAACCGGAAGAAGTTTACTTCCGGGTTTAAGGACGCGTCACTGCGGCTCTCTATAGAGAACCGCAGTGACGCGTCTTAAAACCCGGAAGTAAGTTAGCATTTTTAGCACTTCTTGTTCCTTCCTCAAAAAGCAATGCATTTTTTCCATAGGGTTTTGGAAAATAGCTCGAAATAAGGTCTGTGGTTGACACAAATTTAAGAGGTAATTGACGTTTTGTTCTACGACATTAAATACATCAGCAGTGACCCCACTGGGGATTTTTGAAGAGTTTACGTGTCTGAAAAACGATGGTTGTTACCGAATGGCTGAATAGGACTACAGAAATTGTCGAGGCCGTTGTACGTCATTACGCCGAACACGTAAACACTCCCGCTAAGTTTGTTTTCCCCTGTGTTGTGCTTGAAAGCAAGTACCTGCCTATCTTTAGTATCTGTATATCTATATCTGACCATTAGAATCTGTATTTTTGAAATTGTCGTTTTTAACACCGTAGTTTTACAAATTATAGAATAATTAATTACCAGTGTTTTCCAATTTTACTTGGCAGTTCGTTTCGTTGGCTAACGTTAGCTAAAGCTAGCGCTACTAGTTAGCTACGCAATGGTTTGTTGCTTTGCTCCGGGTTGCAGCCACAGGTCTTCGCATGAAACGTGCTTGTTCTATCGTTTCCCGGCCAATGTTTTCCAAAGGAGAGTCTGGATTCGTGCCATGAGGTAAGCTGACGTTACATTTTTGTCCATGTCACGGTAAAATGTAAATAATGGGTAGTGACTGTATCGCCGTTATAGAGATGGCACTGCTGAAAAGACCGCAACATAAGTAAAGATAATGAATACATCCTATTAAAACCTGTGTGGCTTATATGATAAGTCTTATTAGTACAAGCAGCATAACGTTTCACCATGTAACTCAAGATTGTAGTCAGGGAAATCAGTTTGACATATTGAACTAATAACAAATCACCTCTGGCTGGCAGAGAACTCTCTGCTCCATAACTTCTCTTGGACGTAAAATCACATGTACATTTTACATTTATATTCAATTTAATATTCCATCCCTCACATACTTTTGTATATATAATAACTTATATTTTGTTTTTCTTGTTATGCTGCTGCAACACAAACATTTCCCAAATTGGGATCAATACAGTAATATCTTATCTTAATTAATTAAGAAATATAACTATTATAATTAGTGTAGCAGCTGACACCTATTTTCAATATGGATTAATCTACCATTTATTTCTTTAGTTCAATTTTCATCTATAAAAATGTCAAAATAGTGAAAATGTTCACGAGACTTATCAAAGTGCAAGGTTATATCTTTAGATGTTTTGTTTTAGCCTATGTACTGTATCTCTTAATGCTCTTACAGTATATGTGACGGTGTGACTTCCATGAAACTATATTTTATATCTTCCCAACAGATGAGCTGACAGGAAACCTAACACTCTAACAACCAAAACATTGCAAAGGCGAGTAAATGTAAATTAAAAACAATTCACAATTTTTTTATTTCTTCTTCCTTGCAGTGAGGTGAAGCTGACCTTGCACTTGGTGCCAGTAAGGATGTTCCTCACGCAGGCTGAATGTTTCTCCTTCCTTACTGACACAGAAGCCCTTGATTTGCAATGATTCACTAATTGTCATTTCCCTGGCTCCGTAGGGACACTTTACCTCCAGCACAGCGGAAGACCCTACCTGACCATCCGGAGATGCCCCCAACAATCCTGATAGGGAGAGCCACAAATCTGACTCATGGACCTGCATCTGAGTTGCAGTGGTGAATGCCCTGACGCCCTCACATTCATTCATAGTCCCCCACTGGACAGACAAAACACCATCAAGCGCCTGTTGTTGCCCTAGCACCCTGGCAATAAAGGAAGCAGTCACACGCTTTGACCTCAGGACAGCTCCAAAGTTGCTGGCAGTCAACCTTCCTTTCCTGAACAAATGCCAGTTTGGGTTGGTTCGCTGACCAGTGGTAGCCACCTGAATTGCCCTCTGTTGCTCCTCAGACAATGCCATGCTTGCCACAATTGCCTCAGGTCCCTGATGCCCAACAGATTTGATAATTTCAGGAACAGTAAGTGTTTCCAAGCTGTAGTGTTCCTCTTCTGGCTCGGGGAGAGAAGCCAAGAAATTCCTGAGAACCTGCCCCCGAGTCTCTCCCTCAGCCAGTCACGATCTTCGGAGGTGGGCTCTCTTGTCAGCGGATTAAATTTGTTATTGGTTTCAACAGTCACATTAAAACAGTTACTAAATCAGCTTACTATCACCTAAAGAACATATCTAGGGTTAAAAGACTGATGTCAAAGCAGGATTTGGAAAAATGTGTCCATGCTTTTATCTTCAGTAGACTGGACTACTGCAATGGTGTCTTCACAGGTCTCACTAAAAAATCTATTAGAAAGCTGCAGCTGATTCGAACAACGCTGCTCGAGTCCTCACTAACACTAAGAAAGTGGATCACATCACTCCTGTTCTGAAGTCTTTACACTGGTTCCTCACTGACACTAAGAAAGTGGATCAGATCGCTCCAGTTCTGAAGTCTTTACACTGGCTTCCTGTGTGTCAAAGAATAGATTTCAAAATACTGCTGCTGTTTATAAAGCACTGAATGGTTTAGGACCAAAATGCATTTCTGACCTCCTGCTAAATTATGAACCATCCAGATCTCTCAGGTCTTCAGGGACGGGTCAGCTTTCTGTCCCCAGAGTCAGAACTAAACATGGTAAAGCAGCGTACAGTTATTATGCTCCAAATATCTGGAGCAAACTCCCAGAAACCTGCAGGTCCGCTGCAACTTACTACTTTTAAATCCAGGCTGAGGACTTTTCTTTTTGTCGCTGCTTTTAATTGAACTATTCATATCTTAGACTGCACTGTAACTTTTATCCATGTATTTTTTCTTTTAATGTTTATTTTATTAGCTTTTCTTTTTAATGACTGATTTTAAATGCCATTTTCTTAATGTCTTTCATTTTTTGTAAAGCACTTTGAATTGCCTTGTGTTGAAAAGTGCTTATATAAATAAACTTGCCTTGCCTAATAAAGATTTCATGTGACACATACAATTGATTTGTTGATGGGAATTAATGTGAATAAATTAACTCGGTCTTAAAAGGTTAACGGTACTCTTGCTATCACTACTCACCGACACTATAAACCTTGTCCCTCATGCTAGCCCTGACAACACCGGTAAGCACACCTTCATCTAGGCTGCACTGTTACGTGTCCTGACTTGTAGTGGTTCTCTCCTCTATCTACACTCTTCTTGTCATCTTTGTAAAACGATATCAGACTGGTAATTGACACAGCCATGACTTCTAGTTAAATTCAGTGTGGCTAAAATGAAAAGCTCTGTTGAAATATGCAAGCACGCGAAAGTCAAATTCAGCTTTATTGTCAAAAATTCTACATGTGTTATACATCCAGAAATATCGAAATATCGTTTCCCACAGTGTGACATGTATACATAAAACAAAAAGGGCCTAGATAAACGTGGTATACATTAAACAAAACGGGCCTAGATAACCGGGATATACAGTTTAAAATGTTAATATATTTAAAGTGTTCAAAGTGCAGTTTCAGTGCAAGTCAGTTGAAACGATCTTAAGTTGGGGTGACGTTGAAGTCGTGCGACCCTGCTGCTGTACTGGCTTGTAGTTCGTTTATAGCATAACGTTAGCATTTCGCTTTTGGCGACTAGATTTATGATTCAAAAATTATAAATGTAGGGTTGTGTTAGAAATTAAAATCAATGTTTTAATGGAGAAATGTAGTTTAAACATGCCGTCAGTTTTAATGCTCTTTTATACTGAAAAACCAGAAATTCTTGTGCACAAGCAGTTAAGCTTTTATTCTGAAAATCCTTCCTCTACGGTTAGCATTTAGCATGTGGCTAATATACGATTTCCTGAAGAGGTGAATTTAGTAGCGAAATGATATGGAGTGGTGCAAACCGAAGCCTACTGATTTAACACTACAACTATAGATGTCGAGATACTACCATGCTGAATATTAAATGAAGGTACAGTTTATTTGAATACATTATTTTTTACAGACGAGAGTAGCATGTGACAACATCCGGAATGACCGGAAACCAAACGAGCCGAGAAGTATTGTTTAGAGCAGGGGTGTCCAAACTACGGCCCGCGGGCCAACTGCGGCCCGCCAACCATTTTTAATTGGCCCGTTTCAAAGTCTAAAAGTATAATGGACTATGGCCCACACACAATATTTGCGTTTAACTGTATTGTACTTCTTAGTTTCAACACTAGATGGAGCTACTGTCTTTAACAAGGCAGCGTCCCTACAAAGCAAGCAATCAAAGAAAAAATTTGCTCAGGGTCACCAGAAATGGCGGAACCAAAAAGACGCAAGATCGCAAGTGAGTGCAGAAAATTTCAGACTCGGTGGAAAAATGAATATTTTTTCATAGAAACCAAGGGGAAGTGTGTGTGTTTGATTTGCAATGAAACGGTTGCCGTTATGAAAGAGTACAATGTACGACGACATTACGAGACGAAACATCAGACCTTCACGTCCTACACTGGCGCCGAGCGGGAAGAGAAGGTGAAGCAAATGACAGCTAGCCTGCTAACCCAGCAACAGTTTTTTTTCCGTGCAAACAAAGCTCAAGAAAATGCTACAATAGCCAGTTATGAAGTAGCTCAACTCATTGCCCTACATGGGAAATCTTTCTCAGACGGTGACTTCATCAAACAGTGCCTCACTAAAGTCGTGGGAATAATGTGCCCGGAGAAAATGCAGGATTTTAACAACGTTAGCATGTCTAGAAATACGGTTGTGCGGCGAATTGAAGACTTGTCGGCTAACTTAAAGCAGCAAGTGTCAGATAAAGCTTGTGCTTGTGATTTTTACTCGATTGCATGTGATGAGAGTACAGATGCCACGGACACTGCACAGCTGTTAATCTTTTTGCGGGGAGTTGATGATAATTTTTGCATTACGGAGGAACTGCTTGATCTTCGGAGTCTAAAGGGGACAACAACTGGTAAGGACATTTTTGAAGCTGTGTCAGATGCAATTGACTCGATTGGACTTAAATGGGACAAGCTGTGTGGACTAACAACGGATGGGGCTCCAGCAATGACAGGCGAGCGCAAAGGAATGGCATCTATGGTATGCGCCAAGGTGCGAGAGAGCGGAGGGGAGGCTGTCAAAATGCACTGCATCATCCACCAAGAAGCCCTCTGTGCCAAGTCAGTCCAGCTTGGCGATGTGATGAACACAGTTGTGAAAACTGTCAATATAATTCGGGCACGAGGGCTCTACCACAGAGAATTTCAAGCGTTCCTCTCTGATGTCGATGCTGAATACGGGGACCTACTCTACCATTCTGATGTGCGCTGGCTTAGCCGTGGCTCTGTGCTGCAGCGGTTTTATTCCCTGAGATCAAATATCGACACGTTTTTGAAAGAAAAGGGCAGACCTCTGCATGAGCTCAGTGACCCTTTATGGTTGGCAGACCTGGCTTTTTTAGTTGATCTCACTGATCATCTCAACACCCTGAACAAGAGACTACAAGGCAAAGAGCAGCTGGTATCACAGCTGTATGCGCACATGAAAGCATTCCGTGCGAAGCTCCGTCTCTTCGAGTCACAACTGCGCAACTTCAATGTAGCGCACTTCCCCACGCTGACCGAAATCAAATGCGCGTTTCCAGATGCCCTCTCTGCTAAAATGGGAGAATATGTGTCTGTGATCACATCTCTCATTACAGAGTTCAGTCGGCGCTTTCAAGATTTTTCTGTCATTGAGAAGAAAATCACACTGTTTGCGGCTCCGTTTTCAATGGATGCAGAAGAAGTGGAAGAGAGTCTGCAATTAGAACTGATTGAAATGCAGTGTGATGATTCTCTGAAGAATCAACATCAGCTTCTCTCCCTACCTGACTTCTACCGGAGCTTGGAAAAGGCCAAGTTTCCTCTGATGAGACGCCACGCAAAACGAATGATGAGTCTGTTTGGCTCAACATACATCTGTGAGCAGACATTTTCTCTGTTAACGCTGAACAAAAGCAGATTGAGAACCAGAATGACCGACAGCCATCTCTGTGACGTCCTTCGCATCTCAACCACCAAACTTACTCCTGACCTGCCAGCTATCCTTCAGACCAAAGCGCAGCATCACTGCTCCCACTGAGTGCAACATTCTTCCCATTACTGGTGAGTTAAAAATATACACACAGTTTTCATGTGTTAATAATCCCAAATACTTAATAAATTCAGTCAATTAAAGTTGAATTTTTTAACAAACATTAGTTGATGTGTTAACAAGCCCAATTATTTATTTATTTGTAGAAAAAAAATTAAAATCTACTAATGGAGAGCTGTGATGGAGGCTTTTTTTCTTCAAACATGTTCAATTATCAAACGTAATTTATCTGCATTTGATTGATTTTACCAATATTAGTGCATTAGAAGTGAGGCAGTATACTTCACGTCTAGTGAGTGGCCCAGTCCTTCGTATATTTTTCTGTATGTGGCCCTCAGGAAAAAAAGTTTGGACACCCCTGGTTTAGAGTATTGATTACAGCGTTTAGAATGTGTTAAATGAAAAGTGATGAAAGAGAATATGAGGAGAAACGGCGTGTTAAGCATATATTGAATGTGAAAAGAACCTATCCTCTGTTTAAATGCAATAACGGACATTGGAGATGAGTCGAGCCGGCTGGCGGGGAGGAGCCAGCAGAGGATATATAACAGCACCGGAGCAGAGATCCATGCTCTTCTCTTCCCTATCGAGGAGCGGATCACAGCTGTTTGTCTGACTGAACAATATCATGCTTGTGACCAACCCGCGCCTTTTTTAATTAAAGTACCCAATTGAACTTTCACAGGGACTCCATTTAGTCTCCTTTTAAAGCTTCTCTCCTGGTCGGGAGAATAATGAACACAGTTAACAATCTGGTGACCCTGACGTGATCCCGCTGACCGAGGAGAGAAAACCAACCGGCTGTTTCCTGGAGACGCTTGCAGCCATTCGACACACAAGAGCTCAAATCAATCGGTAAGAAGATGCCTGTTATGACAAAGATTCTTCACTAGTTAAACTAGGCAAAGTTAGATTTGTGTGTTTGACGGCAGCCGGCTGATCCTGAAAATAGCTGTGCATTTTAATGTTAAAACAACCCAAATTGATAAAATAATCACTCTAAAACCACGAGCCGTTGTTTTGTCACAAGCAGGGTGAGTTCACACTTTCTTTTGTTCCATTAACCCTGCATGCTATTAACCACGTGTGGGTGTTGAATTTTAAATATATAGTGTGTGGACATTGTACTTCGGATAGGTGCCTTGCTGCTTTCACATAGGTGTCTCTTGTTATGTTAATAGTTAGTTAGCCTATGACGTAAGGGTATATAGCCCATTTGACGATTTTTGTTAAGATCTGGAGACATAGCGAATCGGTTAAGGGCCGAGTAAGGGAAAACCAGCAGGGCATAGTGAATCAACTCAGGGTTAAGACCGAAGTCAGTGCTTTAAAGAAAGTCCTTTTCAAGAAAGGCTTGGTTAAGGTCTAAGCCTTTATCAGTGGTTAAAACTGTTCTGTTTAAAAAAAGATATTGCGGGTGGGTTACGGTAATCGGAATTACAACAGCAGTGCAGTAATAAGACGACGGTCTATTATCAGTGGCTGATAGGTCTCCATATTGGTCCCGGTTTGGCGTGTCCAAATAGCAACAGTTAACCATAGTCGACTATAAAGTCAAATATTACGTGAACAGGTTTATAGCTAGTGCGTAAGGGTTCCTAACTTTAAGTGATGATATCAATAAGATAAAGCCCATAGTCGACTATAAAGTCAAATATTACGTGAACAGGTTTATAGCTAGTGCGTAAGGGTCCCTAACTTTAAGTGATGATATCAATAAGATAAAGCCCATTTTTTCATAGTAAACTAGATAGAAATGTTGTTATTTTAAACTAAGCGTTGTTTTGGCTTGGATTTCAGGGTTTATAATACCACACCAGTGGTTTACTTTGTTACGGTTCGTTTAAAGATCACCTCGCCATTGTTTAAACTCCCACCTGAGAGCCGCATGGACAAATCTCTTTGTCTACAGGTCAGAGTGCGAAATAATCGGGTGCCATCTTGTTTACACCCCACATGTGGAAAAACAAAGACAGGGCAATCGCCATTTCATGAAATGCAAATTCAATTTGCTCCTTTTGCTTTGAATTTGCATTTACACAGAGCATCCACCAATTAGAAGTAGCAGAGTAGAACATTTAGCAGACTATTTTTGTAATTATGAGAAGGATACAAATTACAAGTGATGTTGTTCCCCCACACAGAAAACTATTGTGTCCACACAACTAGTGAGGTCAAGAAGACGGGCTTCCACCCAAAATATGCAAGGGGCGGCGATACACCTGACGTGAAGCTGTCCAGACCTGAAAACAGAAACTCGATTCTGCTGTGGTGAAGTCTGGCTACAAAGGGAGGTGTCCGATAGGGTCGCTTGTCTCAAACCAGTGAAGAGGTCAACAAGAACCCAGCAGAACTAGAGAGTGACTGTTAGTGGGAGAACTGTGACGGAGCGACAGAGACTGGCCAACATTTTCCAGCCAGTACATAGATAGACCCCGTCAGAAGAGCGGGGCTGTGTTTAAAGGGGAACTTCATTTATTCTTAGCCAGAAGTGCAGTTTTTAATCAAACAATTATGTGATTTATGGAGTCAGATTACATTTTTCTCATAAACACAATTTTATAATCGGTCTGAAGTGTCTGTTTTAAGGCATGAGCCGCAGATTAAATAACATAACACTGATGAAGAAGTTGTAGGGTTTTTACAACAGTTTCAAGAATCAGTCTTTATTTATTTATTCTTGAGTAACTTTACTGATTTATAGTGTAGTGCGTAAGGCAATATCTCATTTGAGTGAGGGGCACCAGCCCTTCATGCAGGTCACCCTCTGTGAGAATAGTTCATATTTCCCTCCAGTTTGGAGAATGATTATTTTATCATATATTAGTTCAGCAGTGTCAACCAATCCTCTAATCCTAGAGTTATTGAGACTCATTAGCGACACCAGGGTTATTGTTTTTCGCAGCAACGATGATGCATAATACCATGACAAAAGCCATTATTGAACAAGTAAACTATTAGAAGTGCTAATGGGAAATGTTTTGTGAATATGCATTTATGCCATCAGAAAGCCATACATCATATGATACTTTTGTATGCCTTGTGGGTACACAGAGAATTTATATTTATTTAATGCAACGTTATGGGTTTTACATGTCCTGTTCATAATAGGGTAATCATTGCAATATTAATTGAGCATTTTATGCTCAAAGGAGGGAGTGTCATGATTATACAGATATGTTGATTTCAGTGACGTAGTTAATAAATAATAACATGTAGTTGACAATAGGTCTCATAACAACAAGAGGTATGCCAAAGCTTGGGCCTTCTCCAAGGAGGGAGTGGTCCAGTTTTAGATATTAGACAAATAGAAGTGGATGAATATGTCAGAACTCTGAGTAATATTATGCAAGTTTTGTCAACACAGCAGGCTAGGAAAACTACAGAGATACCAGACGAGACACCAGAAGAGACTCCTGTTCGGCCAGGTGATTGGGTGAGGGTGAAGGTTCACAAAAGACAGTGGGCTCATCCCCGGTGGACGGAAGCGTGAAAGGTTGTAACAAACTTCACACGCGCTCCGGTTTAAAGGTAAAGAAAAAGGAGCAAATTGACACCACCTCACACATTGTCACCCTTCACTGGCGACTTCCAGAACATTATTGGGAGTTAGGACTGATTTGGCAGAGCTGG
The DNA here is from genome assembly GCF_949606895.1 of Notothenia rossii. Lineage (NCBI taxonomy): Eukaryota > Metazoa > Chordata > Actinopteri > Perciformes > Nototheniidae > Notothenia > Notothenia rossii. Next base: position 32,415,504 of record NC_136908.1, read on the forward strand.
AACAAAACAATAAATAGAAATAAGATAAAGATAGAAACAGCTCAAAAGAAAAATTGTCTATAGATTTTTATAGATTGTACATTAATGTGAAAACCTATTTTTTTGTTTTACATCTGAAAAAGAGTCTAATTTTTTGTATGTTATTTTTGGACTCATTATTTAAATTCTGTAACGGACACAACCAGGGATAAAATAGAGATGATGACGAGAACAAAGCCAAACCAATTGTGGGGTCCCCTAGGGATAAGAGTCGGAATAGCATTGTTGATTGGGCTCATTACACTTGGCACCTTGTTGGTTGGATGGGGAGTACAATATCAAGTAAAACATGGAACCATTAGTTCACTCATAGAGAATGCCCACATCACTAACAAGACTCCAGCTGTGTTTCACAGACTTTCACTTATCCTCAGAGCCAAAAGATCAGCTGAGCAACAAGAGGAGGAGTTAGAAATACTCGGTCCCAAACAAGAGGCGGTTATAATCAAGATGATTCACCCCCCTATATGCAGTTCTTGTATCAAATGATGAGATGGGTTTAAGTGATCGGGATATGTAAGTGATGGGGATTTACAGATTAGGGGAATCTCTAAATACACTGGATCCATGTTTTAGTCTGTACCAGAAACACCCCCTTTTAAGTTTATGAACAACCGACCGGTGACCTGAGTAGAATTATTGAAAATGATTACAGTTGAAACAGGCTACTAACCCAAAAGTACAGCTTTGTACGTACAAACTCTATGAACCAAATTTCCTAGCAGACAGTGGCGACATTGCAGATATGTCCAGTCACCAAAGTTACTTATGTTCTAAATAACAGTGAGATTTAAAGTGATGGAGAAAATATGGAGACGTTCCTTTATAGTGTGTGAAATATGTGGTGCTTGAAGCATCTAGGTATTTAAATGTATGGAAGAAAGTGGTTTCCTGAAAGAGTTAATTGGAGTAAACATGTTACAGTGGGTGAAAACAATGTTTTGGGATATGGTACAATTATTAGAAAACATTAACTGGGCTTAGATGACATTTAACATCAAAGAAAGATAGTAAAATAGAGTGGGAAAGATTGGATTTATTTTACCTCAGTATGTTAACTATAGATAATGCGTCCCGAGATCTCTCGCTCTCTATCTCCGCCTGTCAGAACGCTACGACCCCAACTTCCAAGCAGACAAAAGACCTCACCACGGAAGACTCCTCCTCCTCCATCGAACAGACAGAGAAGCAGAGCTGAACCAACAATGACAAGACTTTATCCAGAACCATCTCCACCTGAGGAATCCAGAACTACAGGTGACATAAAAGGCACACTCTCATCGGTCCCCCACAGGACATGAAGTTCCAAGCTGAGCCACAAGATTTGGACACAAGAGCAGAGTGTGGGACATGAGAGCAGAATATGCCCTCCATGCAACAAAGTAGAGACTGTAAAGGAGGAGATGAGAAGCAAAGCAGATGGGACACTGAAAAGAGTTACAGCGGAAGGATCCAAGCGCAGATGGACTGAGGAGAAGGTGAACGGAGGAGAAGACAGGCCGGAGGAGTTGGCATGGTCCGGCAGAACGTGAGGGGGTCGTGGCTTGACAACCAGAGGGGGAGAGAAGGAAAACGGGAGTGAGTGAGTTTACACATAAACACACTTATTCAATACGTAAAGAAAAAGGTTTATTAGCCATGAATTAATCAATTGGTGAATTTATAAAGTAAGAAAGAGGAAACTATTAAATAACCCTAAAAACACACTGAGGGTAGAACATATTATTCAATCTTTTCATCATATGAACAAATTATTCTTTAAGAGTTTTTTTATTCATGTGTGAATTTGGGTAAGATTTAATTTGTTACAGTATAGACCTACAGTTTAAAGGGATGGTTTTAGTAACCACTCTATAAAAGCAGACAAATCTTTATTTGTATGGAAAATGTTAAAGGTAGAGCTAGTACCAAGCCAAAGATAGTATTCCAATCTAGAGTATTGATATCTCCATTGTAGCATGGTTATTACCTCAGGAGGGAAGATTAAGGTGGAAATAACAGTTGTTTTTTGTCCAAGATGTAGAGTTTTAAAAAGACAAAAGAGAGATTGCACATTTTAATTAAAAAAAAACTAATATAATTGGGAGTAATACATGGGGGGCCTTGGATCACTCATTGTGATGGTGCATATTTTACAACAAATATCGTTCAGGGAGAAGGGGTCGCTCGATCCACCCTGCAGATGTTTTAAATCTTACTTGCAGCTTCAGAGGGAGTGCACGGCACCAGAGTATGAGTTTTAAAAGACAAGCGCCACCAGCTCCTAAAGGTCATCCATTCAATCAGTGATGACCTGACTTTTAGAGATGTTATTTAAAGGAGAAACATACCTGCCATAGGTGTAAATTCCTGAATTGAACTGCAAACCATTAATGAAATGACTTCTGTTTTAAAGTTCTTGTTAAAGGAGGGAGTAATTATCACGTAGAATTATCACGGTAGAACGTACCGATTGATCACGACGGCCCCTTCTAGAGAACATATTACTTTCATATCTTAAATGGTATGAAAGGAGGGAGGGTAAATTTCTCATGAGGAGATAATTACAAATGCTAGCAGAACAAGACGACCAACCCCCGTATTCAGATGTTGATGACAATGATGAGTTAGTTTAAATGATATGGATGTTCGGAGATGAGATTGATCCATGAATGTCCAGCTGATGTGATTCTTTACATTATGAAATCATGTGAAGAAGTGAGCAAAATAAAATGCTAAAATGGAGTGAATCCATTTCAATTTACTTTACACTATTCCAAGATAGTTTATTTTTATTTTTCAATTTACTTTGCCAATCCAAGATATTTTATTTTATTCTTTATTACTTTATACTATTCAAATATGGTGGATCTCATGTTGTAAAAATCATTGCTATTCTAAAATGGTTTATTTCTTTTCACTTTGTAAAAACAAGTGCCTTAACACTGAGCGTGGTATGAGAAACGGTTTCTGTGAAAGGAGGGACGAGGAAATGTTCTGATACCAAGCCATTGCTGCTATTTTGAAGAATGATATTGAATGTAAACACTAGAAGTTATGCACAAGGGAAAACTTTTATGTTTGAACACAGACAAGAATTTATTTTGTATTTTTGTAAAGCCGGCTGTAAAACCATTCCATTTGATTGTAGGCCTATGTTTGTTAATATGAGATATGTAATATGCAAAGTTCAGATGAAGAACTCATTGATTTCAGTATTATACACACCTTTTAGGTGTGTAAGGAGGGACTGTTAGAAATTAAAATCAATGTTTTAATGGAGAAATGTAGTTTAAACATGCCGTCAGTTTTAATGCTCTTTTATACTGAAAAACCAGAAATTCTTGTGCACAAGCAGTTAAGCTTTTATTCTGAAAATCCTTCATCTACGGTTAGCATTTAGCATGTGGCTAATATACGATTTCCTGAAGAGGTGAATTTAGTAGCGAAATGATATGGAGTGGTGCAAACCGAAGCCTACTGATTTAACACTACAACTATAGATGTCGAGATACTACCATGCTGAATATTAAATGAAGGTACAGTTTATTTGAATACATTATTGTTTACAGACGAGAGTAGCATGTGACAACATCCGGAATGACCGGAAACCAAACGAGCCGAGAAGTATTGTTTAGAGTATTGATTACAGCGTTTAGAATGTGTTAAATGAAAAGTGATGAAAGAGAATATGAGGAGAAACGGCGTGTTAAGCATATATTGAATGTGAAAAGAACCTATCCTCTGTTTAAATGCAATAACGGACATTGGAGACGAGTCGAGCCGGCTGGCGGGGAGGAGCCAGCAGAGGATATATAACAGCACCGGAGGAGAGATCCATGCTCTTCGGTTATGGCTAGAAAGGATCCGTCTAGTGTAAATATGACGTCACGTTCTCGTTGTAACTCTCGTTGTAATCGGAGCGGCTCGGAAACACATCTACAGAAGTAACATGATGCAACATACACGTTAATGCAGCAGCAATATTAATAGAGAAACATCAGACATAATAGTAAAACACTGCAAGGGAACATTTTATTGCACCAGGAACTATCTTGGGACTTTTACTGTGACAACGTTGATTTGCCTATGAATAAAAAATAAACCATAGTGTTGGTGATCTACAGTGTTGTCATTCTTCTTTGAACACCAGCAAGACCGCTAACACCCTATTTCAACAATCACACTCCCTGTAATTGACATAATTAATAGATAGTTTAGCTTCTCATTATCATTTGCTGTGGCCAGCTGATGTTAATGATCGTAACTGAAAGGCTGCCTGCCAAACGTAAACATTCAGCCACGTGACATTCAGCCAAACTCTCGCGAGAGTTTTACATAAGACGGATCCTTTCTAGCCATAACCATGCTCTTCTCTTCCCTATCGAGGAGCGGATCACAGCTGTTTGTCTGACTGAACAATATCATGCTTGTGACCAACCCGCGCCTTTTTTAATTAAAGTACCCAATTGAACTTTCACAGAGACTCCATTTAGTCTCCTTTTAAAGCTTCTCTCCTGGTCGGGAGAATAACGAACACAGTTAACAGTTGACATGTGGAGATTATCCGGCTGAACAAAACGTGATCCCTCTCTTAAATGTGTGTCAACCACAGACCTTATTTCAAGCTATTTTCCAAAATCCTATGGAGAATTTGCATTGGTTTTTCGCGAAGGAACCGGAAGAAGTTTACTTCCGGGTTTTACGACGCGTCACTGCGGTTCTCTATACAGTCTATGGTTCCGCCTCACTCATGAGAGTAACAGCTGGAGAAATTACAGCCTCGCCTACTGATTTTAATTCAACCATATATCAAGACCGATTGTCGATTACCAATGATCGAATGTAATTGTTTGCCTGACTGGCCATCGTAATCGAGCTCTTTTAAGATCCAAAAATCCACGGTTTTCCCCAAAAATTGATCGGATGGGCAAAAACTTCAGAATTTGTATTGACCGCCATTCAAATGACAGTGTTGTTTTCCCCCAAAAGTGGGCGGGGCCGTAATTTTTGCCCGGAAGTGACGTAGATGTTACTCTCATCTATGGCGGGTGGCAACCAGCGTTATAGGTGCACTACCGCCACCTACAGGATTGGAGTGTGGACGAGAATTATCTACCCAAAAAATAAAAATAAAAGAAAGACAGATAAAAAGAAATAAAATAAAATCTTAAATTCTCTTTATTAATTCAGTTAGTCTTAGATAATATGAAATATATCTATTTTAGTGTTGGTTGTTCCACTCCAAGCTTCCTGATTTCTGTCTTTAGAGTTTTTCTTTCTTGTCTGTATTTTTCACAGAATTACATGTTCTACTGATTCTTCGACCTGGCAGTGTTCAAATAATCCTGATGGATGTTTTCCTACTATATCTAGTGTTTTGTTCAGTCTTGTATGTCCTAATCTTAGTCTGGTTAATACTTTTTCTTCCTTGGTGCTCCTTTTGACTGTCCTGACTTTGTGTGGGTGCGATGCATAAAGGTGTCGTCCTGTGTTTCCTGTGTCCCAATTGTGTTGCAACTCCTTGAAGACATTACAATTTCCATTATTTCTTCATGTTTGAGAGACTGCTTGGCTAATTTTTCTACTGTTTCATTTATCTAAATTCCTCTTTGAGCTTGTATCCACATAAATGTAATCTCAATATTTGTACTCCTTCAACTGTAAAGTGTTTCATACATCTCATTTACAATATCCTGTCTACTATGGGATGTATTATGACTAAAGTGACATTATATTTTGCTATTTTCAAAAGCAGAAAAAAGAAACCGGAGACGACTTTGGATATTACAATGCAAGGAAAAATAATTGAAGTGGTTGTCTGTTATAAATACCTTGGTATCTGGCTTGATGATTGCTTCTTTTTTAAACTTCAGGTCAATAATCTGCTTAGAAAGCTAAGAGTGAAGCTAGGTTTCTTTTTCAGAAACAAGTCCTGTTTCTCACCTGAGGCCAAAAGTCTCTGTGACCTTTCTACCTGTGCTGGACTATGGGGATCTGATCTGAATGCACCTGCACATTACCTGATCAAGTTAGATGCCGCCTATCACAGTGCTCTGAGATTTGTTACTAACTGTAAAGCACTTACTCATCACTGTACCCTGTATGCCAAGGCAGGTTTGCCTTCACTAACTGTACGGAGGCTCAGTCATTGGTACATGTTTATCTATAAGCCATGTTGGGTAAACTACCAACTTATATCTTTGATCTCACAGAGAGTGGCAAGTAGCTATTGCCTGAGATCCCAGGACGTGTTTTTATTAGATGTGCCAAGTGATAGGACTGTTTTAGGTACAAAAGCTTTTATGTGTGCAGCTCCTCTAGCTTGGAACACTATGCATTTTTTTTTTTTAAACTGAGCATTTTGGTTCCCCTGCATCATTTTAAAGCTCGGATAGATGAAATGTTATTTGATACCTGTCATTGTGAATAAGTTTGTAATTTGTACCCCTGTAATTATGTTGTATGATGTCCTTTTGGTTTTCTGTTGTTTTTATGTGTAACCAATGTGCTGCAGGTCTCACTTGAAAAAGAGATCGTTGATCTCAATGGGATTTTACCTGGTTAAATAAAATAAAGGCTACAAACAATTATTGCTGAACATGAGTCTGAACGATTTGCATCTCTTCTATCCACTGCATGATGTTGCAATTGCCATCTTCTCAACTGTAAATACCGATAATGATCTGAAGTTGTCTGTTTAATTGCAATGTTAAATGTTGGTATAGTAAATTTGCATTCTGTGTTCCCTGTGTTAGGATCCTTTGAACCATCAGTATATACTGTGCCATATGACTGGTATACTGTTTGTGATCGTTCCTCAACGGAAGCTGTAATATTGCCAAGACCTTTTTGCCCCTTAATTTTCTCCCGAAAATACAAATCTGTGCCAGGGTGGCGTCACTGTTAATGGAACTGTATGTTTAAATATTTTTTGGTTTAATGACATGTCTTTGGCTTCTCTCTCACTAATCATGCAAAACATTCCTGTTGGCCTTTTCCTCTCTCCGAACATGGGAGAAGTACTTTGGTAGTTGGATGCCGATCTTCTGAATGCCCTTGAAGGTAAGGTATCCTTAACTGCTTACATCTAATGTGTAAAGGTATTTCACCTTCTTCAACCTGGAGAGCTGACAGGTGTTGTTTTGAAAGCACCACAGCAAAGTTTCAAAGCTTGCGCTTGTACTACATCCAACTTTTTAATGAGGTTTTTGCAGCTGAGCTATATGCAATACATCCGTAATCTAAGACTGATCTAATCAATGACACATGTTTTTAACAGCAGATCTGCCAGTTCCCCATTCTGATCCGGTCAAACATCTCATTACATTCAATATATTTTTACACTTAGTGTTTATCTTAGAAATATCTTCATTCCTGTACATTTCTCATCTAACCACATACCTCAAAATCAGTTTTTTCTTGAATCCCCATGAGTTTGACCACCTCTCCACCTCACTAAATTCAAATTCAAAGGTTTTATTGTATATGCACATAATCTAAAGTGTAGAAATGGGAATGAAAATCTTATGACCCGAGCTCCTCCATACGATGCAACATATATAATAAAATACAAAAATACAAATACAAAATTGTGCAAGAAGTCTATAAACATGTAAATAGAATATGATATAAACAAAAAAAGAATGTAAAATTAAATATTGTAGAACCAGATACGTCAGATGGCTACATCGGAGACTGGGTTAGATTAACCTAAACAATAACAGTTCATGGTCAGTGTTGGGCAAGTTACTTCCAAAATGTAATATATTACATATTACTTATTACTCTCTTTTGAAAGTAATAAGTTACATTACAATATTACTGTCTCTGAAATGTAATGAGTTACACTACTTTAGTTACTTTTTTAGTTACTTTCACCAAAATAACCGCAAAAGAATGGCTAGTTATTTTAAATGCTAAAATTTAGTTTAGTGCAGCTCAATATACATCCAGTGAAGGGCAATGTGGTATAGCATAACAACTGTGTAGGCCCTTAAGGCTACTAAGAACTTATAAACGTTTAAAGCAGACAAAGGATCAAAGTCTGGTCAATTATAGTAGAGATACTGTAAATATTTATAAGTCTAGGCCTATATATATATTAAATAAAATAGAGCTAAAGCTCACTATAATGAAATCTATAACATTATGAAATGAAAAGGTGTGCAATATATTTTTCTTTTTGTTACTTTCTTTTATTTAATTCAAGTTCCAAGCACAAGAAGTTTGAATGTATTTAGTGGACAAAGAAGAAGCTTTATCAAAAATACGAAAAGGATTATGCCTCAAGGAATAGCTTACGGCTCAGCCATTTTCAGTTCAACACTATTAACATGTAAGCCAAACATTGCTTAAAATTGCTACTAAATGCAACGTAGGCCAAAAATAGGAGCCCTGCTATTTGCCAAACAACGCCTAGAACATAGGCTACCAAACAAAGTCTGGTCAAATCTAAATACAAAAAAGGCCTCGTAGGAAATACTTCACAGAACAAATGAAGCTCCACTATATTTAACACACACATTGGAATATTGAAAATAAAACAAATAAACAGGAAACCTGTTACTGCCAAAACAGAGGTAGAATACAGCCGATTAATGCTCGTAAAATACATTTAAGTATGAAAGCCTTTAAAGCCTTGACCTATAGCCTACTTATTTTTCTATGGTGGGGGGCTGGCCTATTCCATTACCGCCTTGACTGAAATGACGGTTGAAGCGCATCAGGAGAAGGCGTTGAAAGCGTCCATCACCGAGACGGTTGCGTTTTGGGGTGAGCACAAGATTTCCAAGACTGAAAAGTCTTTCTACTGGTGCACTGGATGGCGTTGGGGCATTACAGCGGAGTGCGATTTTTTTAATTCTTGGAAACTGGTGCAGACTTTCCATCGTAGGGGCAGAATTAAAATAAGACATTACCTCTGTTTCCACAGAGATGGGCGCATCAGCTGTGGTAACGGGCTGTAAGTCAAAGGCAAAAAAATCCTCCTCGCTGGAGGCAACAGCAGCAGGTTGAGGGACATCGGGCATGAGGGCTGCAGGCTCTTGTGTTGTTAGGGAACGACACTCTGACATGAGGAGTATCTTGATATAGTCTCTTCTGGCTTCTTCTTTTACCCAACGCAGCTTAAACTTAGGCAGTGAGACAGCGGCAAGCAGCGCTTCCTTGGAGTCAATTATTGCGGCAAATCGAGTTTTGATTGCTCCCACAATAACTTCAGGCAGCCCAGTGGTCATTGCTGATAGGCCAGTTTTCATTGCTCAGATTTTTCCCATGAGAACTTCTAGTGTTGGTTGAAGCGTTCCATAAAAACAAGTGTCCTCACCCTGTAAGATATCCAGTGCAACTGTGAAAGGCTTCATAATGGAACAGTATTCCTTGAGAAATTGGTATTCCCTGTCGTTCATACATTTCATTTGAAATTGTGTGCAGATATTATTGATGTCAGTGAGGGGAATTTCTGTCATCCGAGAATAGGCGTCAAAGTATGAGTTCCACCTTGTTACTGTGGGAACAATCAATTTTCTACCACTGACCTCTTCTAGGAACTCTGATGCGACTGTGGAGCGGCTGGCCTTCGTCCACAACGCTGAACATTTGGCTGTAGCACTACGATACACAGCTCTAGATTCTACGTTAGATGACAGCCATTTATCAACCTCATTGTTCGCAATTAGATTAAGTGTATGGGCTGCGCATCTATGATGGGGAGGCAGTACACATAGCCCGTCCTGGGCATTATCATCTTTGGCGGCGGCAAGCACACTGTGAAGATCTGTAAAGTCTGCCTCACCATCGCCATCCACCTCATCTTCCTCCTCATCGGACTCCACTTGCCGCTGCTGATGCTCCTTGAACGCCTTCACAAAGTTACTCCCGTTGTCCGTCACACATGCAGTCACTTTATCGTTGGTAAGTCCATATTGAGAGAAAATGTCCTCCAGCTCTGTTGCTATTGCGTCGTACGTGTGTCGACCCCTAAATCTTCTACAAGCGATCGCAGCCTTCTTTCGTTTCAAGGTATCTGCATCGATCCAATGCACAGTCACCCCCAATAAACTTTTGTTGTTAGCACTCCATATGTCTGCCGTTGTTGACACATAATCCTGGGCATCGATAGTTTTCCTCAGCTCCTTTTCCATGATAGCATATTCTTTATCCAACTCTTTGGCAAATGTCTTTCTATCTGGCAACACTTGCTGAAAATTAAGAAGATAGAGATATTAAAGTCATGCTAGATAATAAACTAATGCTCCATTTATAACTGGGCTAAATAATATTTAAATACCGGTAATATTACTGTAATGATAGGTGCTTATGTATAGGCAATGCATCTTTTTACCACCAGGCAGCAGTATAACATTTAAGCTAACCATGTACAAAGCGAGTGGAATAAGATGCGAGTCCACACACACACACACACACACACACACACACACACACACACACACACACACAAACACACACACAAACACAAACACACAAAATAACAACATTACAATTACGTCGCTGGTCGCTAACATGGTAGTACAGCCTCGGTATGGCCCAATAATCTACTGTATTAAAAAGTCTCTATTGCAACGTTAGCTTACCTTGTCATTGGTGGTGTTGACAGGGATTTTGCTGACAAGTTTTCTAAATGCCGGTGTTACAGTATAAGTTGAGTTATGACAACTGGCGACATTCTATTATTTTCGTCATAGGAATCCGGGGCGTGTACATTGAGGACCCATTGTTGACTTACCAGGAAAGAAACATCGTTTGTCGTTTACGTTCATCTTTTGCTATATCTGCCTTCCTAAGATCACTTTGCTGCACATTCAGTACTCGTATGTGAGGTTGTGGGTGAGAGTCCGATATCGTGACGCTTACAGGGAGGTATCGAACATTACAAAGTAGGTGACTGTGTGGATGCCTGTTCAAAACATTGCAAACTTCAATAAATCATTTAAATTATATATTTGTGTCCGACTTTCCTTTGTTCATCGTTCTTAATGTGATGTATAGTAGCTTTGATAGCTGTCCATACCTTCAGACAGCCTAAAAGTAAAACACAAGTTGTTTATTCACAGCCCGAACGCTCATCGAGATGACTGGATCAGTCATGACAACTTGTGATCAGCTCCGATTAAATTGTGATATCAATTCTGTAGCTAACCTCCAGGGAGCACGTTTATTTTATGAAATAAACGTTAAACGTATAGGCTTAAAGGCATAATAGAACTACCGTATTATATGTATTCAACTTGTGCCCCGCTGGACTTACTTTTCTGTCGTTTACCGTTACTGTGACATATCAGTATAGCCACGGAAGATAGTTTGTGTGTTTAATTCCCATGCATCAAGGTTATTTTCATGTATGTAATTGTTTTTCCTGCACAGTGTAGAGTCTTGTTGTGATGAGAGGGATACAGGTATTTCATAAAATAAACGTGCTCCCTGGAGGTTAGCTACAGAATTGATATCACAATTTAATCGGAGCTGATCACAAGTTTCATGACTGATCCAGTCATCTCGATGAGCGTTCGGGCTGTGAATAAACAACTTGTGTTTTACTTTTAGGCTGTCTGAAGGTATGGACAGCTATCAAAGCTACTATACATCACATTAAGAACGATGAACAAATGAAAGTCGGACACAAATATATAATTTAAATGATTTATTGAAGTTTGCAATGTTTTGAACAGGCATCCACACAGTCACCTACTTTGTAATGTTCGATACCTCCCTGTAAGCGTCACGATATCGGACTCTCACCCACAACCTCACATACGAGTACTGAATGTGCAGCAAAGTGATCTTAGGAAGGCAGATATAGCAAAAGATGAACGTAAACGACAAACGATGTTTCTTTCCTGGTAAGTCAACAATGGGTCCTCAATGTACACGCCCCGGATTCCTATGACGAAAATAATAGAATGTCGCCAGTTGTCATGACTCAACTTATACTGTAACACCGGCGACTCCACAGTTGACAGAGATTGCATGTCTTCCACAACATACTCTGCCACGAGTCTCTTAACTTCTCGGGGTTCCAGAATCATAGAAGACCGAGAGAATGTTAACTTGTGTTGCTTCGGCGTGCCTGCACTCACGTCTTCTGTATATTTTATTTTCTCCGAGCCGGCAGATCTCTCGACTAACTTAGTGTTAGCGTGGCACCGGTCCAGGTGTTTCTTTAAGTTGCTAGTGCTATTTCTTGATGTAGACAATTCCTTTGCTGCCGACGAACATAGATTGCACTTGACTATTATGTTTTTATCTTTTTCTCTAATGAACTGATAATAATGTGAGAACACCCATCGCTCAAAAGTTCCTCCCGCCATCTTAACCCAATAGTAAACAATGCATCAGGTTTATTAATCTACCCGCACATTTTTTCTCTGGTGTCGGAATGTCTCGCGATATTTGTAAATTCTTAAAAAACAAAACACCATTTAATTTCGGGTTCAAATGTGTTGAGTAACTGCGTTACTGAGAATTGTAACGGGTAATATATTACCCAAATTCCATTAGTAATGCGTTACATTACTTCGTTACAGCAAAAAGTAATATATTACTGTAACTCCGTTACTTTTGTAACGCGTTACACCCAACACTGTTCATGGTGAGAACGGGGAAGAGAAGAAAGTTGTTTCAAGCAGCGGTGCTCAGATTGCAGAGCGACCATACACATATCAGTGGCGGCTGGCCCATAGGGGCGCTAGGGGCGCCACCCCCCTCTTCCCACATGTTTGATTGTCATTAAAAATTTAAAATAAATTAAAAAAAATATTTAAAAAAATATTTGTTTGTTATTTTATTTTTTATTTTTAATGAACAAGGTAAATATTATATAGTTGGTATCAGTAAAATGTATAATCTACAATAAAATATTGTTTAAAACTGTTTTACGATGTCTAAAGTTACTGATAAGCAGTGTTGTGCTAGTTACTGAAAACCAGTAACTAGTTACCATTACTAGTTACTTCATTTCCAAAGTAACTCAGTGACTTTACTGATTACCTACGCCCAAAACTAATGCGTTACTGTGAACAGTAACGCATTAGTTACTTAAAAAAAAGGGTCCCATTAATGCCCTTATAGCCTTCATTTCAGTACTGTTATTGCATTGGAGAATAATACAATCTGTTGATCAAGAAATAGCAATAGAAATAGTAGAAATAGCCTGCATGTGTTCTACAACATACCGTGCAATGGCTTTATCAAGTTTTCCCTGGCTAGCAGTCCCTCGATTAAAATACAGCCGCTGTTGCTTAGGTGGAGGTGGAGTGGCGTCGGATGAGTCTGGGTCTGTGGTCTTAGCTACTAGCTTCGTCCCAGCATGTTGTTTCTGCAGATGTTTCAACAGATTTGAATTGCTGTTTTGGGCAGTAGATAGGATCTTTGACCCGCCAAGACACAACTAACATTTAACTAAAACGTTCTTTTCTTTGTGCTCGACAAAAGTAAAATAGTGAGAATATCTCCAGGCGGAGAAACTCGACTTGAGCTCCTCCGCCGCCATGATAGTCTTGTTAGTAAACACAAACACGCCCACAGCGCGTCTCCACATGTGACACAGGAAGTATCTAAGTACATTTACTCACACACCGTTCTCATCTCTGTTCGCCTCGCTGTTGGCGCCGCTCACCAACGTCTGGGAGCCGAGACTATATAAAAAATAACGGAGTAACGCACCATGTAGTAACGGTAACTGAGTTACTGAATTTAAAAAATAATGCGTTAGAGTACTAGTTACTGCCAAAAATAACGGCGTTACAGTAACGCGTTACTTTGTACCGCAGCGTGTATTCATTACCTCTCTCGTCCGGGCGGTAAGAAAGGAGCCCTTAGCCAGAGCAGCAGCAGCCAACAAGCTGATTGTTGCTATCTGTAAACTATGCCGCCGAAACATAATTTCAGCCAATCAGTGTCGTCAGATCTGATGCTCAAAGGGCGCCCTGTCAGCGCCCTGGCCTGTGTGTCTTTGAGTTGTTTAGACTCGTATCCAAGGTGACGCTACAGTAGTTGTCAAGGATGGCTGCGTCTGCAGGTGGAGACTCCGGTGCTAGTGGATCGCCGGAGCTGTAGATTAACATTTACATGCTTATTGTCGTCGTAAGGGCAATGCCTGTGGCACCATGGAGCATATGTGTGGGCTGGACGTGCATTTTACAGGAAAGGAATGAGCAGAGAGACGAGTTGTTGATTCTTGTTCAGTTTTCATCTTCCTCACTCTCTCAGACTTTGAGTTGCGCGTGCTGCTAAAGAGATGCGCTACCATGGAAACCAAACAATGGTGTAGCTGTATTAAAGTCCGAGTGGAAACAGTCGTGAGTAAATCAGATTTTCCCCCCACATCTAACATCACCAGAAGTAATAATTTAAGGGTCATTTCTCAAACATTTCTTCTGGGGGACGATCCCCTGGACCGCCCTATTATGCTTTGGTCACCATTTCCATAGCCCCACCAAAAATATTTTCCACCAACCGCCAGTATTAAGTCAGGCAAATTGTGTGTTTTTACCATACTTTTAATTATTACTATATGTAATAGGGATGCTCATAGCCGCGGGAAGTCATTTTGCTCAGGGGGTGCTGCCAAAAGTGGGGAGGGGGCCGCTTAAAAGAAAAAAGAAAAAAGGCGGTGCCCGGCTGTCAGTGATACGAGCCGCATAAATTGTTTGTTAAAGGCGAGACACGGCAGGCAAAAACATCGTTTTTCATGCACTGGTCAATTTTGAGATGTTGTGCTATTTTGATTCGATAACATGTTTTCTCTCAGGCTTTTGGAAGTAAAACGTACAAAATACACATTTAAGTGTTCATTTTACTATAGTTTGTCTATTTCCGTCTGTATATTTCTCCTAAATTCACCAAAAGTTAGCATTCTAACGTAACATAAAGTACCACGACCGCTGTTTGCACCATGTCATCAGAGATATCGTTGGAAAGCTTGGTCTCTCCTGCACAATCTCATTGGATCCAAATATGGTCATTTCTTTTGTATAAACAACCAATCGTGAAAGTACAAAAGGGTCTTAAACCAAGAAACGAAATCTCATTGGCTGGTGTCAACTTCTGACAACGTGATTCGTTCAGATGCGTCACGTGTTGTGGTAAAACACTTCCTGGTTAGCTTTCCGCTAGAAATGTAAATCTCAAAATGGCAAAAGAATGGCGAAAAAAACATTCACAGAGAAGACAACAACAATTGTCACTTGCACGAAGCAAGATTATACAAAAAACAAATGACCCCGAACATGAAATACCTTCACGGAGTGCGTCGAGGCGCAAGCTGTCATCCAAAGAACAGGAGGGTTTAGCTAGCGCCACACTGCAATCTTTAAAGGTTGTTTTCTCAAAATGAGTTGTTTCTCCTACTCTTGAGTCCGAAATGTCCACTTCAGTTGCACTTACATACACCAAACCTTCAAGTTATATTCCTATCAATATTTTTGAAGGCTTTTACAGAAGGGTTTGTTCATATGTCATTCATAGCCTGAATTATGGAAGATTGTATACCTAGAAACGTGGCGAAAATTGATATTTTAGGGCTGTTGACAGTATTTTCTGATTTATGGAGTGATAAAAAGAGATATACAAAATCCCTTCTGTAAAAGCCTTGGATGCTAATATGACTACAAAATTAAACGAGAATTTTTAACCTGGCTTTATCCAAAGTTCAGATTTCGGTTCCTGAAATGTGTTAAAAATATGCACACATTTTATGAGATAATGGCTCATTTGCATACTCAGAAAACTTGTAATACAAGAAACAATTGCCTTATTGTAGGTATTTAACTGGAGAAATTTCTAGCTGATATCTTTAAGTTAAAAAAATTACCCTATTCACCTGGGGTGTCTCGCCTTAACTGTTAGGCTTAATAAATCATTATAGACCTACATCACTTAGCAACAGCTGCACATGCTCACATGCTAACTATGGGTCTTACAAACCTACATAACATTACAAATAGTCAGAAAATATTATTTACAATATTAATAAAACTATGAATTCAATTTTAACTGATTGACAAGGCAAAACACTGCACAGCGGCAGCAGCATTAAAGGAAAAATATCGTCTTACCTTGTGTTGGGGCTTCACAAAACTCCAAATGTAGCCTGGGGTGGCACTAATGAAGACCCTCATTAGAGCAGATACATACACATTGTCCAAAATGTTACTATGGACTGAAGTATTATTTGAATTATTTGAACGATTAAAGTAACGTGTTATGGCAGGAAAGTTCAATCTGGTATATTCATTTTAATGTCACCTTATATAGAATGTGTGTTAAACTTGTGATTTCTGCATTGAGTGACTTCTGCCTAGCAGATACCAAGAAGAGGCCCCTAGGGTCTCTCTGTTAATTATCAATAGTCCTTGCAATTAACAGGGGAATTCCCATATACATTTTCAGATAATGCAGTTAAAGTCCTGTTAATTAGTGATTCATGTCCAGCATGCATTAGTTAAGAAACGATAAGGGTGTGTGTTTTATTTGATTTCTTTGTTTTGTTCTTTCCTGTTTCCTTACTTTGTATCAAGAATAGCAGTAATGTTTTCCTCGGTATTGTGGATATTAAGGTAACTCACATGTGATATTTGTTTAATCCAATTATATCTTAAAAGATGCCAAGAGTAGGTGAAACGAAAGGTGCTTTAACAACTGAGGGGGGGAAGATGGCCACAGAGACAAAGAGCCATAAAGGAATATGTGTGTATGCTGGCTGCAAGATGTGAAATAAGATAAGGAAACTTGTTATTTAGAGCAGGTTCGTTCCAGACGCCAAAAGGTATCTGGTTTTCGTCAAACTGAAAGAGACTTTTTGTTTCCGGGTTTCTTCTGCTGTGTAGCGCTGATTGGGTACGACAGGCTATGTGTTGGTCTCTCCCAATGAGATGACCTCTGGGGGAAGCATTCACACACCTCCTCCTGTTTTTTTATTATGAAAGCCTGTGTTTTCCTTTGGTTCGCTCTCTTCTTTTCTTCATACGGCCGAGGGGTAAGACCTCTCCTAGGAGAGGACCAGAGCAGGGGCACCCGAAGGGGGGCCCCTTTTGAATTGTTTTGTGATGTATTGTATGTTCCACCATTAAAGCAGATTATTGTTTAACCCTTATCCTGGTGCTTTGACTTTTCCTTCTTGTAAAACAAACTCATAGAGGAACGCGCGGAGCAGAGGTTCTGCCTCAACAGGACATGCATCAAAGTCAGATGTGTCAGTCTCTTCTGTGTCATATTACTCTAGTTGTAGAGGTGGTGGGCTGAGGAGTAGCTGGTGGTCCACTCTTTTTATTGGGTTGTTTGTTGGAGAAAAAAAATGCAAAATCCTTTTTTGCGCCTTTCTAGAAAGTTGTCACTCTGCAGTGTGTGTGTCGCGTCAATTACGTCACTCTCCCACGACCTACGACCTAGATGACTCGGATTTTATTTATTTGGAAAATAAATTCAAGCCACCTGACTGATACAAATATGTACTATGACTATTATATGCTACTGTATACAGCTAATTTTATTTTAAGTAAAATCATAACTATTTTATGTAGTTTAATCATTGTTATTTAGGTGGTCACTCAGTTTTTCAAATGTACACCACTCGCCAACAGGGGGTGCTGCAGCACCCCCAGCACCCCTACTTCCCGCGGCTATGGGGATGCTCCGATCGATATCGGCCGATATTCACTCTCTGCCCATCGATCGGTGCTCTCTATTAAGGCCGATCGGGAGAGCCGATCACATGACGTAAAATACATGACACTTTTCTCTGTGCGCGGTAAAACAAGCTCACCAAAATGGCTTAACCAATCTGGCAGTATTTTAAGGTGTCCGAAAATGACAATAAAATAGCTGTATGCAACATTTGTGAAGCAGAAATCCTGCAGCTCCGCCCGCTGTGACGGACCGGTGAGCGGAGCAACACACACACTAATGCCCCTTTTACACCAACGCGGTTCCAAGGCCGGTTCGGTAAAATCGGGAGCCTCCCGCGAAAATCGGGAGGGTTGGCAAGTATGCCTTAAGGCCCTGACACACCAAGCACACACCAGAGGACTCGCCGAAGCCGACGCCGACTGTTGCGTCGCCGTGTACTCCTACGTCTTGGCCATGTGTCGCACGGGAACACACCGCAAAGACTTCAGTGCGTGAGTGGCAATAACTCTCCTTACCAGCAGGCGGCGGTAGTGTGTATTCGTCATTCAAAAGAGGCAACAACCGGAAGACAGAGAAGAAGAACAGACTGTATGATATAAACAAACAACAAATAGCGCGTGCGTTCCATTTTCCCTCTCGTCCATCGAAAACATGTCTCGTGCGGCACTGGAGCTATCAGCCATAAGAGGGGTTAGCGATAAGAAACATTAACAATCTGCCTACATAACTGTCAGTTGCAGCCCTAGCATTAGTATTGGTTATAGTAACAGCAGGGCTCTCAAGTTTTGAACAGAGTTCAGAGTGAGATTTTGGCAGCGGTGGTTGGTACTCCAACTTCTGGCTCCCCTCAAAGTTCCCATGAAGCCCTCTGTACCGCGCGAATGTCAACGGGGGGGTGCTAGTGGAGTATGAAGCCCTCTGTATCGCAAATGTCACCGGGGGGGGGGGGGGGGTGCTAGTGGAGTGCACACGTCTCAAACAAGCCTAGTACAAAATTGCAATCGCAACTTGGTGGGAAAGAAATCTCTGCGTGAGAAATACAAGGTGTGGCGTGTGAGCGTGTGAATGGAGTGAAATGCGTGTGTCTCACGCCAAATGAGTGAGACTTGAGAGCTCTGAGTAACAGCTACAACATTAAAATACTTCTAGGCAGATTGAGGAAGATTATGGGAGAATGAACAGAGGGGCAGAAACATCCATATGAATAATAATAACTTTATTTGTATCGCACCTTTCCTACAAGGGATTCAAAGTGCTTTACATCAGTAAGAAATAAGATATCAAATGTAAAGTGTAAAATAAGCAGCAAGAGCAAAGCATAAAGTGGGATAATATATATATATATATATATATATATATATACCTTGTTTATGGTTTGTTTTAGTAGAATATAAAATACATGAATGATGAAATGAGCACATAAGTGCAAACATACTATAATTATATTGAGGTACTTGAGACTAATCCTGCAACTTTATAGTTCTGCTCCACAACAGTTCGAGAATGAAGAAACCATCACGTATGAAAGGCTATATGTGAATAGAGGGGCAGAAACCTGGCTTGCGCATTTCAATCTTGAACAATGAACAGCAGTAGACAGTATCTCATTTAGTTAGACACTGGACTTAAGGACAATGTTGAGGTACTTGAGACTAATCCTGCAACTTTATATTACTGATCCACTCCCATTCAGTGTACTTTATACCGCGCTACATTTATTTGATAACTTCAGTCAACTTTGAAGATTCAGAACACTACAAAATATAAGACATATTTTATCATGTATTATTATAGGTTAAGATCAAATGTTATTGATCCCATGGTGAATTTCATATAATGTAATTTAAATCAGCTCCTCCACTTCAGCTCTCTGAAGCAGAAATAAATAATTCTATGTTGTGTTATGTAATAGCTGTAGTAGGTACGAAATAAAGTTTTGCATTGCCTATCCTGCAGAAACACCCATCTGAATAATGGACACTTCTTGCTAAATTGAATGTATTGTAGTGGCGTGAAAAGGGAGTCGGAGGCGGTGTATTCAGAATGGAGTTCCAATCTTTATTAACCATTAACAACAGAGAGGTTAACACATGACTGCTCTGCTTGACGAGCTAGCAGGAATGACAGCTGAAGCTACAGGTGTTCCCACTAAAGGGTCCGTGTCTCACAATACGAGAGGTGAATTATGTCCAATAACGTGTCACCACACAAGCCCCCCCAGAATTCACGTGTAAACAAAATCCGTATGGCGGGGAGGAACAACCCGCCTGCCCCCACAAGACCTGCGCACCGGAGTCGGTGCAGTGACCTCCGCCTGTGCGGCCCCCGACAGAGGAGGGACCGGAACAACAGGCCCACACTCCCTGACAGGAATCGAAGCCGGGGGTCGGCCCCGTCTCGGCGGCCGAGCCAGCACCACCGGCCGGTCCACGTCCAAGTGAGCAGCGAGACGTGCTCAGCCCTATCGACCACCAGGTGTTTGTCACCGTGTTCCAAAACCCGGAAAGGTCCATCGTAAGGGGGCTGCAGGGGGCCTCTGTGTGCGTCGTGACGTATGAAAACGTGCCCAGCCGAGCGCAGCTCCGCGGGAACTTGAGACCCCGGCGCACCGTGCTGAGTAGTCGGGACTGGAGCGAAAGCCTCCGCTGCGTCTCGCAGAAATACTCGCTGGGCCGTGGCAGACCAGGGAGCTGATGTATTTGGGAGGAAATCCCCCGGAACTCTCAGCGGCTGACCGTAGACCATCTCCGCTGTAGAACACTGCAGATCCTCCTTAGTTGCGGTCCTCAGGCCCGGCATCACCCAGGGCAGCTTGTCGACCCAGTTACCGTCCGTAAGGCCGGCCTTGAGAGACGCCTTCATGGAGCGATGGAAGCGCTCGCAGAGGCCGTTAGCCTGAGGGAGGTAAGCGGTATTCCTGTGCAGCTTAACCCCCAAACCGCCTGCCACAGCGTTCCAGAGCTCGGACGTGAACTGAGAGCCCCTGTCTGAGGAAATGTCAGACGGGGTGGCAAAATGACACACCCACGTTGCAATGAAGGCCCGGGCAACGTCTGCGGCGGATGTCGAAACCAGCGGAACCGCCTCCGGCCAACGGGTCATTCTGTCCACCATGGTGAGGAGGTAGGAAAACCCCTGAGAGGAAGAAAATGGGCCAACTAGGTCAATGTTGACGTGATCAAACCTCCTCTCAGGCAGGTGCACAGCCTCGAACACAGGACGCCTCCAGCTGGCAGGGAAGACAGGCCGCGCCAGGCCCTTAGAGACGTCACAAAGGAGAGTAATGCCTGCGTCGCCGAACACCTAGTCCTCCCAGCGCAGCCACGCGCCTTCCACCTCCAGAGCCTGGACGCCGGGATCCGTGACCTGGTCCGCCGCCATGCGAGCATAGTCCAAGCCCAACTGGACGGCACCGATGACGACCCTGGAGAGGCAATCAGCAACCAGGTTCGACTTGCCAGCCACGTGCTTAATGTCCGTAGTGAACTCCGATATGTAGGAGAGCTGCCGCTGCTGGCGTGCCGACCAAGGCTCAGCCACTTTTGACATGGCGAAGGTGAGCGGCTTGTGGTCGACAAACGCCGTAAATTCACGGCCTTCCAGCATGAAACGGAAGTGCCGCACGCCCAAATAAAGCCAGAGGAGCTCCCGGTCAAAGGCGCTGTACTTGCGTTCCCTAGGCGTCAGCTGGCGGCTGAAAAAGGCGAGCGGCTGCCAAGCTCCCTCCACCCACTACTCGTACACTGCGCCGACCGTGTAGTCCGACGCGTCCGTGGTGATGGAGATGGGAGCCGTAGATGATGGGTGAGCCAGCAAAG
The DNA here is from genome assembly GCF_949606895.1 of Notothenia rossii. NCBI lineage: Eukaryota > Metazoa > Chordata > Actinopteri > Perciformes > Nototheniidae > Notothenia > Notothenia rossii. The sequence goes on from NC_136908.1 coordinate 32,436,986, forward strand.
CCGCCTCAGCCAACGCAGTCTTGACCTCAGCAAAAGCGACGTCCGCCTCTGCTGTCCAGTCGATTGCCTGGACGGGGGTCTTGCCTTTCAACGCTTCATACAGCGGCCGCATGATGTGTGCGGCCCGGTCGATGAAACCGTGGTAGAAGTTCACCATCCCCAGAAATTCACGGAGCGACCGTGCTGTGAGCGGGCGAGGAAAAGCCGCAACCTGGTGGCACCCTGGTGGTATCCACGCACCAGGTCCACCTTTCGAAAACACCCCCGTACCGGCCAGATGCGCCGAAAAGTCCTGAATGTGCGGCACCGGATAGCGGTCAGGCGTAGTGGTGTCGTTGAGTCGGCGGTAACCCGCCGTTCGGCTTGGGAACGAGAAGTAGACGTGCAGGGGGGAAGCCCAAGGACTGTCGGAGCGGCGGACAATGCCCAGGCGCTCCATGGCTGCGAACTCCGCCCTCGCTACCGCCAGCTTAGAAGGGTTCAACCGCCGGGCCCTGGCGTAGACAGGAGGCCCCTCGGTAGTGACGTGGTGTTCCACGCCATGCTTAGTGGTAAGCGCAGAGAAGGTGGGTAGCGACAGGTCCGGAAACTCGGCCAACAGTCTGAGAAACGTGTCTTCCCCCGACATCGAGCCCGACAGCCCGTCGTACGCTGCGCTGCCAAGTGTGCACACGAGGGAAGAAAACGTTAAGGCATCAACCAAACGCCTATTCTTAACGTCCACCAAGAGTCCATGAGCACACAAAAGATCCGCTCCGAGGAGGAGAAAAGAAATGTCCGCTGTCACGAAATCCCAGCTGAAACACTGTCCTCCGATGCACAAACACATAGGCCACACGCCGTACATGCGAATGGGACCGCCGTTAGCCGTCGTTAATCGCGGGCCTTGCCCACCACGTCTTCACTCGACGCTGGAACCACGCTCCGTTGAGCGCCCGTGTCACACAGAAACAGGTTCCCCGAAACATTGTCGCTAACGAAGAGGAGCCTGCACGTGCCGCCGACACTCACGGCCACTACTGAACGCCGGCACCTCTGTGTCCCGGGGGTTTGTAGCTGCACGGAGCGATGCATCTCTTCGCCCTTGTCCCGAAACGTGCATGGTAAACGCACTCTCCGGTGTCTCCACGCCGGCTCGACACAGCCGTGTCCGGCCTCCGCCACGCTTTCTTGACTGCAGATGGGCCGCTGAGCGTCGCGGCTAACGTCTCTGCACCTGGCTGTTGTGTAGCCAGGAAAAAACGATCCGCTTCCTCAGCCAAAGCACGGGGCTCCGTGACAGGCATGTTAGCCAGCGCCGTCTGGACCCGGGGAGGTAAGTGACGCAGGAAAATCTCCGTGAATAAAATCCGGGGATCCTCCCTCCCTAGCAGATTTAGCATTTTCTCCATTAGCTGAGATGGCTTGGTGTCTCCTAGGCCTTGAATGTCAAGTATCTGGCGGGCCCTCTCCTTAGCAGATAAGCTAAATGTCTTAAGGAGAAGGGCCTTAATCGCCTCATATTTGCCATGGTGCGGGTGGGCTGCGATAAATCCCACCAACCTGGACGACGCGGAGCTTCCCAGAACTGCCACCACATGGTAGTATCTCAGGTCCCCGTCACAGACCTGTCGGCAGGCGAACCATGCCTCCGCGGCGTGCTCCCAGAATTCCGGCAGCTTTACGAACACATCGCGTTCAGCCATGCTCGTTAATTTCCCGGAAACTTTCTCGGAAACGTCAGGGTCACCAGTGTAGTGCCGTGAAAAGGGAGTCGGAGGCGGTGTATTCAGAATGGAGTTCCAATCTTTATTAGCCATTAATAACAGAGAGATTAACACATGACTGCTCTGCTTGATGGGCTAACAGGAATGACAGCTGAAGCTACAGGTGTTCCCACTAAAGGGTCCGTGTGGTAACACAATACGAGAGGTGAATTATGTCCAATAACGTGTCACCACAGTATGGAAGTATGAATGTATGAAGGTACGAAATAAAGTTTTGCATTTTGCAATATCGGTAAAAAGTGGTTTATTATCCAAATAAACAATAATAATACAAAAAGTAAACATTAAATAAAAATACAATACAATAAACTTTTTTATTGCCACAACTGTCTGCAAAAAAAAAATTAGCCACATCTTTAAAAATGAGTGAACTTTATGTACAAAAAAACAGGGCAAGTGAAATGACTTGAGGTTTCATTTTCCTCTAAGCAATCGAAGAAGCTATTTTGAACCTGATTCAGTAAGCGTCGCATCTGATGTGGTGGCAACAGCCACAGTCTGTGCTCAAACACTTTGGATTGGGCCGCGATATCATCCTCAAGTCCACTCGGGGCCAACTGTGCCAGTCTTATTTTGATCTCCTCCAGCAATGTTTTTGACGCCTCAACGGCGGACTCCTCCTGCGAATCCTGCATCATCCTGCGCTTCGCCGGAAGCCTTCAAGTGCTGAGTGTGCTTGGCCTCTCTCCGAGCGGTGCTGGTGTGGTGCAGATGGTGGATTCTGCCAGGGGAGTGTAGGGCTCAGCATCAAAGTGGAAGGGCTCCTCAGTGGTGCTGGTCGAAGTTTCACTGCTGGTGCCACCGGGGGTTGATTCTGCAGCCACCGGACGTTCCTTACATTTTTTTTAAATAAATTCACAGTTAGTTGGATTTAATACCATGACTTCTTAAAACTGTTTACTAAGCATTCATAACAAAACAATACCCTGAAATGTGTGTGCCATTAGTTTGGGGTGTGGTCAAGTGTCAGAGGTACATTGTAGACACATTGTGATGGCTCTATTCAGATGCTAAAGACATACTTCTAGAAGATTCAGAACACTACAAAATATAATCAAGACATATTTTATAATGTATTATTATAGGTTAAGATAAAAGCGTTATTGATCCCATGGTGAATTTCATAAGCTACCCAGCTGCAGCAGTATATCATGTAATTTAAATTAGCTCCTCCTTTAACAGCTGCAACATCAAGGTGATGAGCACATCAATAATTATAATACAATAATATATATATTATTCTCTTATTGTTATATTTAACACTTTAACCACCAAATGAATGAAAATAATGTTTTTGTAAATGAAAGAAGCAAGAAACACTTATTTGTACTCAACAAATAAAATAGTTACCGTGATGGTGAGGTTTGAAGTACTCTCCTTCCTTCTTGTGTAGGGCTCTAAAAACTGCAGCCTGGTCAGGATCCACTGCTGTCTGCCAGTCCTTTGTGCTCCACAACTACCTGAAGGAGCAAGTTTCCTGTACCGGTTGTACCGGGTGTACTGGGTTCGCAGAGAATCCCACTTGTTCCTCAGCTCTTTCTCTGAAGCACACAAATAAACGATGTAAGCATTGTGGCTAGTTAGCATGTCCAATTCATATCTATATGCAGTGCCAAACTGCACAGCTAGTAACAGCTAGCAACAAGATAACAACAAAACACAAGGTTGAAATAACAAATTACATTTCACGTTAACGTCACTGTACGCTGGCAAACAATAAAAAGCCAACAGTATCTGCTAAAGAGCTCAATTGATGAAAAAGATAATCTTACCCGAGAAACCAAGTTGCGTTTCAATCTCTCGCCAGAGTCTGGTTTTCACTACTCGGTTCGAGTACCTTTTCTCTGTGATGTCGTACAGAGCTGGCCTCTCCTGGATCAAGGTGATGAGCAGGTCTTCGTTTCCGTCATTCCAGATCGCCATGATAAGATGAAAATGAATAGCGGTCTGTGTCTTAAATCGTTTGTTTACGTCCCTCACTTCCGTTTCACTTCTGATGATGATTCGCTAGCTGAACAGCCAATCAGAGTGATTGCTTGGTCAGGCAGTCCAAATAAGGCGTGTCACGGCCGACGGTGCGGGACACACCAAATTGAGTTTGGGCGACAGGACACGCTTCGTCTTCCGACTAACAAAAACGGCCGAAATCGGCCTGGTGTGTCAGGACCTTTAGACACGTCACTTAGCTATTTTATCTACCTCTGGAACAAGCTAAACTAGTTATACATATATTTATTCTTCACTGTCGAGTCACTCATTACTGGATCAGTGAGATGCATGAGACGATACTGTCAGGAGAGAGAGAGAGGGGGAGAGGGAAAGAGGAAAAGAGAGCGCTTCCGCTCATTTCTCCCGTGTTATTATCCAAAGTTAATGTAAACTTGAATAATGTACTTCATTTGAATGTAATAATTATGTTGGTTGTTGTTTGTGGAAGCGCCAGTGAATGAGCCCCATTAACTTGAGTTTTAAACATCACTTTAAATGGAAGATCCCCATAGGCCCCGCCTACTCGATCGGATCGGCGGTCGGTAAACCGAAAACGGTTTATGACACCATATGTTAACAAGCAGTCAAAATAGTCAGATTAGCTTCAGTGGCTATATTAACATCACCTATCTATCTAGTGTCAATTCAAACTAAATAGAATATTGACATGTAGGGTGGAAAATATGCAAGATTAGGGGACGTTGCTTCTGTGACAGTCAGACAGTGAACTACTACTTTCCAGCGGCCGCTGCCATGAGTTAACGGTAGACTAAACGCCGGTGGATTAGCAGCACTGCAGCAGTAGGTAAATACAGCTGAACCACATTAATAAACAATGGACCATGGCACTCAATGAACCATGGCAGGTTGGAGAAGTTGTTTTTATCAAATCAATCTGGCTTGATCAAAGACAACATGAGCATCAGCAACAGAACGGTGATGTCACTACATGGCACCACTTGGGCTTTGAGCAGTGGAAATGAAGCCAAGTCGCACGTTGAACTAATTGTGAACCAAATAAGCCTAGCAAGAGCTGGAACCAGGGGCATTTCCTGGACCAGGGAACATTAGGGGCTTAGCCCAAAGTGGCGGTGCCAGAGATTTTCTTTTGGGGGTGCTGTGGGGTAGCTTGACGTTTCATAGAGGGTGATCAAACATGTAGGGTTTCCCATTAAGGTTCCGGTCGCTACAGTGGAATGTTTTACTGCAACACTCCCTACACGTGTATACAGTACACCCGCGACTATTGCCACACACACACAGAGCCGAGCTTGAATGAAACACAGAGACCAAGAAGTACTTGTACTGTATTTCCATGCAACTCTGATTGGTCTGGAATCTTGCTTCTGTTGCATTCACTGAACACGGGAAATTAAAATCCTGCCGTCCTCTCTAGTGTCATGATGATTGACATTTTACAATCTTTCAGGGAACATCCTCTAATAAAGATGTAGCACTTAATTTCAGACTCCAGCTTACAGCTTTCTGCCTACGACCTGCCTAAAACCAGCATAGAGGAATGTTAAGCCCTCCCACTATTTTCCAAGAGGGCGTTGCCAGATTTTCAATTTCAGGTTTTAACCAGGAGATGGCGCTTCATTCACAAATACAGAAAGACAAGTTTCATGGACTTTCAGTTGTGTTTTGAAGAGCATTTGTACACATCAATATTTTAGATCAACTAAAGTATATCTAATCTTGTAATTCAATAATATATAGTCTTTATATATTAAATAATCATAATAATAATGTAAATGTTTACATTACACTTCTTTATTTGTTATGCTCATACTTTATGCTTATACTCGGAGTAATCTGCGGCCGTGAGCTGTTATGTGCCATCATGACACGCATGGTGTTCTTTTTTTATATATTATAATGAAGTGCGAGCTGTGTGCTCGAGTCTTCCTGCCTGTCGGCTCTGCTCATGATGGATGTATAATAAGGCTCTGCTGCTCCGAGATGATGGTCTAGCTTCAGCAGCTACATTACCTACGGGTGCGTTCGTTAATATTAACTGTGCGTCCGGAGTCACTGTGGCACAGACTGGACCGCTGGTGAACAGCTGTTAGAACGGGCCGTTCAGGTGTTCAGAGCAGAGCTCCCTGTCGGAGCGGCAGAGCGTGATGTGAACTGAAAAGTTTTTCTGTGGCAATATTATTTAAGGAATCGTTGAGCTAGCTAGCTAGCATACATTGTCACTATCTGCTAACGTTAGCTTTAGCCTTCTATTTCGAATAGTTTTTTTTCTACTTTTACTCAAGTCCTACAATATATATATATATATATATATATATATATATATATTGTACTTGAGTAAAAGTAGAAGCACTCAGATCTTGGACTAGAGTAAAAGTAGAAGTACTCAGATCTTGTACTTGAGTAAAAGTAGAAGCACACAGATCTTGTAGAGTAAAAGTGGAAGTACTCAGGTATGTACTTGAGTAAAAGTAGAAGTACTCAGGCAGTGCATGACATTAGCTTAGATGGCCCTGTGGGCCATCTAAGCTAATTTACAGATGGCCCTGAGCCCAATAGAGATTGCCCTGAAAAATGCGTGCGGACGAAATGCCACGAAGGGTTTGGGGGGCCTCCCCCTAGAACATTTAGATTTGTGCAGGTCTTAGATGCTGTCTGGTGCATTCTCTAGACTGAATTATAAGATGAACCAGCACAATATTATATTGTACAATTTCAATTTTATTCTTCATTTCACTTGTTTCTTTGTTCTTGTTTGTGTTTGCTCGCTTGCATGCCCTGCATAGCTATAAGAAATACTTAAGTTGTTGGTCAAGACACTTTCCATCTGATGAAGGCAAATGCCTTCCCAGATAATAATAATAATAATTTCCCTTTAGCACAACACCGCTTGAGTTGCGCCACTTATGTGACAGACAAGAAGAGTATGTGACAGACAAGAATAGTCAATTCTAATGTCTAACACTTAATGTGGAGAAAGAGATGTCCTGTATGGGTTGATTGTGCGTTGATCTGTTGGTAATGCCTCGGGGTTCCGGTGGGCATGTAAACAAATGCATAATGCTGCGCTATACTTTGTGGCCTCACCCAGTTGCATAGCGACACTTATTGTTTAGGTGTCTTTTAATAAGCAGGTAGTCCTATCATTAGCTAGAACTAGCTAGATCTGATCAATATGGACATAAACGTGAGTGAAGTTTAATCTGACGGGAGAGAGAGAGCTGCTGCTGACGAGTCGACACGCAGCACTGCATGATCACATGCAGCGGTGAGCGGACAAAACACACACTTCAGGTTAGAATATCACACAAGCTATTTTAATTACCTCTGAAACTACCTAAACTAGTTATAGATATGTTTAGTTTTACTGTCGGGTCACTCATTACTGGATCCGCGAGCTGGCATAATAGCAGAATAATAGAAGAATCTACGAAACAAATTATCTAAAGATATATTAACTATGGATGGCATTAATTTGGCCTCCAGTGAGACTGTAAGGAATCTTGGTGTTATATTTGATCAGGATTTATCCTTTAACACCCACATAAAATCCATTTCAAGGACCGCCTACTTCCATCTACGTAACATTGCAAAAATCAGGCATATCTTGCCTCAAAACGATGCAGAGAAACTAGTCCATGCATTTGTTACTTCAAGGCTGGATTATTGTAACTCCTTATTATCAGGGTGTACCAAGAAGTCAGTCAAGTCGCTTCAGCTGATTCAAAATGCTGCAGCTCGTGTACCAACCAGAGTTAGGAAAAGGGACCACATTACTCCTGTTCTGGCTGCCTTACACTGGCTCCCTATAGAACACAGGATAGAATTTAAAATTCTTCTTCTCGCCTACAAAGCCCTTAATGGGCAGGCGCCATCTTACCTTAAAGAACTCATTATACCCTATTGTCCTACTAGGGCATTGCGTTCCAAGAATGCAGGGTTGTTGGTTGTTCCTAGAGTCTCTAAAAGTACAATGGGAGCCAGAGCCTTTTCTTATCAAGCTCCACTTTTGTGGAATCAGCTTCCAGTTTGTGTTCGGACAGCAGACACCCTATCCGTTTTTAAGAGTGCGCTTAAGACCTTCCTTTTTGATAAAGCTTATAGTTAGGGCTGATTAGATTCAGCCCCTAGTTTTGCTGATATAGGCTTAGTTTGTCGGGGGACATCTTACTTCTTCCTTCTCTCTGTCTATACCTGTGTACTCTCATGTTCCGATTAACCCAGCTTCCCCAAATTTCTTTCTTTTTGGTGTCTATATACGCCGGGATCCGGAGTCATGGATGATCCTGCGGTCCTGTGTCATGGATTGCGAGTCCTGGATCTTGAGTCGTGGCTGCGGTCCTGGATCATAAGTCCTGGATGGATATCCTCGTGGATTCATCTTATTATTATACACACATGCATTTCAAAACATTTGGACTACCTATGTTGCAAATGTATTATCTTTTCAATTTACACACGGCAGAGGGTGTCGTATTGTCATACTGATATTCTGTACAAACTGTGAAGTCCACTGAGACAAATGTAACATTTGTGATATTGGGCTATATAAATAAACATTGATTGATTGATTGATTGATAGCATAATAGATTGCCCGATCGGGCAACCAGCAGGTGAGGCTTCATTGCCCGAGCTAAATACTAGATGGCCCCGGGTACTTGAGTAAAAGTAGAAGTACTCAGATCTTGTACTTGAGTAAAAGTAATCGTACCAGAGTGTAGGAATACTCTGTTACAGTAAAAGTCCTGCATTCAAAATGTTCCTCAAGTAAAACTAGAAAAGTATTATCATCAAAATATAGTTAAAGTAGCGACAGTAAAAGTCATTGTGCAGATTGGTCCATTTCAGAGTAACATATATGATATGTTTTATAATGATTGATCATGAAAGTGTTCTAAAAGCTGGTAAAGGTGCAGCTAGTCTGAATGACTTTGTATACTGCAGGGTAGTTTGTGGATTTACTCCAGGTGGAACTAAAGTCTGATTTAACACTTGATTATATTTCACATCATTCATCCACATCTGTAAAGTAACTAAAGGTATTAAATACATGTAGGGGAGTAGAAGTACACCATGTACCTCTGAACTGTAGTGGAGTAGAAGAACAAAGTAGCAAAACATTGAAATACTTAAATAAAGTACAAGTATCTCAAAATTGTGCCCAAGTATAGTACTTGTTGAGTTTATGAACTTAGTTACTTTACACCATGTGTGTCACGATTCTCATGTTATGTCACGTTTATAGTTTTGTAGGTTTGGGTGTTTTTGCTATTTTCCATGTCATGTCTTCCGTTGGGTTATTGTCTGGTCCTTTCCCCTGTGTTTTTTCCCTGGTGTGTCTAATTGTCTGATTATGTTCACCTGGGTCCCTGTGTTTTCTCCTCCCTCCTCACCTGTGTCTTGTTGTGTGATTGAGTCTTGTGTGTATTTAAGTTCTGGGTTGTCTGTCTGTCTTGGACGGTTCGTCTTGTTCCCTGACTAGTTCTGCGGTGAGTGTTCTGTTTGTGTCATTGTACATTTATCTCATAGCCTTGAAATAAAGGAAGTTCAGTTTATATCTGCATTTGGGTCCTGCTTGTTTCACAAACCGTGACAGTACGAACCGACCTGAAAAATGGGCCCAGCAGATCCGTTCGAGTCGGAATTATTAAATGTTTCCTTTTTTTTGGCTAACTGCTCGGATCGATGGAAGAGAGCACCCGGAGTTCAGCAGCGGGAGGCTGTGTTGTCGGAGGCGCGCCAGATGGCTAGAGAGAAACCAGGTATGGTGAAGTTCTTACCTGGCTGGATTTCATAGATCCTCCCTGTGTGTGATTCCCGGCCTGCAAGCCCCCGGCATGCTAGCTCCCGGCCTCCCAATTCCCAACCTGGCACCATACGCCTCGGTGGGTTCCGTCTGCAGTCAACCCGTGCTTCTGCCCCAGTTCCTGCTCCTGTCCAGGAGTCATATTCTGGAACTCGTCTGGCTTATGGAGGTCCACGGAGTATTCAGGCGGCTGCTAAGAGGAGGAGTCGCAAGTCCAAGCTAGCAGCTCAAGCCCCAAAAGCCATGCTGCCGGCTCCAGAACCGGACCTTACAGCCATGTTTCCGGCTCCAGAACCGAACCTTACAGCCATGTTTCCGGCTCCAAAACCGGACCTTACAGCCATGTTCCCGGCTTCAGTGCCGGCTCCAGTAACCATGGTCCCGACTCCGGCTCCTCGTCACCTGCTGACTCATCGGCTGACGCCAGCTCCTCGAGTCCTGTCGGCGTACCGGCCAACTCCATGTCTTGTCACGTTGGAGGTCCCGCAGACTGCTCTTCTGCCGAGGGTCCTTCCAACCCCATGTCCTGTGCCATTGGAGGTCCCGCAGACTACTCTTCTGCCGGGGGTCCTGCCAACTCCATGTCTTGTCAAGTTGGAGGTCCCGCAGACTGCTCTTCTGCCGAGGGTCCTGCCAACCCCATGTCCTGAGCCGTTGGAGGTCCCGCAGACTGCTCTTCTGCCGGGGGTCCTGCCAACCCCATGTCCTGAGCCGTTGGAGGTCCCGCAGACTGCTCTTCTGCCGGGGGTCCTGCCAACCCCATGTCCTGTGCCGTTGGAGGTCCCGCAGACTGCTCTTCTGTCGGGGGTCCTGCCAACCCCATGTCCTGTGCCGTTGGAGGTGCCGCAGACTGTTCTTCTGCCGGGGGTCCTGCCAACCCCATGTCCTGAGCCGTTGGAGGTCCCGCAGACTGCTCTTCTGCCGGGGGTCCTGCCAACCCCATGTCCTGTGCCGTTGGAGGTCCCGCAGACTACTCTTCTGCCGGGGGTCCTGCCAACTCCATGTCTGGTCCTGTTGGAGGTCCCGCAGACTACTCTTCTGCCGGGGGTCCTGCCAACCCCATGTCCTGAGCCGTTGGAGGTCCCGCAGACTGCTCTTCTGCCGGGGGTCCTGCCAACCCCATGTCCTGAGCCGTTGAAGGTCACGCAGACTGCTCTTCTGCCGGGGGTCCTGCCAACCCCATGTCCTGTGCCGTTGGAGGTCCCGCCGACTGCTCTCCTGCCGGGGGTCCTGCCGGTCCTGTGTCCTCTTCCATGGGGGATCTTGCCGACACCGGCTCCTGACCGGCCTCCGGAGCTGTCGGGTCTTCACCCCTCCTCGGACTCTGCCTTGCCCCCTGGCCGTCCGCCCGAGATTCCCTCCATGGACTCTGCCTTGCCCACGGGCCGTCCGCCCGAGTTCCCCTTTTTGAACTCTGCCTTGCCCCCGGGCCGTCCCCCCGAATTCCCCTTTTTTGAACTCTGCCTTGCCCCCGAGCCGTCCGCCCGAGACCCGTCCTCCAGACCCCCTCCACCCACCCTGCTGGATTTTTGTTTTTTTGGGACGTCTGGAATCCGTCCCTTGAGGGGGGGGTTATGTCACGATTCTCATGTTATGTCACGTTTATAGTTTTGTAGGTTTGGGTGTTTTTGCTATTTTCCATGTCATGTCTTCCGTTGGGTTATTGTCTGGTCCTTTCCCTGTGTTTTTCCTCTTGTCATTAGTTTCCCTGGTGTGTCTGATTATGTTCACCTGGGTCCTTGTGTTTTCTCCTCCCTCCTCACCTGTGTCTTGTTGTGTGATTGAGTCTTGTGTGTATTTAAGTTCTGGGTTGTCTGTCTGTCTTGGACGGTTCGTCTTGTTCCCTGACTAGTTCTGCGGTGAGTGTTCTGTTTGTGTCATTGTACATTTATCTCATAGCCTTGAAATAAAGGAAGTTCAGTTTATATCTGCATTTGGGTCCTGCTTGTTTCACAAACCGTGACAGTGTGGCTATAAAGATAGAAAGACTAAGCCTTGCACAGAGGCATGAAAATACATTTTCAAAATGCTCAACAGTGCTGCCAAAATTATAAACTGACTGCTACACAATTAAAAATAAATGCTTTTATATATTTCTATTAGATGTGACTCTTTGGCGTTTCTGTTATTATTAACACTGCTGCTTTAGTTGTTCTGACTGCTAAAGTCCTCTGTTATTCCTCATTTTAAAGCCGATATTCCGTGGGGTGGGGGAGCCAAGGACTCGGATCCTTGTCACCTTCTTCATACAGATGAGTTTGCATCCCAAAGCCTCAGTCACCTTAAATTATGTAATAAAAACATCTCAGGTCAGTAACACTCAAAGCTGAATGTGCAATACCATGTTCAGCTATGTTACTATTTATAATGTTATTGTTGTTACATCAGAAGATGTACATATTGGAATGATTTCGTAATTTACAGTAGGCTATTTTTTACAACGTGTGTTGGAAGGATTTATTAAATTACTATGAATATTGTCATTGTTGAAGGCTTCTAGAGAAGGGTGAACTATAAGCCTGAATTACATAACATTTTATACCTAAAAACATAAAAGCCACAATAAATAAGTCACAATTATTGTATTTATTTTTACCTCCCGTATTGCTTTCAACCCACCAGCTTTTATGGTGTTACGTCAATAACTGTAAGCTTGTCACATACAGTCTATGGTCACTCAGAGAACCTACAGTTAATTTAGCTGCTGGAGAAGAAAGATCAGGGGGGGAGGGGGGAGAGAGCTGCCGTTTCATTCACACTGTTTAAAAAACGGTAACAACGGACTATTTTTCTTAGCGGATGCATGTCAAATTAAATCAATACAACTATTTTTTAAATCAATAAAAACATTTTCTAAATCCATAAAAGCATTTAAATTAATATTTGGAGTCATGTCGTTACTTTGTTGAGAATGTGGCCATGTCATAAGCAGGATAATTTGCAGCAACTTGTTCCTTATGGGGAAAATAACACCCCTCATCCAGATCAGGATCCCTCCGCTACGCTTTGGGATCCTGATCTGCCGACGAGGCTCCATTTAAAAATATAAATATTTTTAGTGAATTACTGAGTTTAGGCACGTTAATAACGTTTTAATGAAGTTGAATACAGTATATTCATATGTGTCAGTGATTTCATGTCAATTCGGCGAACATAAACATAAATGATCGTGGTGAAGATGATGATTAAATTAGAATTAAAAATCGAGAGCCGGGCATTTCCTCCCGTTCGTTTTTTCGACAAACAACATTATTTTGTTAAATAACAACATGGTGATGTTTTGTAAATGATTACATGTCTCTTATTTAGCACAGAGTATGATATCCTTGACATATGGATCTTAACAAAGTTCCGCTGTACATCCAGCGTACTGTATCTGACTTTATTTCACATGAGCTCCAGTGTGGAACCCCACTGCACCCCCTGGTGGATCAATGATCCATTGCAGCTGGCTTCATTATAATTACATTTATCTATCACGGGGGCGGTCTCAAGTCGAGCTGGAGGTTTTCCCTTGAGCGAGGGCAGATCACGTACCAATCACGGCCCTCGCGTTTCAAACTGTCTGAAATGAATCGCTACATCTGTAAGCTCACTAAACAAATATCAGTTCACATAAAAGTTATTAAATTTTTTACAAGTGGCATGTTTGCATTGAACAAGCCGCATGCGGCCCCCGGGCCACCATTTGCCCATCCCTGATCTAATAGATCGCGTTCACACTGGAATAAGTCCCTGAGGGAGGATTACGCAAATAAAGCCGCTGACGTCACTTCTTCTTCTTTTGCTTTGGGTTTACTGGCAGGCCGCAAACAACTTCACGGCGTATACTGCCACCCGAAGTCCTCGGCCGGAAGTCTCCGGAGTTGGGGACTGGGAGTCTTCCCATCAGCTTCTACTGAAGCCTTCCGAGTAAATCGCCAGAAGCGCAGACACCTCCTCATCACTCCACCGTTCCCATGTTTTTTTTTGTGTTGCCATGAGTTAGTCTCTCTCCGTTGGTGCGCTGGGCTAAGGCTAATGCTAATAATGCTAATGCGAGCAAATAAAATGGCGGCTTCACAAAACTTTTGAGTTTTACGGGGCGTGGTTTGCAATTCGACCAGCCATTCACAAATTGGAACCTTTTCCTCCCCAGGAAAGTACCACCTCTCTAGCAGGGACTGAAAAGGGGTGAAAAGGTTCCCGAAAAAAAGTTCTAGTTCCAGATCTTTTTGGTGTGAACGCAAAATCCCAGAACTATTCCTTGGAAAAGTACTCCGGTGTGAAAGTGCCTAAAGATGCATTTGCCCGACAATGCAAACATGTTGGTGTTCCTTGCTCGAAATCTTTGAAATACAGATTTGGATATGGCCTGTTGAGGCATCTGGGTCTTTGTATGGACAGTGGACAGTACACTTGACTGTTGTCTTAAGGAGGTTTTTTTTGCTTGTGAGACAATGTGTGCTCACTTATTTATATATATATATAGAGAGAGAGCTCTGTTTTCCAGCCTGAGTCTATTTAATTCATTGTTTTGGTTGTGTGTGATTTAATTAATTTTGTATAATTTAATTTATTGGTTTTATTTATTATATATAATCTATATATTTGAGTAATCATTATGTCAGTGGTCCAAAATGGTCTTACAACGGTGCCGACAATATTATCGTTTATCGCAATAATTTCCGGGAAAATGTATAGTCCAACAAAATTAGTTATCGTGACAGGCCTACTTGATAGCTTTAAACTCTGCACACTCTGATTTGTCAGCAGGCGGTGCTTTTACTGAGTTGATCTCTTATCTGGAACATAACCTGCCCCGGAGCAGGTTAGGTGTTCAGCATAAGTTACCATGGCGATCTACCCCGGTAAGAAGTGAACCAGCGCCGTAGGACCGGAAACCCAGAGTTAACCCTGAAGTTACCTCTCTAACCCAGAGTTAACCCTGAAGTTACCTCGCTAAACGCTAATCCGGCTTCGTAGTACAGGGCACTGGGCTCTGGGCAGTGGAAAGCAAAACGAGTTGTCACTTAGAACTAATTGAGAATCAAACTATTACCAACACAGAGCTAGAACCAAACTAATTTTCAGTGGAAAAAGGTTCAAAGAGAAGAAGAATAGATGTGAAAGATTAAAGGCGGAAGTAGCGGACCTTTGAGTTTCAAGACATCATTACAGTAGTTGAGTCTACTAAGAAAATAATCTTCCAAATCTTGTTAAGACATATGGTCTTTCTTTATTGTCTTTATTGGCAAGAAAAATCTACAATAGATTGTACAGTGCAATCAGAGAGATACAGTATGTCCACGTTTTTGAGCAAGTCCACGAATCCAGTCTTCGTCAAGTCTGTCACCACCTTCGCGCAGCTGCTGGCGCCACTTCGTCCGGTCCTCCGCCAGCCTCTCCCAGTTATCCGTCGCAATGTCCAATCTTCCATATATTCTTAAGATGATAGCATGTGGACTTTCAGGTCGGAGTCCATTGCTACACCTACATTTCTGGCCTTTCTGTAAGCATTGTTGTGGTAGTCATCTGTGAATAAAGGGACATCATACTGCTAATTCACTTTAGCGTTAGTTCTACTAACATAGGACTGAGAACGTCATAAAAATGTTAACATATGGCAAGAGTCTACTGCAGTATCCAGGAGCGGCTGCTATGCATCAGAGGGGGAACTTTACTTATGCAGCATGCCCACTTCAGTGTAAAGGCCTCTCAAAAACCTGCAGAGCACAACACAACAAACACAACATCGCAGAATACTCGGTTGACAACATTTATGGTAGCTATTGTTCACAGAGGATGCATTGTGATAATATTGATCATATTATTATTATATTCTAAAGGGTAGTTTTTGGTGTAAAACTTGGGTAAATCCAGTTGTTTGAAAATGTTTTCACAGCAATATAAAACAGATATTAGAGAGGTCATTTTGAACGGTTTGAGTTCCCAACACAACCTCTAAGCAGCTTGCAATACATCATCTACATTTATAATGCCCAAGCAAATATAAATATGATATAATGATAATAACAAACTAATGACATTCTGAGTTTTTACTGGTTAAAGTAGACTTCAAGATCTATATCAGCGGTAATAAACATGATCCAGCCAGAGATCAGAGAAACTTCCCAGCAACAGTCCCCCATTTTAACATGGTCCTGTTTTACCTGCAGAGGCAGTTGTTTGCATTTCAACTAAACTAATCAAAAGAAGGTCCAGTCATTATGCTGACTCTTTTTCTCTATTTATTACGATTCAAACTAGAACTTAAAATTTGTAATAATTATTTGTATTCCTGGTTTATTTGGGGTCAGTAACGTCAGTGTGTTTCACATTTCCTGCAGCCGTCCAGCAGCTGGTGGTGGTTAAAGAAGAGCTTCCCCCTGAGCAGTAGGAGTGGAACTCCAGTCTGGACCAGTTGGACCCAGAGCCCCCACCCCCCCCCCTCACATTAAAGAGGAACAGGAGGAACTCTGGAGCAGTCAGGAGGGAGAGCAGCTTCAAGGGCTGGAGGAGGCTGATATCATTGAGTCCACCTTCACTCCTGTCCCTGTGAAGAGTGAGCATGATGAAGAGAAACCTCAATCCTCACAGCTTCATCAAAGACAAACTGAACACATGGAAGCAGAAGCTGATGGAGAGGACTGTGGAGGACCAGAACCAGCCAGGGACTCAGATCCAGAGAGACATTTACTACCATCTACTAGTGATAAGGTCTCAAAATGTTACAAACAACAAGTCATGGATAAGTCTAGGGAGACCGGAGAACCGCCGTGAGGTTTACACTTTTGGAGAAATAATTCAAGTACAACATATTTTGCTGCTCTCATTGTGGTAAACAATTTAACCAAAACTCAAATCTAAATCACATGAGAACGCACACTGGAGAGAAACCATTTTGTTGCTCAGTTTGTGGTAAACGATTTGGACAGAAAGCACATCTGCAAACCCATTTTAAATTTCACACAGGTGAAAAGCCTTACAGCTGTTCACTTTGTAAGAAATGTTTTTCTCAGTAGGAACATTTACAGTTACACATGAGAAACTGAGAAACCAGTCAGTTGCCACATTTGTGACAAAAGGTTAACTTGGCTTCATCAGTTTAAAAGCCACAGGTGTGGAGGTGAGTCCTCTAATCCTCATGAACTCTGGAGCAATCAGGAGGAGGCTTATCTCACACATTTCCCCTTCACCCTTTCAATTCCTATGAAGACTGGAATGGAAAGGTGAGAGGGGATATCACATGTTACAGAAGTCAGTCATAACAAAGATCTATAAAGAAAGGAACAGGAGGGAACTCTTCACCTCTAGACTCGGTGATCACACAGGGTTAAATAACAATACATTGACAGTGTAGGTACTGTGGAGTTCAAGGACATGTGGAACATACCATATTACATTGCACTTTTTGAGAGGAAAGCTCAATGGTGGGGTCAGAGAGGCAGGATGGGATTGGAGCCTAAGGGGGATACTGGGGACACTATGAAAATGTGTGTGAATGCTGAATATTGCGCACATTTGTTACTGAATTTAGCTAAAAATGCAGTTAAAGTTGAATATTGTATTAGTTGAATGGTGACTGTAGCTGCTTTTAGCTACAAAAACCAAGTAAGTGTGTTGCTGAACTTTGCGAAAAGAGGCAGAAAAGTGAAATGATTTGAATCCAAATTGTTACAGCTCAAATGCATTGCACTGAATTTGTTGAAAACGTGAAAGTGACATTTAAAACAGGCAGTGTAGGAAAAATAGTGATGAAGCTTAAAATGTTAAAGACAACTTTAAAAAGGTATAAAGAACAAAATGTGAGTTAGGCTGAGTTAGTAGTAGTAGTCTTAGTAGTAGTACTAGCAGTAGTAATAATAATAATAATAATAATAAATGGGATTTATATAGCGCTTTTGTAGACCCAAAGACGCTTTACATTACGAGTAAGGTCGACAAACAAAACAAGAACAAAAACACAAACAAAAACAGAAAAGCAGTCAGGAGGATGTTGGTTCAGAGGGGGGAGGGGCGGGTTTAAGGATAAGCAGAGTTGAAGAGGTGGGTTTTGAGACGGGACTGGAACAGGGTGAGGGAATCAGACTCACGGAGGTCTTGGGGGAGGGAGTTCCAGAGCTTCGGGGCTGCCACAGAGAAGGCTCTGTCCCCGAAGCTCCGGAGTTTGGCCTTGGGGATTGAAAGCAAACCGGCTGAGGTGGATCTGACGGACCGGGGTGGTTGGTAGAGGATGAGGAGGTCATTGAGGTAGGGGGGGGTGGGCAGATGGTGGAGGGCTTTATAGGTGAGGACCAGGAGTTTGTAGTGAATGCGGTATGAGACGGGGAGCCAGTGGAGTTCTTTGAGGACCGGGGTGATGTGATGCCATGATTTGGTGTGGGTGAGGAGTCTGGCGGCTGCGTTCTGGACACGCTGGAGTCTGTTGAGCGATGTTGTGCTGATGCCGAAGAGGAGTGAGTTGCAATAGTCAAGGCGGGAGGAGATGAAGGCGTGAATGAGTCGCTCAGCTGCGGGGCGGGTGAGAGAGATCGACGGAGTTTGGCGATATTGCGGAGATGGAAAAATTAGGTTTTTACAACATGGCGGATGTTGGGGTCGAGGGAGAGGGTGGGGTCGAATATCACGCCAAGGTTGCGTGCCTGGGTGGAGGGGGAAAAAGGGGTGCCATCAATGGTGAGTGTCAGGTTGGGTTTTTTGCTGAGGGTGGATTTGGAGCCGATGAGGAGGAGTTCAGTTTTATTGCTGTTGAATTTGAGGAAGTTGTGTTGCATCCAGGATTTTATTGCAGTCAGACAGGATTCGATGTGTGTGAGAGGGGGGTTGTGGGGGGATTTGGTGCTGAGGTAGATCTGTGTGTCGTCAGCATAGCAGTGAAAGTCCAGGTTGTGATGGCGGAGAATCTGACCAAGGGGGAGGATGTAGATGATGAAGAGGAGGGGGCCGAGTACTGAACCTTGGGGAACACCTTGGGTGACTGAAGCTGTGGTAGAGGAGTGATTGTTGAGGGAGAGGAAGTGGGATCTGTCGGAGAGGTAGGACTGGAGCCACCTGAGTGCAGTACCTTCGATACCGATATCCCGGAGTCGGGTAAGCAGGATGGTGTGGCTCAAAGTATCGAAGGCTGCACTCAGGTCAAGGAGGATGAGGATGTTGAGGGAACCGGTGTCAGCAGAGGTGAGGAGGGAATTGAGGACTTTGATGAGTGCCGTTTCTGTGCTGTGGTGAGGACGAAAACCAGACTGAAGGGGTTCAAAAAAGTCATTTGTTTGGAGATGGCGGTGGAGTTGTTTGGAGATGATGCGTTCTATTGTTTTTGAGAGAAAGGGGAGGTTGGAGATGGGGCGGTAATTACTGAGGGAGGAGGGATCCAGACCGGGTTTCTTGAGGATGGGAGTGACAGCAGCAGTTTTGAAGGCAGAGGGAACGGTTCCTTGGGACAGGGAGGAGTTGAAAAGGTTGACAAGGTAGGGGCAGAGGACGGGGAGGCAGGACTTCAGAAGAGGGGTGGGTAGAGGGTCAAGCAAGCAGATTGTGGGTTTGGAGGAGTTGATCAGTAGGAGTATTTCAGGGGGGGTAACCAGAGTGAACTGGGAGAGAATGCCGTGAGGTGGAGGGCTCGGGAGGTCAAGGGAGATGGAGGGAGGAATTGTGGCGGTGGATGTTGGGGGAGATGTTTGTGTGTCAGATGCAGCGGATAGGGAGTGATTAATGGCAGCGATTTTGTCAGAGAAAAACTGGAAGAATGAACTGTAGATTAGAAGTGGAGGAGGAGAGGGTGTCAGCACGGGGTTTGAGGAGCTTGTTGACGGTGGAGAAGAGGGTCCTGGGGTTACGGGATGGGTCGATGAAGATGGTGGAGAGGTAAGCAGATTTTGCGGCAGTGAGGGCGTCTCTGTAGGTAGTGAGATGGAGTTTGTAGGATTCATGGTGAAATGTGATGGATGATTTCATAGTTAGACGTTCAAGCTGGCGGCTGGTTTGCTTCAGTTTACGGAGTGCAGGGGTGAACCAGGGTGAGGAGGTTTTAAAAGTGACATTTTTCCTTTTGAGGGGGGCCAAGCTATTGAAGGAGGCGAGTAGGGTTGAATTAAGGTGGTTGAGTTGATCATCGGGTGAGCTGAGGTTCGAGTCCAGGGGGAGAGTAGAGGATAGCAGGTCGGAGAGGTGCTGGGGATCGACAGAGCGTAAATTACGGAAAGTGATGTTCCTGGATGGGGGGTGGCGGCGGACGGGGGAGGCGGTGGTGAACTGTATGTGTTTGTGGTCAGAGAGGGGAAAGGGAGGTGGAGGTCGAGTACTGTGAGGTTGGTGAAGCAGACAAGGTCAAGGATGTGTCCTTTATCGTGGGTGGGGAAGGTGACATGTTGTGTAAATGAGAAATTGTCCAGAAGGGAGGAAAATTCAGAAGCGTGTTTGCAGGTGGTGGAGTCCATGTGGATGTTAAGGTCGCCAAGGAGTAACAGACGTGGGGAGAGGGATGAAGCAATGGTTAGGAGTTCAGTGAGATCAGAGAGGAAGGAGGGGTGTGGTTTAGGGGGGCGGTAAATGAGGATAACTGTCAGTGAGGGAGGGGTTTTGAAGGCGAGAAATTCGAAGGATGGTACTGAGGGGAGGGTGAGTTCTGTAGTCCGGATGTTCCGGTTGCAGATGACAGCCAGCCCACCACCACCACGGCGTGAGGGGCGGGGTTTAGTGATGTAATTAAAACCAGAGGGGGATGTTTGATTGAGCGAGAAGAAGTCATTGGGTTGTTGCCAGGTTTCGGTGAGCAGAAGGAAGTCGATGGATTTGTCCAGGATGAGTTCGTGAAGGATGTGGGCTTTATTGTTGAGTGACCGTATATTTAGGAGGGCAAAATTGGTCAAGTGGGGGTTTGGAGGGGTGGTGGCAGGCTGGAGAGGTATGAGGTTGTCTAGGTTAGCTGCGCAGGGGTGGGCATGAGAGGGGGGGCAGTGGAGCAGAGGAGGGGGGTTGATGGTGGGGAGAAATGGCTTGTTATATATGTTGGGAGGCGGAGGGGAGTGGGATCCGCTCCAGGTATTCTGTGCAGCTGGGAGTGTAGGTGAGCGGGGGAGAGTGTAAGAGGAGCAGTAGGAGTTGCGTTCTGATGACGCGTCGGGTGTGCGACAGTGCGTTGCGTGGAGCAGATGGATGCAATGGATTATCCGTGCTGAAGGTAAACAAAACTGCGACGGGTGCTTCGGTGAATGTAGCGGGGTCGACGAAGGAGTCCAAGATGTCTGATGACTGAGATGGAAGACAGAGTGGAGGAGTTGGTCAATAATAACAGCAGCTGTGAGATGGAGTATTTCAGCATGATGACAGGCGGAATGGCTGGGAGCAGTGTGATGGCAGCGATAGCAGCTAGCGGGCTAGGTTCACAGAGGTGGAGGATTGTTGTGGAGACGAGGAAGATCCATGACATGGCAGGAGGATGTGAGCAGCGGGACGGGACAGATGCACCCCAGAGATGAAGGCAGGAGGCAGAGAGAGTCCACGGTTGTTGCGTGGGACGGAGACAGACAGTAGGCGATGTAGCAGATAGCAATAGCCACCCGGCACTTTGATGGCTACGTGAGGGCAGCCGGCTACAGCCAGCAACGGAGGCAGAAGTCCAAAATAAGTAAAAATGTAAAAACAATGTGCATTGCATTAAAGGTGTGTAATGCAGGGCAGTGGTCCAATTCGAAAGACTGAAGAACGAATGGTAGCTGAGGGTGATAGAGGGTGACAGAGGCGGAGAAGCGGCGAACAATCAACGCCAGCGTCCTCTCCATGCCTGATCATTCATCATCATCATCAAAGTAGTAGTAGTTGTAGTAGTACTCGTGGTAGTAGAAGTAGTCTAAGGTTCAAGGCTTTTATTAGGCATACGTACATAGCTACAGTGTAGTTATTTTGATGAAAATCTTAGGTCACAGGCTCCTCCAGTGGAACACAATAAATATAAATATAAAGAAAATAGTAAAATAGTGCAATAAGAGTCTAGTGATTTGAATATGATATATTAGATAAATAATTTTTAAGTTGCAATCAGATGAATGTTATGGATGTTCTTTCAAAGTTCAGGTGTTTAATAGTCTTATGGCCTGTGGGATGAAACTGTCCCTGAGTCTGGCTGTTTGGTCAAGAGTCCTGTGGGAGCCATCAGGGAAGTAGTATGATGAGAGTCAGGCAGGACCGCAGAGACAGGTTCAGCCCCGACTCGAAGTCCAGGACTCAATCCAGAACTCAGGATAGAGGATCCAGGATACAGGACCACAGCAACAGGATCAGCCTCGACTCAGGATCCCGGCGTAGATATAGACACAAAAAAAAGAAATTTGGGGAGGCTGGGTTAATCGGAACATGAGAGTACACAGGTACAGACAGACAGAAAGAAGAAGTAAGGTGTCCCCCGACAGACCAAGCCTATAGCAGCTAATGCTGGAAACAGAAGCTCAAAAAAAGGACTGAAGACGACACTGCACACTCTTCTGTCTCTTCTGATAACAGTATTGATTGTAAGGAGACCATGGAGCCTCAGTCATTTCATTTATTTTTTCTCAAGTTTAAATAAAAATATAAGAACAATCATACGACATTATGGAAACACCCTGGTAAGCTATAGGAAGTTTTCAAATAACTCCCGAAAAAAGTTGCTTTTTAGATAATATAAAAATGTTCTAGAAACACTGCTCTACACAAAAACGTATTGGCACACCGCCAAAGAATACATGGCGACCATTTTATCCTTATTTTTGTATCTGTCTGATTGAGCTCAATTAACCAGCAGACTATTGTTTTTAAGAGATATTGTAGACACATTTTTTCACCTACACTTTGCTCTCATGCCTATCGGCCTGCTAATCTCACAATGATAAAGCGCTCAATTTATATTGCACTTTTTCAACCCCTCAAAGCTTGTATGAAAACATACGAGTCATTCACCAGAGCCTTCATTTGTGCAGAGCAGTACCACTTGCTCTAGGGACACACACACACACACACACACACACACACACACACACACACACACACACACACACACACACACACACACACGGCCATCGGGAGCAACTCAGGGTTAAGTATCTTGGCCAAGGACACATCGACATGTTGACTGCACGGGCCGGGATCGAACCAACAACCTGCTGGTTGAAAGACAACCGCACTTCCTCGCAGCCACAGTCCTTGCTCTTATAGTGGAACAAGCTACTTAATATCAAGTCTACCTTTCTTCAGTCTCTGACTGACAACCCACCTGTTTCCACTGCACTGTGGACAATACATTTTTTTTTTTAAATAACTTCTCATTTCTTTATGTAGTACTGAAAAAGTTTAAGAGTATGGTGGAATGCACTCTAAATTAAATGTAATGTCACAAATGTGTTAGGATGTTTTTATCTCGGTAAATTAAAAAATATAATATACAAGACGTTTCCTAAGCAACACCCTGCTTAGTTACAAAACTTTGTTAAATATATAAAGTAAAACCTAACAGTTTGTAAGCCATCATGAAACAATGAAATCAGAGAACTTGAGCAGTTGTTACAATATTCATTCATATGTTTATAAATACAACTGAGAAAAATCTGTGAACAGAAAATATTCCCCTCCATATACAAAGTTTGTGCTTATCTAAACAAGGAAACTGATTTTTTTGCTGAACATGAAGAATCACTCTGATATATGAAGAGGATGGATAATCTGTGGGCCATGTTAAACAAGAAACGAGGATGTACACAATTACACAACTACATTACTTTAAACATACTTAATAGCAAGGTGGTAAAACAATTAGCTTAACAACAGAGACAATAATTCAGTCCAAACAATAGCGCTGTGTAAGGGAAATAAAAAACATACATATATATATATAAGACTTTTAATAAATGTATACATGGTATACAATGAGTAATGTGCTGGAGAATGATAAAAATAATGTAGAATAACCAGCCTACTTGTGTTTCTTAAATTAAACTTTAATTTCAATTTGAATAAATATGTTCTTATGTTTGGATTTCAGTGTGTTTCTGCATAATTCCTATAATGTGTAGGACTTACTGCCTCTATATATTTGTTCCCAGACATTCAGCAGCTGATAGGTTTCTCCCCTGTATGAGTTCCCATGTGTCTTTTCAGATGTGCCTTGCGCAGAAATGTTTTATCACAAACTGAGCAGTTGAATGGTTTCTCTCCTGAGTGGATCCTCATGTGTGTCTGTAAAGTTTCCCTACGTGCAAAATACTTCTTACAGATTGAGCAACTAAATGGTTTCTCTCCTGTATGAGATCTCCGGTGTCTCTTCAGATGGTGCTTATGGCCAAATATTTTCCCACACTCAGAGCAGCTATATGGTTTTTCAGCAGTATTACACCTATCATTACTTACAAGGACTTTGTTCTCAGTTTTGCTCTGATGAGGCTTTGAGGACTGACGACCAACACACTGATGGTATTTCAGCTGATAACGCCGAGTGAATTTTTTGGAACAAACACTGCAGCTGTAGATTTTGTGGATATCCATATGTTTTGTCAGATATCTTCTCCAGGCAAATTCTTTACTACAAATTGGGCAACGAAACTGTGTTAGTGCCGTGTGGATCCTCATGTGTTGAACTAAAGCCTCCCTATCACTGAAACCGGAGTTACAAACAGAGCAGTGGAAGAGTTTGTCCCGTGTGTGGACTGCAATGTGGTTTGTCAGATTTACGTTTTGTTCAAAACTTAAATCACAAGTAAAGGAATTCTCTCTTGTATGAGTTATTATGTGTAACTTAAGCTGTTCTTCACACAAAAATATTTGATTGCACCCAGAGCAACTGAATGGTTTCTCTCCTGTATGAGTTATAATGTGTCCCTTCAGGTCTCCCTTAGAGCTAAATCTTTTTCCACACTGAAAGCAGCTAAATGGTTTCCCTCGAGCACTATGTTTGGAATCCCTTACAGGGACTTGATCGTTTTCCATAGAGTTTATATCTGACGGACGTTCCCTGGACTCCTTCCAGAAATCACTGTCATCAGTCTCAGGTTCAGAAGAGTCTTCCGAGTTGTCCTCAGTCTCTGATGGTAAATGTCTCTCTGGATCTGAGTCCCTGGCTGGTTCTGGTCCTCCACAGTCCTCTCCATCAGCTTCTGCTTCCATGTGTTCAGTTTGTCTTTGATGAAGCTCTGAGGACTGAGGTTTCTCTTCATCATGCTCACTCTTCACAGGGAAAGGAGTGAAGGTGAACTCAATGATATCAGCCTCCTCCAGCCCTTGAAGCTGCTTTCCTTCCTGACTGCTCCCGAGTTCCTCCTGTTCCTCTTTAATGTGAGGGGGGGGCTCTGGGTCCTCCTGGTCCAGACTGGAGCTCCACTCCTGCTGCTCAGGGGGATTCTCTTCTTTAACCACCACCAGCTGCTGGACGTCTGCAGGTGAGAGTGAAACCATCTGCTGCTCTCCTTCACCAACAATCACCTTTCGTACATCTGAAGGTAAAACTGAAACACAGACAGACATTTATAAATCACTGTGACCTATAATCTCAGACCAGACCAGCTCTGGAACAGTTGCCTGTCACATGAGGAGAGAAACAGAAAACCCATATTAATAACTGTAAAGGAAATTTCCTGTTACTGTCCTATATATTTTTGCCATTACTTCACAGAAGGGCTGAAGAGTGATCCAGACGCAGACACAAACAGATGACTTTCCGGTCCTTTGTTGCAGTTTATAATGAGGTTTATTCAGGGTTTACATACCATGGTTTAATTGTACAGTTTAGTTGTTGTGTGGTGAGCATCTGCCGGGCTGGTGGAATCGGTATGCTCTCTCCTTCTGTGTACTCCCCTCTCCTGTCACCTATGACCTCTTTATATACACCCGGTGCAGCTAAACCCTGCCACCAAGTGTTCAAAAATAATATTGCCCTGTACGTATAACTTAAATAAATTGACACACCAACAACACCCTTAAAATGGCTCCTACAATAACCAAGGCTTCACATTGAGATCTGAGGCCCCTGATCGGTAAATTATGCTAGGGAAAGTTAGTAACACTTCCTGCTGATATAATCAAATATGTAAAGATGTGCTCATGATCCGGTTGGATGGGTGTTAATATATATTTTGGATTGTCCAATGCTGCATTGATACTGGACGCAAAGCGAAAACATAAAATTGGCATTTATAAAAAGGTAAATATTTGATATTTCGTTTATTAAATATTTATTTCTGTTATAATCCTGATTCTACATGGCTATACAATGGAAACATGATATGAAGTGCCTGTTTAAGATGACCACTGGATAGTTATAATTTATCCTCCATAATTACATGAATACTCCTTAAATATCCTCACCCTTTTCCTTGACTATTTAACTAAAAGTTAAAGTACTACTACTAAGTAGTACTATAATAATATGTCATCATTAATTGTTATTTAAATTATATTTAGTCTTAAAAATCTGAATCTGCAAAGAAACTAAAGCTTTCGGCTAAATGCAGTGCAGTTAAAGTAAACAGCAGAACATACTAAAACTTAAGTACAGCACTAGTACCTCAAGTTACTAGTGCAGTACATGAGTAAATGTACTTCGTTACTCTACCCGCTGGTTATAATAAACAAACACAAAGTAAAGGCTCAGACTGAAGCTAGCTAGCTGCAGGTAACGTTAGCTCAGCAACATCAGGAACGCAGTATACAGAAATAATACAAACCTGTTCGTATTCCCGGGGTCCTTTCATGCACAGGCAGCTTCCGGTGTCGGTCCACCTCTTCGCTTATTATCAAACTAAACATGGTATGTATTTCTCCTCTTAACTACATTTAGCAAACCGGAGAGCTAACCGAACGGCGCATCTTCTTCTTCTTTGATTTAATGGCGAATCTTCTTCTTTGGGGTTTAATTACGGTTGGCAAACCAACTTGTAGGTGCATTACCGCCATCAACTGGACTGGAGTGTGGACAAGAGACTGCAGAAAACAATAAACAAAAGAAAGAAAATCAAGTCAAAGAACCAAAACTCTAGATTATTTTAAATGTATCAATTTCTCTAACGTAATAATCTCACAATACATATTGCCTGATGTTTTCCCTAACAGCCCTGATATTGAAAGGTCATGGTATTTTGCTTTCTTCAGTGTCTGGAAAAGCACATTTCTCTGACTACTATATTTCCTGTTATGCAGTAAAACATGTTCAACAGTTTCTGGCTGGCTACAGTGTGTACACTTTCCGGTTGGATGCATTCCTATTATACTTCAGTATGATTGAGACCTGTATGACCTATTATCATCCGAGAAATTAAATTGTCCTCCCTTCTTTTAAACCCCACCTTCCTTCCATCAGTGGCGTTGCGCAATATTTCGGGGCTCCCCCGCAGGTCGGACAATAGGGCCCCGCCCCCTCCCCTAAATCAATAATAGAGTGACATGGGATAGACATCGCGGCAACTTTTTTAAATGTTTATTTTTTCAGGCATCTTTTGTAAACAGTATAGGTCAGTAGGAACTTTCTGTATAAAGATACATCTGATTTAAACAGTATAGGGTCAGTAGGAACTTTCTGTATAAAGGTACATCTGATTTAAACAGTAGGGTCAGTAGGAACTTTCTGTATAATATACATCTGATTTAAACAGTAAGGTCAGTAGGAACTGTATAATAATATACATCTGATTTAAACATCATTGACAAATACAAACAAGTGGCTGTGTATTTTTTTTAACATGAAGAACGTTATAGCCTATCATCATTGGAGATCACACAACGGAACGGTTCACATATATATATAACATTCTGTATAAAAGAAAAGTAGCCTACAAAAAACAAACAAATAAAACACATCCTATAGGCTACATAGAGGATGCAATCAGGAGCTGCTTTGTCGGCCTATTATTTTATACGAGCGCGTCTCCTGGCCTTCTTCTGCGCAAAGTCCTGTATAACAGTCTTTAAATCTATACTGCGCGCACGTCGGCTCTCAATACTAAGAACTGCTAACCCAGACAGTCTCTCTTGCGACATTGTGCTCCTCAAATATGTCTTTATTAATTTAAGTTTTGAGAAAGATCTCTCAGCACTGGCAACAGTCACGGGTATAGTTAAAAACAATTTCTGTGCTGTGGCAACATCGGGGATACTTGGCAAAATGGATTGATTTTCAATGAGCAGGGTTTGTGCAAGGTCTTTGATTGTTCCAAGCTCAATTTTCTTTATGGTAGGTCTAAGAGCATTACGGAGGGACAAGATCTGGAAAGCAAACTCGGCTGACAGGTCGTCTTTATACTGGCCTGATAAAGCACTTGCGGACTCAGACAAATCCTTGTCTGTTGCGCGCAAAAGTTCGCGGGGAAGCAGAAAAGAAAATCGCTGTGCAACTTCGCTCATTCCAACAAATCAATTTTTGAGTTGGGCAACGACAATATCAATATTTGTGTAAAATACCGCCACTCTAAAATGCTCCCTTGGGTCTTGGAGCCGCTGGTCCTCGCAAAGCTCTGAAAAGTGCCCCTTTGTGCGCCTTGCGCGTCTGTATTTGAAGAGACTGTGGACACCCCATGAGGATGCCAGGTCTTGCGCTTGCGCTTTTAAGCCATCAAACTCTCCTCGGAGTTGGGCAAGTGTATCGGTTGCATTACCAAGCATTGCTGTCGCCTGTAAGAGGTCCACGTCTTTGCGCTGGAGAGCTTGGGACACAATGTTGACTGTTTCAAGGACCTTGCCCTGTATTACAGTCATTAAAACAAACTCAGTGCTCTCCATGGCCTTTTTCAAGCCAGTCGCCTCGGCACGTTCCTCGCTTTTTTTGGAGAGCAAGTCTATCTTAGTTAGCGCTTGCATAATGTCAGCATAACGGAACCGCAATGATTGGACGGCGTCTTATCTTGATGCCCATCGTGTCGGGCATAGTCTCTTCAGTGTAGGCTGGCCAGCCTTGGGCACTGAGGTGTGTTTCCAAAAGCTCCCATCGTTTGACGCTTCCACTAAAGAATACATATAGCCTTTCAACAGTGTCGTAGAAGTCTTTTATCTCAGGTATATTTTGGCATGCGTCATTGAGTACAAGGTTTAAATTGTGCGCAGCACAATGAATGTACACTGCGTTGGGCTCTTTATCCCTGATGCGTTTTTGTACACCGGAGTAGACACCACTCATATTGCTAGCCCCGTCATATCCCTGTCCGCGACACTTCCCAAGTAGTATCCCCTTTCTCTCCATCGATTCGAGAATTTTCTCTCTAGACCTGCAGCAGTTTGGTCTGTGACTGCATGGAAGCCCAAAAAACTTTCGTTTATTTTCACCTCTGTAGGGTTTCCATTTTCATCCTTTGCTATAGTAACATATCTGAACACTTGACTCAGTTGATCTACTTTTGAAATGTCCTGGGTAGTATCCATTATAATCGAATAGAATTCTGCATTCTGTATGTCTGTAATGATTGTGTCCTGCACTCTTTTCGATAGCAATGAAATTATTTCGTTTTGAGTCTGAGGACTTAGGTAGTGCACCTTCTTTTTGCTTTCAATAAGCCTTTGCAGAACTGGATCATAACGCGCCATAGATTCTATGGTAGATAAGAAATTACCATTATCTATATCACCTATTTTCTCTCTGTGACCCCGGAAGGCAGAGTTGCGAGAGGCCAGTGTTAGTGCAACATCAGTTATTCTGGTTAGGACCTCGGTCCAAAATCCCACCTCTCTCTTAAACTCAGATGATATTTGCGCGTCAATGGTCAGATTATTTTTCCACGTATCATACACGACACATGCTGCCAAAAGAGAGCGAGAGAATTCGTGTTCCTTAATCTTTTTAGAGAGACCATGCCAATCATTTATTCCTATTCTCCACGCTTGGTGGAGGTAATGGGCAGACGGTCTGTCACCGAACAACCAGCACTGCTCACAGTACACCCGGTCCATAGATGGCGAGTAACATAGCCACTTGCGCGGAATTCTACATCCAATTGTAGATGTTTTGTAATAGAACTCTTTTGAAAAGCACCTTCCCTTCCCATCCCTTTTGAATGGCCCTTCAGGCTTGCATGGCCTGTTATTCAGAATGTACCGTTTAACATCATCGTCTTCTAAATCTACAGGGAATTTCCCCCTATCAGTAGGGTATTCAGTCACAGAGTTGTCGCTGGCCAACGTGTCCCTAGGGTGGGTGGGAGCTGCTGTCACTGTCGGGGCACGGCTAACTGGCTGGGCAACCTTGGCTATGTCTGAACTGGCCTCGGAGGGGGCACAGCTGACTTCTTGCTGACCTGCAAAAATGAACGGATTAGATTCCAATTCCAATGTAACCTGTAGCATACTCTTACTGGTTATGGCGGATAAAACGTTCTATTATTCTAATGTCTAACCTGTCTCGAAGCGCGAGCCACGACTAGCTGGCTCGGCTGTAACGGGGCTGCTGGGCTGTCTGCCTGGACTCGGAGCTGACGGCCGGGGGCCGGGGGGGTGGTTGCTAGCGGTCTATCTGCAGTAACGTTAGAGTCTCCATCTACCTTTGCTGCCTGCCGGAACAATGACGTTATTTTAGGTAGTTTTGCCCTTTCCTGTTCGGCTTTCGCTCTCATTTTGCTTTTCTGAGCACCGCTTGGGTAGTGGCGCTTCATTTTTCATGTTTACCGGCAACGCAACTAATGAACGTTATTTATATGAGCAATCCTTCCCGCTTTGTTTTGAACGCTGCCCAGCCTGCCAATGAACATTAGTTATCAGCCGGCTAGCCCTATCGCAGGTCAGCAAATAATTATAATTATACACTGTTGTTGTACGACTACAGGCAGCGTACACATGACGGGGACGGGGTGCCTAGCAACATAGCAGGGAGGGGGGGGGGCCCGCCCTCTGCGCCCTGTTCCCGCGTTACGAAATCTAAGAGGATAGCCTACAGTGGGGGCGGGGCCCCATAAAGTCCGGGGCTCCCCCGCACTGCGGGGGGTGCGGGGGCCTCCGCTACGCCACTGCCTTCCATCCCCCACATACCTTTGAATTGTATAAAGATGTCTTCCTGTATCACTAAGGTCCCAATGTTCTTGCTATGTTGTTTGTGCATATTTCTGTATGAATGTTTTAACCTCCGCTTTGCTGAGTGAAACTTCTATGTCTATATTCATAATTCTGAGTGTTTGTTTGGCCAGAATATCCACCTGTTCATTACCCTCCACACCAACATGAGCAGGAGCCCAGATGAAACGAGTTGCTATGCCTTTGATTTGCATTTTATATAAAATTAGAAATATTTCATATAGTATGTCTAAATGAAGGTCTGCCTGATCGTATACTTGATAATGCTGAAAAGCTGTCAGATGCAATTACACTGTTATGTATTTATTTCTCCTCTATCCATTTCAATGGCAACACCAATGCCAACAACTCTCTGGTGTATATTGACACATGGTCTGTTACCCTTTTCTTTATATGTGTATTACTCACTGGGATATAAACTGCTGCCCCTCCCTCCCGCCCTGTCTCTGGACCTTTGGAGCCATCTGTAAATATGATTGTTGAGTCTGAGTGATATCTTGCAAAATAATTCTGGACTATGCGCCATACTGGTAGTTCTTTCTTTTCCTTTAACTCTTTTTGTATATTGAGGTCTACCCTTGGCATTGGGAATAACCAGGGTGGAATGGACGAGATTGGAACTGTGGGGCAATACTGTATTTGATTCAAACCTATACTTGCTAAAACTTGTTAAATGTGACTCATTTTGCTCCCAGCAGTCTTTCAAAAATACTTTTCGCAGGATAACTATGCCCCTGAAGGTTTACCCAGTATGCAAACATTAACTTCACTCTTCTTATTCTTGTGCTTTCACACCTGCCTTGCAGTGGCGTTTCTATATGTACAAAAGTGGTGGGGCACAGAAAACTTAGATGTCTATATATAAGCTTCTGTAGTGAGGTTCATAGCTGGTGAGGCACTGGCACTGACTCTTCAGGTTTACAAATATAATATTTTGACCTAAATCAAAATATAATATTATTTTCAAAAGCTTTTTTTGTCTGATGCTTCGATTAATTTCAAACAGACAGTTCAACAAAAGGATACCCAAAAAATGTAATTTTATCATTTAAATATTGAATTGTTCTAAGATCCCATTTTCAATAAAATTGCGGTCTTACCTTGACTTGAAGATGAAGTCCATTTGGCTATCCTTCTGGACAAAAATCTATTACTTGTTTGTAAAAGTCCTCCTTATCTTCTTGTAGTTTCAAAAGTCTATCATAAATCTAATCGATAGATTTATGATTTGAAAAATATAAAAGTAGGGTAGACATGTGGATATTATCCGGCTGAACAAAACGTGCATTTATCTAACAGGTACGATTCCCACAGATCTTATTTTGAGCTATTTTCTAAAATCCTATGGAGAAATCTCATTGCTATTTGTGGAAGGAACCCATGCGCAGCTTACTTCCAGGTTTTGCGACGCGTCTCTCTCCTCCTCGGTAATGGCTAGAAAGGATCCGTCTTGTGTAAAACTCTCACGAGAGTTTGGCTGGATGTCACGTGGCTGAATGTTTACGTTTGGAAGGCAGCCTTTCAGTTACGATTGTTAACATCAGTTGGCCAAAGCAAATGATGGCGAGAAGCTAAACTATCTATTAATTATGTCAATGACAGGGAGTGTGATTGTTGAAATAGGCTGTTAGCGGTCTTGCTGGTGTTCAAAGAAGAATGAAAACAGCACTGTAGATCACCAACACTATGGTTTATTTTTTATTCAAGTCAACGTTGTCGCAGTAAAAGTCCCAAGATAGCTCCTGGTGCAATAAAATGTTCCCTTGCAGTGTTTTCTATTATGTCTGATGTTTCTCTATTCATGTTGTTGCTGCATTAATGTAAGGTGACCAGATTTTCCAAATTAAAACCGGGGACATTTTGAGTTTTGCGGTCAAAATCTCATTAACATATCCAATTTTCTTCACTGTTAAAGAAAAAAGGGGGACAATTCTGGTTCAATGTAATTTAAACATTTTAACTGTTGGATACAAACAGGACGATAGCTCATATATGAGACTTCAAAGGTCTTTTATTTTGAAACTGTACATCAAATTGTCCAGATTCTCTCTGAGTGACTAGATGGGGTGTCCTGCTATCAACCTGAAGTGAAATAAGTCTTTGATACTGGATAGTTTTTGTTTTATTCTTATCTAAAAATAGAGGGATGATAGCTCGTATATGAGACTAAAAAGGTCTTTTATATTGATTCTCTACATCAGATTGTCCTGATTCTCTCTGAGTGACTAGATGGGGTGTTCTGCTATCACCCTGGAGTGAAATAAGTCTTTGATAATTTGACAGTTTTTTATTTATCCTTGTATAAAAAAAGAAGGACGATCGCCCATACATGAGACTTCAAAAGTATTTTATTTTGAAACTCTAAATCAGAATTAGATGGGGTGTCCTGCTATCACCCTGAAGTGAAATAAGTCTTTGATTGACTTCGAATGACTCTTTGATTATGGACAGTTTCCATTAAATAATAATCAAAATATAGATGGACAATAGATCTACATTTGAGATTTTAAACAGCATACATTTTAAATTTTGCTTCAGAAAGTAATGTTATTTTAGGAGTGTTGTGAGATGGTGTCAACATCAATTGAAATTAGTCACCCAGTGGAAATGGTAGATATGTCTTCATAACTGTATCCTACATTTTACATTCACTCAGTTATAATGTGGTAGTTATACGTAGTTTGTTTTAAATTATTATTGATCACATTATATAGGACATATTTCTTAATTTAAGCTCCAGTATATATGAATATGTTTGGTGTGTTTTTTAGGTATATTTGTTATTGACCGAGTAAACACTTTTATTTTGAAGGCAGTTTTTACAGGCCTCTACCGTAAAGCATAGGATATTCGCGCACCGCAATACATTACATTACATTACATTACATTGCATTTAGCTGACGCTTTTATCCAAAGCGACTTACAATAAGTGCATTCGACCAGGAAGATACAACCTTTAAGAAAACAGAATCATATAAGTACATCAGGTTTCATAGAGCCAAACATTTCAAGTGCTACTCAACTGGCATTTAGAAAGCCAGCCCTTTATTAGTATATAAGTGCTTTGTTAGTAATTCTATCGCTCGAAGTGGAGTCTAAAGAGATGAGTTTTCAGTTTGCGTCGGAAGATGTGTAAGCTATCTGCTGTCCTGATTTCAATGGGGAGCTCATTCCACCATTTTGGAGCCAGGATAGCAAACCCACGTGTTTTTGCTGATGGGAACTTGGGTCCCCCTCGCAGTGCGGGTGCAGCGAGCTGTTTGGCTGATGCAGAGCGGAGTGCACGTGCTGGGGTGTACGGTTTAACCATGTCCTGGATGTAGGAAGGGCCAGATCCATTCGCAGCATGGTACGCAAGTACCAGTGTCTTGAAGTGGATTCTAGCAGTTACTGGAAGCCAGTGAAGGGAGCGGAGGAGCGGTGTGGTGTGGGAGAATTTGGGAAGGTTGAAGACCAGACGAGCCGCTGCATTCTGGATGAGCTGCAGAGGTCGGATGGCACATGCAGGTAGACCAGCCAGGAGGGAGTTGCAGTAGTCTAGGCGTGAGATGACGAGAGCCTGGACCAGAATCTGCGCTGATGTCTGGGTCAGCTGGGGACGTATCCTCCTGATGTTGTAAAGCGTGTATCTGCAGCAGCGGGTTGTAGCAGCGATGTTTGCAGTGAAGGACAGTTTGTTATCTAGGACCACACCCAGATTCCTTGCAGTCTGAGTCGGGGAAACAACAGAGGTGCCGATGTTGATTGTTAGGTCAAGAGTGGGACAATCTTTTCCCGGAAGGAAGAGCAGTTCGGTCTTGTCAAGGTTGAGCTTGAGGTGATGAGCAGACATCCACCGAGAGATGTCTGCTAGGCAAGCAGAGATGCGTGCGACGACCTGGGTCTCTGAGCGGGGAAAGGACAGAATTAGTTGGGTGTCGTCAGCGTAGCAGTGGTATGAAAAACCATGCGGGCTAATGACAGACCCGAGCGAGTTTGTGTACAGGGAGAAGAGGAGGGGACCAAGAACCGAGCCCTGAGGGACCCCTGTAGTTAATTGACAAGGGTCGGACTCGGACCCTCTCCAAGTAACCCTGTAGGTGCGGTCGTTGAGGTATGAGGTGAGGAGGGAAAGTGCAGTGCCTGAAACTCCAAGTTCTTGGACAGTGCGAAGGAGGATCCGATGGTTCACCGTGTCGAATGCAGCAGACAGGTCCAGAAGGATGATGACAGAGGAGAGGGAGGCTGCTTTAGCAGTGTGCAGTTTGTCAGAGACAGCAAGGAGAGCAGTTTCTGTTGAGTGACCTGCCTTGAAACCAGACTGGTGCGGATCCAGAAGGTTGTTCTGATGGAGATAAGAAGAGAGTTGTTTAAAGACAGCGCGTTCAAGTGTTTTAGACAGGAACGGGAGGAGAGAGAAGGGTCTGTAGTTAATAACATCAGACGGGTTGAGAGTGGGTTTCTTTAGGAGAGGGTTTACTCTTGCCTCCTTGAGACTGTTTGGAAAGTGACCAGAAGTTAGAGAAGTGTTGATGAAATGGGTGAGAAATGGTAGAATATCAGGAGCGATAGTCTGAAGGAGGTTTGAGGGGATAGGGTCCAGAGAACAGGTGGTAGGACGGGCAGAGGTAACGAGGGTAAGAACCTCACTTGGAGAGAGAGGGGAGAAGGAGGTCAGTGTGTGGGTGAAGGGAGGGTCTGGTGACCCAGAGGTGAAGGAGGTCAGTGTGTGGGTGAAGGGAGGGTCTGGTGACCCAGCGGTGAGTAAAGGTGAGTCAGAAAAAGAAGAGCGAATATCATCAACCTTTTTTTCAAAATGGTTAACAAAGTCGCTTGACAGAAGGGAGGAGGGGGGAGGTGCTTTGGGGGGGTCCAAGAGGGTGGAGAAGATAGAAAATAGTTTTTTGGGATTGGAATAGGAAGATTGGATCTTATCTTGAAAGAAAGTGCTTTTTGCCTGAGAGATGGAAGCAGAGAAAGAGGAGAGGAGAGCCTGATAGGTTAGGAGGTCGTCATGGTGTTTGGATTTCCACCATTTCCGCTCTGCTGCCCGAAGGAAGGTTCTATTAGCACGCAGTGCATCATTTAGCCAGGGAGCAGGAGGGGACTGACGAGCCGGCCGCGATGTGAGAGGACAGAGAAAGTCCAGTGGGGGCTGGCTTGACTGTGTTTTCCGAAGTGGGGGCTGGCTTGATCACAGTCTGTAGTGTTTACCCAGTGTTTCCTGACATGAAACGTTTTATTTCACCTTGCTATGTGTTTTTAACGTATATTAAAAAACGGGGACATTTCCGGGGACAGTTTCAACCGGGGACAGGCCAATACAAACGGGGACTGTCCCCGGAAAACGGGGACGTCTGGTCACCCTACATTAATGTGTATGTTGCATCATGTTACTGCTGTAGATGTGTTTCCGAGCCGCTCTGATTACAACAGTGGTTCTCAAAGTGGGGGGCGCGCCCCCCCTGGTGGGCGCAGAGGCATGCCAGGGGGGGCGCGAGAGACCAGGAGGAAAAATGGTTATAAAAAAAAATAAAAAAAGATTAAAATAAAAAATAAAATAAAAATCATAATTTGAAAAATTATTGATTCGAAAATAATATGATGCAGTACAGTACTATTACGTCTGGGTCTCTGTTTCATTAAAGCTCGGCTCTGTGTGTGTGTGTGGAACGAGCCATTTTGTGTGCACGTGAGAGAGAGAGAGCGCACCGGTACTGGAGATCGTTGTTGTTAGCTTCTGGTGCTAGCGAGCTACGCTAACGGATATAAGGAGTTTTTTCAACAACAAAGTGGAGGAGAGTCCTCTCCTGTCAGACTGAGAGCTAAAGGACTCTCTCAGTGTTATCTCAGTGGGTCTCAAATGTTTTGGTCACCATTAATGTAAATAATTATTTCCGAGGCACACGTTTATATGATCATTATAGTTATAAAAAAATAAGAGAATAAATGAAAAACAGGTATGAAATACTATATGACAGTAAAACAAGAATAAAGTTTAAAAGGGTGATTTGTAAAATATCCATCAAGAAAAAGTAAATCTGTTTACATTTCTGTTTCATATGGGTGTTGAGAGATGTATCCATAGATCTCTTCCTTTCGCTCTCAAAGTGCACCAGATTGATGCTTTTAACTTCAATATTTAAAAATAAATCTTCCCGGGGAAGCTTGCCCCCGGACCCCCCTATGTGACGTCCACACATCACCTATAAAAATAGCACTTTATCCCTGCTTACACCTATATGCCGTGAGCTGAATATCGAGCCTTCATTGTAACAGTCGCGGGTACGTTGTGTATTTGCGTGGGGATTGCTGCAGTAGAAAATTCCACTGTAGCGACCGGTACATTAATGGGAAACCCTAAATGTTTGAGCACCCTCTATGAAACGTCAAGCTACCCCACAGCACCCCCAAAATAAATCTCTGGCGCCGCCACTGAGCCTGATTATTCGTTTTGGGGGGGGCCCGACTTTTTTTTTTCTCCAAAGGGGGGGCCTGACAGAAAAAGTTTGAGAACCACTGGATTACAACGAGAGTTACAACGAGAACGTGACGTCATATTTACACTAGACGGATCCTTTCTAGCCATGGCCCTCCTCCTCTTCACACACAACACTTTTCGCAGCACACGTACTTACAGCTAATCAGCTCTGAATTATGTGAGATGACGTATGGTGGGGATGGCACCCCTATGGTCATTATTCTTTTTGCCACACACATTAAATAGGACAATACTCTGAGCATGCGCAGTGTAGTTTTTCAGTCACCGTTCACTTAGACAGTGAGAGGGAGGGCCAGATCGGGTTTTGTCCCACATGGCTCTTAACAGCTCAATAGGAACACACTGTAGACACTAATTAGAAGAACAAAGACTAAAACAGCAATGTACAGATGAATCAGATGATTAAACATGATCTTAAAATATATTTTATATATTTATTTATTTATTTATTGCATTTTTTTGTAATCATTATTTGTAATACTTTCTGCTGACACTACTTGGGGCTGTGCCCCACCTGCCCCTAATGACCAGTCGCCACTGCTGCCTTGTATAGTCTGGTTGAATCGAACCCTGGTGCGTTTAGCCGCTTGGTGCGGTTCATTTGGGTCGGTGTGAACACAGTCCGAGACCTCTTAAGTGAACTAAACAACCGGACTCTGGTCCGCTAAAATAGGTGGTCTCGGAGCGCTTGCTTGCGAACTCTAGAGCGGTTCATTGCTGGTGTGAACGCAGTCCGCACCAAAACATAGGAAGCGCAGTATTTACGTGTCACAAGAACGCGGATATCTTCAACGAAGCGGAGGGATCTAGATCGGCATGAAGGTGTTATTTTCCCCATAATGACCAAGTCGCTGCACATTATCCTGCTTATTACATGGCCACATTCTCAACAAACATGACTCCCAATATTAATTTAAATGCTTTTGTGGATTTAGAAAATGATTTTATTGATTTAAAAATAGTTGTATGTATTGATTTAAATTGACATGCATCCGCTGAGAAAAATAGTCCGTTGTTACTGTTTGAACTAACGTAGCAACGGCAGGAACTGCTTCGATAGCGTT
Source organism: Notothenia rossii (assembly GCF_949606895.1). Taxonomy (NCBI): domain Eukaryota; kingdom Metazoa; phylum Chordata; class Actinopteri; order Perciformes; family Nototheniidae; genus Notothenia; species Notothenia rossii. The sequence goes on from NC_136908.1 coordinate 32,475,060, forward strand.
TTTGAGGAGCTTTTTGATTACAGATTTGAAAATATTGTTGCTTGCTTTAAAAGTAGCACAATTCATTAGGTCAAACCTTGGGAAGTATCTAGATATCCCTGCCCTAATGCCTAAGTAACTGGCAGCTGAATATATGTCGCCGTCTGATGTCTATGTCTGGACCCCTGCGTAAAAAGGAGGATTTCTGCCCGTTACTTCTCCGCTGTTTTCTTGTCCCTCTTGTCTTGTCAGTTAGAAAAGCAAACTGCATGCACTTTGCTTTTCAGCCAAACTGTATACAGTTAAATCGAACGGACTTCTTTGTGCAGATGTGAGCGTCCTTAACAACGGTCAATAAATCCTTGACAGCGGTCTGTCTGTTCTGGATTAACAACGTGTCACATGTTCTGAATTGACCAATCAGAATCGAGTATTCAACAAAGCCATGTAATAATGTTTTTTAACGGACGTTGTCTGATTATATAATCATATGCCGGGCCGCTAGTGTCTGTTGATCTCCAGATTAACAGCAGCATGAGAATAACCTGCCAAAAGTGCCGATGCTCCATGGCGGAGGCTCCGCTAGAAATTGCCGGGATTTGCGTTTTCACCCCCTTAATGTCTGACCAATGGTTGAACAGCGAGCCAAACACCGAAGTACATTGTTGACCTTTTTACATTTATTTTGAACTTTTCCAATATGATTACTCCACGTTAACTTTCCGTCAAACCAAACACACCAATAAATCTTATTGCGTTTACCTGTTCAAGAGGTTGCTCATCAGTTTTAACGATATAGGAGCAATCTTATGCCATTTTGTAAAACAAATGTGGCGTCTTAGCTACTGACAGTTTGAATCCACATTTATTTGTCAATTTTTTCAACTTCAACTATTGCAGCTTGTATTTTCTTTCCAACATGTGCTACATTGCGGCCTTTTGCCCACAAAGCCCCATCATCTGCATACAAAGATGTTCCCACAATTGGATGAACTTGATTACAAATGTCATGTATCATTATATTGAACAGCAACGGACTACATACACTACCTTGCGGAGTACCATTTTCCACAGCATAAACACTTGAATATTCTGGACCTAGTCTTACTTGTGTTTTCCTGTCCAGTAAAACATTCATAACCCAATTATATTCTTTACCACCAATTCCCAATGAATTTCCTGAACTACTCTTCGTAATAACTAGCAAACTAAAGATCATGTACATCCACTGCACACATAATCTGAAATAACAACTCATATTTCTCGCATCAAATGACATCAAAACGCATTTTAATGGCCATACTAACCTTAAAATAGGCATTTTCCACAGAGAATAAAACAAATGTCGGCCATTTTTTTTCTGCAGGGAGAAATTTGAAGATCACGTGACATAGACGCCAGCCATTGGAAATCAATGGTGAAAAAAAACTCAGGGATCTTACAATTTCAGAGGCGTTTTTGTAGAAATACTACGTCCCAAGTTGTGGACCAACGTAGTAATTACACGTTTTTTTGTGAGACTGGGTTGAGAATGCACCTTCTTTGCAAACTGAACTCTTTCTCTGTCAGGCCTTTCATTCTTTGTCGTTTTTACCAAGCATTCATTGGGAGCCTTATTTGTTTTCTTTTATCTGCTGGTTCCATAGCCTTACACTGAAAGACAGGAACAGCCTGAACAGCATTGTTAAAACCTGCTCCAAGATCATCTGCGTGAAACAGAGAGACTTACATTTCTTCTGCAACCAGCAGATTCTGCGGAAAGAAAAGAGAGCATTCTGGCCTCTCCAGGTCATGTACTTTCACATGAATTTCGTCTGTTGCCATCAGGGCGTAGATATGCTCTACCTCAGTGGTTCCCAACCTTTTTTTTCCCAAGAGCCCCCCCAAATGACTCCTGTTGGAAGTTGCGCCCCCCCCCCCCCCCCACACACACACACACACAAGGGGGGGGGGGGGGGGGGGACAGCGGTAATTAAAGTTTAAAAGTCTCAAAAATGCTACAACTACTGTCACAAACTGGATGAATGTGAAGTATTTTGTTAAAGGAGGATGAAAGCGTTATTAAGGAGCACTATTGATGACTTTGATGGTTATTGGACTCAGGACTAATTCATTTGGATTCCTGCTGTATGAATAAGTTAAAGGACGGCGCGGAAATGGAAACAATTCATAATTATAAATTTCTGTCTTTTTATGCCTTTAATAGCTACTTACTTGAATTGTTATTCAAATTAATTAATCAATTATTTTTTATATTTTATTGTAATGTAGAGACAAAGCTTTTAGTGACAATCATGTATTGCTTTACAATAATATGTAAGTCTATAAGTCTAAATATGATATTTGGCCTCAAATCATCTGAGGCCTGGCGCCCCCCCTGCGATCTTTGGCCCCCCAGGTTGGGAACCACTGCTCTACCTGATCAAAGGACTAATCGCTTTTCAAAATCATTCATCCCTTCTGCACTCAAACTTTTAAATTCTTGAAAGGCTTTTAACTTGATTATTTATTTATTTATTATTGTGATGCTATGAACTATTTATAGTGTAAATTGGAATTATCCACATCTGTGCTCCCGGGTGTATCTGTGTATTTTCTTCTTGTATGTTCCTGCCTGTGTACATGATATAAGCTGCTCATAACCAATTGCCCCTTGCAGGATTAATAAAGTTGTTGATTGATTGATTGATGTGCAAAATGTCATGTAGAATATCCTGACGACATTCGAGAAGTTGTTTATACTCTCCAGAGCTGCGCTGGAGTCAGAGCAAATGACCACTTGCATTGGCTGTATTTCCTCTACCCACTGAAGTGCTAGTGAGATAGCCATCATCCCCACTGTGTATACTGCGATGTGATCACTCGCTCGCTTTTCCACTTTGACCTTTAACTCAGGAACATAAAATGCACAACTAGTTTTACAATTTTCTGGATTTTTGGATCCATCAGTAAATATTTGTATAAACTGCCCATATTGTTCATGCAGAACAGAGTTCACATAAGCCTTACACATAAGCCTTACTTTTCATTGAATGTAACCGTTTGAATAAGGACAAATCTATTACAGGTTGAGGTAGTAACAATGGTGGAACAGCTGATATTTGTTTAGTAGGGTGAGTATCTTCATGGCCCTGTAGATTTGCCCAGTAATTAACAATTAACTGTTTTCTCCTCCAATAAATTGGTATTTCTCCGACCTCTACCTTTGTAGAGAAGAGTATGCAGCTGAACCATACACTATTAGTCCGTATTCTATGACTGATCTAATTAAGGCTGTGTATACGTTCCTCAAAGCAGCTTTATCAGCGCCCCACTTAGTGCCTGCCAAGCACCTCATAACATTTAAAACCTTTTTACATTTATCTATTTATCAATGTGAGTACTCCATGTGACTCTCTCGTCCAACCATATTCACAGAAACTTAAATGTCTTCACTTTCTTTAGTTCTTGTCCATAAAGTTTTAACCTAACCTCCTCACCTATCCTTTTCCTCGTAAAAAATAAAGTTTCAGTTTTTTCCACCGACAATCTAAACCCCCATGTCAGAGACCAGCTTTCAATTTCCGTAATGGCTTCCTGAATCTTAGCTACAATATAATTTACATTTCTACCCCTTTTCCAAATAGCTCCATCATCTGCAAAAAGTGACTTACCAATATCAGATCCTACTTGTGTATCTCTATCATTTATCATGATAGAAAACAAAAGAGGACTAATTACACTCCCTTGCGGGGTTCCATTTTCAACTTCATGCCTTCAAGAATATGAATTGCCAACTCGGACTCTGATTGCACGGCCAAACTAAACATCCATAATCCAATTATATACGTTACCTCCCAGACCCATAATGTCCAGTTTAATTAATAATCCTTCCTTCCACATCATATCGTAAGCTTTTTCCACATCAAAGAATACAGCTACAGCACACTCCTTATTCGCTTGGGCTTTCCTGACTTCAGATACCAGGCACAGCAGGGGATCTAAACTTTTCAATCAATCACTCCGCCCTCTTCTAAACCCACTCTGATAAGGAGTCATTCATTCATTTTTTCAACGTAATGTCAGCCTTTCTGTTATCATTCTTTCCATAACTTTACACAAGTGCGATGTCAGAGCTATAGGTCTATAACTGCCTGGACTGGTTGGATCTTTCCCAGGTTTTCTAATAGGAATAATGACAGACTCTTTCCATATTGTTGGCAGCTTCCCTTTCTCCCAAATCTTATTGTACATCTCCAGCAGCTTTCCTAAGGCAAAATCACTTAATTTGGTCAACATTATGTAACATATATTATCTTTCCCAGGAGCAGTCATTTTACACTTACTTAGTGCTCTTCTCAACTCTTGAATAGAAAAAGGTACATTTACAACACTCTGCGACTAATTTATTTCTTCATATACATTAGGATGCTCATCTAACACTTCCAGCCTCCTGATCTTACCTTCTTACATTTTCAGAAGAATGAACTTTGACAAAATTCTGAGAATTTCTGCCTTCTCCATAGCACCAGTGGCAATTTCCCCTCCATTCTCTAACACCGGCAGGTTACTCTGCTATCTAATTCCCCTCATCTTCTTAATAATTCCCCATACTTTATCTAATGACGTAGTTCTCCCAATACTCAAACTGAATCCTCTCCAACATTACCTTTTTGCTCTTTTAACAATTTTCCTTACCTGAGCCTGTGCCTTTTTATATTGTAATAAATTGTGTAGTGAATGTGTCTTTCTTAACTTTCCAAACAGCCTGATTTTGTTTCGGATTGCATCATTACATTCTCTGTTCCACCACGACCATCTTAACACACGTACTAAGTTTACCAGTTTTATTCCCAATAGTTAGATTAGCACTTTTAATTATATTTGAAGTCAATTGCTCATTTATTTCATCAATACTTCCTGCCATATCAATCTGATCAAATTCATTATCACACAATTTAGCAAACATCTCCCAATTTGCTTTAGAAAAAGTCCATCTCATGATACCGTCTAGCTCAACCACATTACTTATATCAAACTTGATTATAATCGGAAGATGATCACTCCCAATACTGTTATTTGCCAATACTTCCCAACTGCTACCAGAAGCTAATTCACTTGTTACCAGAGTTATATCGATCGCAGACTCTGTTCCCTCTCTAAAATTGAGTATTGTACCTTGCCCATTATTTAAACAAACTAATTCCTTTGCCTCCATTAAGTCCTCCACCACCTGTCCGTTGTAATCTGTTGGTCTCCCTCCCCACATTGTATTATGTGCGTTAAAATCACTACACCATATTATTTCATTTCCTTGGCAAAGACTGTCTAATTCCTCTATTTTGAGTTTATTACCTGGATTATAAAAATTCAGGACACTAATTTTCCTTTTATTAATCCAAACTTCTACACCCACTATTTCTAAATCAAGACTGTTCTTAAATGTTAGCCTACTATAAGACATTACTTCTCTGATAAAGATTGCACATCCCCCTCCCTGACCATCATTTCTATCTTGTCTTATTGCACTATATCCCCCAATAAAGAAGTCCAAATGAGTCTTCAGCCATGTTTCTAGAATACAAATAGCGTCTGGCTTTTCTTTTAACTGATATATATAGGTCTTGAATTCTTGTCCATTTGCAATAAGGCTTCTAGCATTCCATTGCAGAATGAGAAAAACCATTAATCTACTCATTAACCTGTGAATCATCCTTATTGGGGGCTAGCCTATCATGCATCATTTCAACGGTTATATCCTTTATCCCTTTAAATGCACCTGCTGCTTCCACTTTTGTTTTCAGTCTTGACCTATTTTTTGCTTGTTGAGCAACATTCACCACTTTTCCAATAAAGGCCACACATTTGTACTTATTAACAATCAATGCATCCTCTCCTATCACACACTTATGTGAGCACTTTGTGGAGCTTTCCTTTGCCTGTGGGAGTTTGGGAAAATCTTTTGAAGAGAATTTACTTGCTGCTACTTGTTTAGTGATACCTTTTCTGTTGCTTCAGCATATGAGACTTTATTTAGCACGTTGTATCTCTGCACCTCCTTGGCCTTTTTCTGCACTTCGCAGCCCTGATACGCAGCACTATGCTCCCCACCACAGTTACAACATTTAACCTTAGCACCTGCAGCACAACTACTATATTCATGTTCCCCCGCACATTTTGGACACCTGGGCTTAGTTGCTTTGCACTTGTCTTTGGCATTTAAAGCACCGCAGAGGTTTGGGGATGAATTATCTTACTGGAAAGCTCATGCAACCGATCATTATCTTCTGTTGAATTGTTTCTTCAAACTGAAGAATAGACAATAGACAAACTATCCACTAGCTTACCCTGATACCTTGTAGGAAGACGCTTAACTACAGACACTTTGCCCCCTTTCATTTCTTTCTTGAGTTCTTCAATGCTGATCTCTATCGGAACTCCACTGATAACTCCAAGTATTTTCCGATTTGCTCCAGGAACATGGCATTTAATTCGAACTTCATTCAGGGTCTTCATTTTCAGTAACTTTTCCTGTTGTTTTGCATTTATCATTTCTACCAACATCCGTCCTTTGCTCAGAAATCTTGCTTGCTTTATCGATCCAATTTCTTTGTGAATCGCTTTAGTCAGGGCCACTGGATTTAGCTTAGCTGCGGATTGCTCACCAAACTCCACAATCACTTTCCACTCTTCATTCTCAATCCTTTGCTTTACTCTTTTCAGTTCATTCTGCAAATCAGACTCACTGAGACTGTCACTTGACATGTCTATCTTCTTTCTTGAAGTCTTTTTTCTTACTTCATTCCACCCTCCTTCTCCTTCAGATGCACTTTCCATACTCAAAGACGCCATTCCACCAGCTGCTCTCAATCTCCTCCAATTCACCGGCTAAAGGAGTCACGGTCAAGCTAGCTGTCTTATCGACTGTCACTTCCGGGCACAGATTCCAAAATCAAACATAGCACCGATAAACGAACTGCAATGTTGTGTGTACTCGTATTTATAATTACTTATATGTACCATATATTTATTTGAAAGACTAAAGAAAATACACAGATCAACAATTAGATAGGTGAACCATGGAGCAAAAGAAACAGTCCTTTATCATTACTATCATACTTTTATTGTGTCACTCAATGTATTAAATTAATATGTTTAACAAAAATAATTGCATCCATCCATCTTCTCCCGCTTATCCGTTGTCGGGTCGCGGGGGTAGCAGTTCCAGCAGAGAGCCCCAAACTTTCCTTTCCCTGGCCACATCAACCAGCTCTGACTCACGCTCCATTGTTCCCTCACTCGAGAACAAGACCCCGAGATACTTGAACTCCTTCACTTAATAATAATAATAAATGGGATTTATATAACGCTTTTCTAGACCCAAAGACGCTTTACATTATGAGTAAGGTCGACAAACAAAACAAGAACAAAAACAAAAACACAAACAAAAAACAAAAACAAAACAAAAACAGAAAAGCAGTCAGGAGGAGTTTGGTTAAGAGGCGGGAGGGGCGGGTTTAAGGATAAGCAGAGTTGAAGAGGTGGGTTTTGAGACGGGACTGGAACAGGGTGAGGGAATCAGACTCACGGAGGTCTTGGGGGAGGGAGTTCCAGAGCTTCGGGGCTGCCACAGAGAAGGCTCTGTCCCCGAAGCTCCGGAGTTTGGCCTTGGGGATTGAAAGCGAACCGGCTGAGGTGGATCTGACGGACCGGGGTGGTTGGTAGAGGATGAGGAGGTCAGTGAGGTAGGGGGGGGGGGGCAGATGGTGGAGGGCTTTATAGGTGAGGACCAGGAGTTTGTAGTGAATGCGGTGTGAGACGGGAAGCCAGTGGAGTTCTTTGAGGCATCATGTGATGCCATGATTTGGTGTGGGTGAGGAGTCTGGCGGCTGCGTTCTGGACACGCTGGAGTCTGTTGAGGGATGTTGTGCTGACGCCGAAGAGGAGTGAGTTGCAATAGTCAAGGCGGGAGGAGATGAAGGCGTGAATGAGTCGCTCAGCTGCGGGGCGGGTGAGAGAGGGACGGAGTTTGGCGATATTGTGGAGGTGGAAAAATGAGGTTTTTACAACTTTGCGGATGTGGGGGTCGAGGGAGAGGGTGGGGTCGAATATCATGCCAAGGTTGCGTGCCTGGGTGGAGGGGGAAACAGGGGTGCCATCGATGGTGAGTGTCAGGTTGGGGGTTTTGCTGAGGGTGGATTTGGAGCCGATGAGGAGGAGTTCAGTTTTATTGCTGTTGAGTTTGAGGAAGTTGTGTTGCATCCAGGATTTTATTGCAGTCAGACAGGATTCGATGTGTGTGAGAGGGGGGTTGTGGGGGGATTTGGTGCTGAGGTAGATCTGTGTGTCGTCAGCATAGCAGTGAAAGTGGAGCAGAGGAGGGGGGCTTGATGGTGGGGAGAAATGGCTTGTTATATGTGTTGGGAAGCGGAGGGGAGTGGGATCCGCTCCAGGTATTCCGTGCAGCTGGGAGTGTAGGTGAGCGGGGGAGAGTGTAAGAGGAGCAGTAGGAGTTGCGTTCTGATGACGCGTCAGGTGTGCGACAGTGCGTTGCGTGGAGCAGATGGATGCAATGGATTGTCCGTGCTGAAGGTAAACAAAACTGCGACGGGTGCTTCGGTGAATGTAGCGGGGTCGACGAAGGAGTCCAAGATTTCTGATGACTGAGATGGAAGACGGAGTGGAGGAGTTGGTCAATGACAGCAGCTGTGAGATGGAGTATTTCAGCAAGATGACAGGCGGAATGGCTGGGAGCAGTGTGATGGCAGCGATAGCAGCTAGCGGGCTAGGTTCACAGAGGTGGAGGATTGTTGTGGAGACGAGGAAGATCCACGACATGGCAGGAGGATGTGAGCAGCGGGACGGGACAGATGCACCCCAGAGATGAAGGCAGGAGGCAGAGAGAGTCCACGGTTGTTGCGTGGGACGGAGACAGACAGTAGGCGATGTAGCAGATAGCAATAGCCACCCGGCACTTTGATGGCTACGTGAGGGCAGCCGGCTACAGCCAACAACGGAGGCAGAAGTCCAAAATAAGTAAAAATGTAAAAACAATGTGCATTGCATTAAAGATGTGTAATGCAGGGCAGTGGTCCAATTCGAAAGACTGAAGAACGAATGGTAGCTGAGGGTGATAGAGGGTGACAGAGGCGGAGAAGCGGCGAACAGTCAACGCCAGCATCCTCTCCAGCAGCTCAAAGTCAATGAGAACTCTGAGATGGGGGTAAGGACTTATTCCCTACTTGGAATGGACAATCCATCGGTTTCCTGCTGAGAACCATGGCAACCTGTTTGTGAAATGCAAAAACGCAGCAGCCGAGGAAAAAGACACTTCTGCTACAGAGAGTGTTATAAGAAGGAAATTGCAGAAAGAAAAAAAGTAGGGGGGAGTGTTTCTGTCAGGGGATGATATGTGGAATATCTCTTTCGTCAAATCTATTCCTACACTAATGCTTTTCTGGGTGCGACTAGGAAGCAAGTTAAGAAGTCAAAGAGGTGCAAACTGGGAATTGAGAAAAGGTTATAGAAATCAGAAGAAGATTGACAGAGACAGATCAACATAAAAGGGAAAAGCTAAAAAAACAGACAGGAAGTTAACACTAGAGGAAACAGCAGACAGACAGGAGGTAAACAGGAACACAGTACGAGCTCTGGCATTGTGGTTCATGGAAAAGAAAGGCCCAATTCCAAACCGCCCCTACACACTTGAGTACACCTTCGTTCGCACATTTGCATGGAGGGTCCGGCACATTTAGTGCTGTTCCAAACCAACAAGTGTTGAGGGGGAGTCGGTTATCAAACCCTCCAGCAGTCACGAGCAGGGGTGTCAAACTAAATTTCATCGTGGGCGGCATCAGTATTATGGTTGCACTCAAAAGGGCTGGTTGGAAGGAAGGGATCACGTGATGCAACCCAGTCTCACGGCATTTCGTGTTCACCAACACGATTTTTAATCTATTGATTCGTGTTCACCAACACGATTTTCCCATTTTTTTGTGTTGCACAGTGTAAACTGTGTTCTTTATTCTTCCGTCCAGGAGAGAAGCTTTAAAAGGAGACTAAATGGAGTCTCTGTGAAAGTTCAATTGGGTACTTTAATTAAAAAAGGCGGGGGTTGGTCACAAGCATGATATAGAGAGGCGAAGTCCCTCCCCTTCCGGGAGCCTCCATGGGACCCCGGAAGTGGAAAATTATACATTGAATTCAATGGAGAGAGAAAACGTATCTTTTGATCCCGTTTGAATTGTGCCACGAATGACACATATGATGTTTGTCAATTTAAAAGAACATTTTGCAAGTCAAAAAAATTAAAATGTGTCGTAAAACTGTGAAGTAACACATTTTTTTGTGTTAAGCCGCTCAGTGAACTACATGTCTCTGGTCCCGCACAATACGCGTCACCAACACAAAGATGACCGTCACGTTGGCACATTTCACCTCATTCTTTCAGAATGAGAATAAAAGTATAAAACGATGTGAAAATCACTACAAGTCTGGGCACGTTGAGAGCTGTACATACACGAAAGGGGAGTTAGTCGGTTCTGTAAGAGCCAACATGCGGGACCGGCTTTACAAGGTTTCGGTGAGTAATATGAGTGCAATTTTTAAGGTTAATGTCAGTCAATAAGGAGGAGAATGAAAAAGAAGATGATGAACCACAGACCCGGCATATAATGACTGCAGTGTGCAGGGCTGTGTTAATTTATGTTACTGTTATCAATAGCATTAGTTGACTGAGAAAAGCGTCAAGAAAAAAAGTTTAGCGATGTTACGAGTCGACTAGCATAATATGAACCACGGCTGTGATTGACAACCTGGACAGCCACTCAGAAGCTAGAATGCCAACCTAGAGAGCCAATCAGAACCTAGAACGGGTGTACTGTATACGGGTGTGTATGCTGTGGATAACATTAGTGTTCACAAGAACAAGGTACACTCCCGTGTTTTGTTTTAGTTGCTCTTCGGATTGAAGCGGCCAGTTTTATATCGACTATATGTGTGATCTCCTTTTTACATCTCGTTGTGTCATTTGAGTTTATTTGCTGTGTGTAGATTCAAGGATTTTGGTTATCTTGTCAATTTGTTTGGTTATCTAGGCACAGCTGTGTGTGACTCCCTCTGGTACACTGGTATGTTTTCCTAATGTAGAGAGCATTGATTAATTCATAAACTACACACTGAGTCTAGATCCTGACCAAATCCTTTTTTGTTGATCAAATGTTTTTCAAAAATGTAATACACATTTAAAAAAATACAATGTACAATCACAACCAATACAACACAAATTACAAAAAATTCAGAAAAAATAAACAATCAGACAAGAGGACAAAACTATGGAAAAATAAACCCTCCCACCCCCAGATCTGGACCATCCTTGTATTGCTCATTCAATCTATTATAGCATGTTAACAAACATGGTACTTACTTTATTTGTACAGATCTACATGGGAGAGGATGGCGTGATGCAGAGCGCTGTCTGTGGTTGTGCACGGGGGATGTACAAATGCAGCCACGCTGCAGCATTGGCAATATTTGCCATGTGGCAGATCAGCTCCACAGAAGTTGAGTGCCAGTGGAGGAAGCCTGGCACTTCAAAAGTAGTCCAGCCGGTGTCTCAACTCTACCAACAGCAAGAGGAGACATACAACCCACTGGCCAGAGACATCGCCACTGAGGAAGTAGACTTGTTCAGGTCTGCACTGAGGGGCGCAGCGTGGCATGGCATGGCTTTTGTCACCTGAGCCAGAGCTGCAGCCTCAACATCAGGCCATTTTCAACGTGCCGGAGCTGGTGAAGGAGCGTGGGGGTCGGGGGCTTGAGGCAATTCTTGCCTCAATGCGACTGAGCAGAGACCAGCAAGCTAACATCCAGACAGCCACCGTAGGACAGCGGACAAATCCTCAGTGGCAGTTACACAGGCAGGGCAGGTTGACAGCCAGCAATTTTGGTGCTGTGCTGAGGTCGGGACTTTCATCCACTCCATGCGCGTCCCTCATGAAGAGGGTGCTTGGGGGGTACAATTTAGACGGAGTCATGGCTGTCAACTGGGGAGTTGTAAACGAGGTGTGTTTGGCCAGTGTGTTTGGCCTTTTAAGTGTGACACATATGTAGTGATAAATGCTTCACCTGACCACTGTTCCTAAATAAAAAAAGTTTTCTGCATCGTCAGTCATTTTTTCAAAATAATTACCAATATTTCACAAATTCTTCATGTCAACTTAAGAGCACAGCTGTATGTTGAGTGTCAGCTTTGCTTGGTTCATCTTACTGGGGGGCAGCTACATGGATGTCGGTGCAGTCCACAATCATTTTGCAGTTGAAGGCAGAATGAATTTATTATTGACTCAGAATGAAGCACAACTTTATGGCATACAATACATTGACTTTATTTGTAACTGTGTAAAAAAAATAAAGCATTTATTAGCAAGCAGGACCTGCAGGAACAGAGAATGGTGATGGATGGAGCTGGGAAGAGAGAAGAATAAAGAAAACAGATCAACTTTATTATCGGATATTAAAAATTCAATTTCAAAACAAGTTGCCGCTCCTACAGTTTTCTAGTATGTAAAGATGATTTCACATGACCTATGCAAAATATCACACTCAATACATGTGTCTCTCTGGGGGGTGCATTGTGCCTTTGATGTATATAAATAATATACCATAACCAAATACTATTACGTACAGTGGAAATCAGGTTGCTAGAGCAGGTCAGTGTGCATGTTCCTCAGGGTCTCAGCAGTTACAGGTGAGGTAAAGAAAATAAAAGAGAAAAAGGTCAGTAACAACACTTTAAAGTAACAACACTGAATAATTATCTATTTTAATAATTTTCTCTCAGTAATCACTCAACTACTGTCTTTCCAACCAACAGATTGACTCACCCTCACTGTCATCACAATGACACATGTCCAGAAGAATGTCATGCAAAGCTCCCTGCCTGCCTGCCTTCCTTCGACTCTCCCTGAACTGCTTCCTTAGCACCCGGTGGAGGGCGCAGTAGGCCACTCTTCAAATGTTTCACGAAATACTTACCATGATGACTACTCTTACTGTTTAACATTTTGGTGTACTTCATGTAATAAAATAATAACTTAATGGTAAGGCTACTAAAAATGACAAGGCTAAGTAATGTAATGCTAACTAACGTGCTCGCTACTCGTCGCTACTAGCTAGGTAGCTAACGTGACTATGTTCCATGCACAACATGTATATTAGCTATGATATTACCTGATATGTCTGATCCAGCGACTCCTGGTCCTTTCATAAGAGGGGAAGCGATAGAACGAGCAAGTGGTATGATCACTTTTGTGATTACAACATGGTACAAAGCACACAGGCATCTTGTAAAAGTGAATTTATTGGAGCAATCTCTTATATTTATTGGAGGGAATAAATCAGTTATGAAATCTTCTTCTTCGCTTTAATTACGAGTCGCAACCACTTGGAGCATTATCGCCTGTGACATCACATGCGCGACCCAGAATGGGATTTGGGATTTGTAGTCTTTGTAGTCGCGTATTTTTCATAGTCTTATATTTCAACAGTTTTACGACAAAATGTGACTTTTTTGACATGGAAATGATTGTTTAAGATTGACAAACATCATATGTGTAGTTCGTGGCACAATTCAAACGGGATCAAAAGATACGTTTTCTCTCTCCATTGAATTCAATGTATAATTTTTCGCTTCCGGGGTCCCATGGACCAGAAGTAGATGGGCGTGACTTCGCCTCTCTATTGTTCAGTCAGACAAACAGCTGTGATCCGCTCCTCGTTAGGGAAGATAACTGAGGTTACCTACTGTAACCCCAGCTTCTATGAGTAAATGGCGCAGCCCTCTAAGGCTATCGCTATTGGGTAATCCCCCTGCGCCCCCGCGCAGCACTGAAACACTTGTAGTCCACGCCCACCCGCAAGGTGGGCCCCACCCTCGGGCCTCCTTCCGGTATAAATAGGAAGGTGGCCCGGCAATCTGCTCCAATACAACATAACTTTTCTTCAGCTATTCGTAGAGACAGTGGGGCCCCGCACTTAGAGGGCTGCGCCATTTACTCATAGAAGCTGGGGTTACAGTAGGTAACCTCAGTTCTATTTCGTATATGGCTTCGCCCTCTAAGGCTATCGCTATTGGGTTAAGGGCGAAGCATGATGTAGTCTGCGCCCCACTGGGTCCGCCCGGCACTAGAAGCACAGACATACCTGCTCAATAACACCCCCCTGCCTGATGTGCCATGCGTAATGGCTCATCACCGTACCTGGAACATAGCAAACATGCCTATCTTCCCGACGGGGTGAAGGCTGGGAACAATACATACCGGCCGCTGTGAGAAAGTAGAGACGATAGTCCCACCTCGTCCTGCGATCGTAGTGGGGGAACAGCAGCTCTCTGCGTGCAGACAGGCAGGAGAGCGCACAGCTGGATCCCTTACGTCACTCACTCCGACAGGACACCCGGTACAGGGTGTGCCAGAGAGGAATGGGAGACATTCCTCAAATAAAAATGAATAAATGAACAGGAGGAAGACCAAGATGCAGCCGTGCAAATATCTTCCACTGACATTCCTCCGTGCAAAGCCGTGGAGGAGGAAATTCCTCTGGTGGAGTGCGCCTTGATGTTCTCCGGGGGCTCCACCCCAGAGGAGACATATGCCTGTGACACAGCCTCACACAGCCAGTGTGACAGCCGTTGTGCAGACAGAGGTTGCCCGATCGAGCGCTCTCTATAGTGCACGAACAGGCGCTGAGAACGGCAACAGGCCGCCGTGCGCGCCACATAGCAGGACAGCGCGCGCACCGGGCAGAGGAGATGAGATGTGGCTTCTTCCTCCGATTTATGAGGAGGCGGAAAAAAACTCATCCAGGGTGATCACTCTTGACCTAAAAGTGCTTGTGATGACCTTTGGCATAAAGGCTGGGTTAGGCCGTAGCACAGCCGAACTGCCATCTCCTTGGATCCGGAGGCATGACGGGGCCACCGAGAGAGCGGATAGATCACTCACCCTTTTTGCTGATGTTAGAGCCAAAAGCAGTACTACTTTGGCTAATAACATTTTAAGGGGAACCTGCTCTAACGGTTCAAATGGGGCTTTGCTTAGTGCTCGTAACACCAAATCCAGATCCCACTGAGGCGCCAGTGCGCGTGACACCGGTCTGAGTCTTCGTACCCCTTGCAGAAAGCGTTTCATCAGGGGGTGACTGAACAACGTCGCGGCTCCGAAACCCACGTGACAAGATGATATGGCATCCGCATATACCTTGATTGTGCTGAAAGCCAAATTCCTGTCCAACAACAGCTGGAGGAATGACAGCACGTGAGGCAGGGGGCACGTAGTGGGGTCCAGGCTTCTTTCTACACACCAGCGCTGGAACGCTGCCCACTTGGCTGTGTAGGTCGCTCTGGTAGACGCGGCCCTGGCGCCCTGAATGGTGCGTACAACATCTTGAGAGAGACCCAACCTCTCTAAGTGTTCCCGTTCAGGGGCCATGCCCATAGGCGCTGGCCTATCACTGGGTGACTGTAAATCGCTCCCTCCACCTGCGAGAGAGCGTCCCCGCGCCACGGAATTTCCCACGGTCTGCCTGACAGCGTACGCTGTAGGCATGGAAACCAGGAAGCGCCCGTGCGCTCCGGGGCAATCAGGATCACTGACAGCCCCTCCTCCTGCACTCGGTCCAGAAACCGGGGAATCAGCGGGACTGGGGGGAAGGCGTACAGCAGTCCCCTGGGCCATGGACGATGTGCGAACGCGTCCACCCCTAGGGGGGGAAGGTTCCGCGCTGACAGGGAGAACCAGAGGGCGCATTGCGCGTTCCCGCGTGCGGCGAACAGATCCACCTCCGCCCTCCCGAACCGGCTCCAAACCTGGGCGATCAGCTCGGGGTGTAGGCTCCAGTCCTCCTGGTGAGGGCCTCCTCTGGACATGAGGTCTGCCC
Source organism: Notothenia rossii (assembly GCF_949606895.1). Lineage (NCBI taxonomy): Eukaryota > Metazoa > Chordata > Actinopteri > Perciformes > Nototheniidae > Notothenia > Notothenia rossii. The sequence continues at coordinate 32,490,954 of NC_136908.1, forward strand.
CTTTGTTCAACTCGCCGCGCACATACAGTGCTCTGATGGAGAGTAGGTGCGCGCGCGCCCAGATCAACAGCCGTCTGGCTGTGTTCAGAAGCTGCGCTGAGCGTACCCCGCCCTGGCGATTGATGTAGGCTGCCGCGGCTCTGTTGTCTGTGCGAATCAATACATGTTGATTCTGCAGCAGCGAGGCAAAATGCTGAATTACTCTCCGTACGAAGATCAATTCCAGCACGTTTATGTGGAAGGACATGTGAGCCGGCCACTGTCCCCCCACTGCCTGCGACATGCACGTTCCTCCCCACCCTGAGAGAGATGCGTCTGTGAACACCGAGATGTGTGACGTAACTCTGCCCAGGGCCACACCCTCTGACAGGACGTGGGGACTTTTCCAATAGGTTAAGTCTGAACCCACGGACAGAGGGATGACCACCATGCGCCTCCTCTGTTGCACGGGGTCGATGCGTAGGCGAATAAACCACCTCTGGAGTCTTCTCATGTGAAGGAGACCCAGGGGAATCACCCCGTGGTCGGCTGCCATCATGCCGAGCAGCCGCATCACGGAGAGGGCTGTCACCACGCTGCCGGGTGTGACGCGTCGAAGGAGAGCTGTCAGCGTCTCCACTCTCTGCCGTGAGAGTCGCGCTCTCATGCGGGCTGAGTTCAATTCCACACCCAGATAAACAATACTCTGGTAGGGAAGAGGACAGCTCTTTTTCCAGTTTATCATGAAACCCAGCTTTGACAGATGCGATATGAGCTGTACCGTCTGTAAAGCCACTTCCTCCCTGGAGCGAGCCATCAGCAGCAGGTCATCCAGGTAAAATAGTACTCTCATCCCTCCTCTGTGTAGCGGCTGCAATGCCGTCTCTACACACTTTGAAAAGGTGCGAGGAGCCAGGGAATAACCGAACGGCAGACGGTTGTACTGGTACGATATTCCCTGGAATGAAAACCGCAGGAATTTCCTGTGTTGTGGGATGATGGGTACGTGGAAGTATGCATCCTTTAGGTCTATAGAGGTGAACCAGTCTCCCTGGTGAACACACTCTAGCACCCTTTTGACCGTCAGCATGTGAAACGGCCTTTTCATTATTGCCTCGTTGAACGCTGACAGGTCGAGGATGGGTCTCATTCCCCCCGTCTTTTTTGGGATAAGGAAGTAGCAGGAGTAATATCCCTGATTTTCTTCCCCTCGGGGAACCCTGGAAATAGCCTCTTTCAACAGGAGTTCCCGTAGCTCTGCTTGGAGCGCCCGACACTGTTCCCGGGATGACAGGCGTGTCTCCTTTATCCCGTTGAACTGTGGGGGGGGGGAGGCGAACTGCAGGGTGTACCCTCTGCTGATCAGCCTGCTCATCCCTCTGTCCATCAGACACACGCGCTGCCACTCCGAGAAACACTCTGAGAGCGGGCGCACATGCTCGAGATGTGTTGTGGTTGTCATGACGACGAGCCACGCCAGAGCCCTCGCCGCCGCTGCCCGTGAGGCAACCCAAGGTGGGCCTAGAGCGAAAGGGCTGTGAGGGGGCCTCCACACGCTGCGTTTCACTCCGACTCTCATCGTGAGGCGCGTACACGCTCAGAGGATGAGTAGAGGTGTGTGCAGTAATATCCACATGAGGCGTTACCACGGCGCTCATGGGCTTATTGTGACCGTGTGTAGGTGGCAGATCTCGGACAGAGGAATGCCGCGAGGTCTGTGGTTTAATAACCGAAAAGTTATAACCATCAGGCCCCCGCAGCGAACCCCGCTGCCTACTAATCAACAGATTGGAGGCAGCTGGCGTAGTTACTGCGCTCTGTAACTTATTAATCGATAGATTAAAATGTGCAGGCTTTTGTAACGAACCCTGCTGGCTATTAACCGATAGGTCATAGGCAGCTGGTTCACCCAGAGTGGGGGATATGTGAAACCCATTTGAAACTGATGACAAAAGGTTGGAAATTAAGCTTCTTTTATTTCCTTCACACTCCCCCCGAAACCGTCAGGGCCGGCTCTGCTTCCTCGGCGGCTCTCGTGGAGCAGACGACGAACGGGAGTACTTTTCTTTTTTCTTTTCTGGTGGGGGGGCGGAGGCTCGGGACGGTGCCCCTGCCGCCGCCGACGGGCGAGTCTGCCGCCTCGGCTGTCTCTCTGCCTGCCGCTGTGGCCGGGTTGGCCGCTGCTGCTGCTGCTGCTGCTGCTGCTGCTGCTGCTGCTGCTGCTGCTGCTGCTGCTGCTGCTGCTGCTGCTGCTGCTGCTGCTGCTGCCGCCGCTGCGGCTTCGCCGCAGGCTGGAGCCAGCCAACGTGCTGGCGGATATCATCCGCCTGCTCCGCTGCCGCTTTCATGGCCTCTACCATGGCCAAAAACTGGGGTCCGAACAGCCCTTCCGAGCTGATCGGAGCGTCCAGCAAGACCTTCCTGGCCGGCTCTGTCAGAGCCGCCTGTTGCAGCCAGAGGTGGCGCTGGATCTGCGTCATCCACGCTTCGATCCTCGCCTGGGAGACAGCCACGGACGCGCACAGCGTGAGCGCCGTGCTGGCCGCCTTGCCGATCTCCTCCGCCTCCTCTGGAGCCACGGTGGTGGACCGCTCCACCAGCGAAACCACCGAGTTTGCCAGCAACGCGATGTTGTTCGCCGCCGCAGACGCCTGAACCGCACACTGGTGCGCCCGGTCAGCCTGGCGGGCGACATACTGATCCTTGGGGGAGGCCAACACAGGGCGCCGTCCGGCGACCAAGTTGGCCTGCTTAACTCCAAAGAACGCTGTCAAGTTCTGCTCCAGAGCGGGGGTGGTTGCGAAACCCTCGTCAGTGAATCCCTCCACCTTAGTGAAGGGAACAAAGGTGGCCACCGGAGCCCTCAGGGTCCTCGGGTTCGCCGCAGCCCCCTCCTGGTACCTCCTAATGGCTGGGAAGCGCGGCCAGATCGGGTCACTCCTGCCCGTCTGAACGCGGAAAAAAACTCCGGCCATGTCATCCAGAGCTACCTTTTCCCGTCCTAGGGGAACGAGGAGACCCTTGCAGGCTGCCGCCTTGCCGATGATCTCCGGCAGCTCCAGCATGATGCCCCCCAACGCCGGCAGTGCCGTGGCAACGGAGAAGGGGACCGCGTGCTCGGCCGCCATACCCGTACCTCGCTCCAACCCCGTCTCCCCCGTCCGGGGGAGAGGGGGGAGGGGAGAGCCGCATGGCGAGCCATGGAGGGAAACGGGGTAGGAGTCGTCCGACTCCTGCCCACCACTCGGCTCCAGAAACAGGCTGTCGTCCCTGTGCTCCTGGACTGGCCAGTCGTCCTCCTCAGCCGCGGCAGCTAGAGCATCCGCTCTTCGCTGCCTGTCGGCTGATAGGAGACGGGCACAATGCGAACACGCGACCTGCTGGTTGAGAGCCGCGTACGCGTGCTCTGGCCCCAGACAGGATTCGCATATCGCGTGTAGATCATAGCTCATGATGTACCCCGTTTTACATGAGGGACAATCACGGACACAATTGTTGCTCATGACTCTAATTCCTTTCCTGTGCTTCAGTACTCTGACGGTTGCTGAAGAAAAGAGGGAGCAGATTGCCGGGCCACCTTGCTATTTATACCGGAAGGAGGCCCGAGGGTGGGGCCCACCTTGCGGGTGGGCGTGGACTACAAGTGTTTCAGTGCTGCGCGGGGGCGCAGGGGGATTACCCAATAGCGATAGCCTTAGAGGGCGAAGCCATATACGAAATAGAAGCGCTGGATCTCTCCTCCGGTGCTGTTATATATCCTCTGCTGGCTCCTCCCCGCCTGCCGGCTCGCCTCGTCTCCAATGTCCGTTGTTACATTTAAACAGAGGATTGGTTCTTTTCACATTCAATATATGCTTAACACGCCTTTTCTCCTCATATTCTCTTTCATCACTTTTCATTTAACACATTCTAAACGCTGTAATCAATACTCTAAAAAATACTTCTCGGCTCGTTTGGTTTCCGGTCATTCCGGATGATGTCACATGCTACTCTCGTCTGTAAACAATAATGTATTCAAATAAACTGTACCTTCATTTAATATTCAGCATGGTAGTATCTCGACATCTATAGTTGTAGTGTTAAATCAGTAGGCTTCGGTTTGCACCACTCCATATCATTTCGCTACTAAATTCAACTCTTTAGGAAATCGTATATTAGCCACATGCTAAATGCTAACCGTAGATGAAGGATTTTCAGAATAAAAGCTTAACTGCTTGTGCACAAGAATTTCTGGTTTTTCAGTATAAAAGAGCATTAAAACTGACGGCATGTTTAAACTACATTTCCCCATTAAAACATTGATTTTAATTTCTAACAACAGCACGATCTTAAAAGCAATGTATTTCTATTGGTAGTCTTTCCCCTTTTTTTTCGTGTTGCACAACACCATTTTAAAAGCAATGTATTTCTGTTGGTAGTCTCACGGCATTACGTGTTATAGGAAGACCGGAAGTTGTGTGGTTCATAAAAACATGTTCTTACTCAATATCAAGCCACGATTATTGCTTTTATTTAAAATCGTATCATTTCGGACTTTTGTTGCGGTCTGTGAGGAAAATAAATGGGGCTCATTTTTCCTTCTAATTTGTTATTCTTTTCAAAATAACACACTTTTATTTAGTCAACAATAACACACAACAAGATATTTCATAATAATGAATAGTTATTGTCTCTATCTTTTTCTATCATTCATTATCTATTTCTTCATCTATCCATCTCAATCTTACAATCTGTCTCTCTATCTCTGTTTGTCTCATACAGCAGTTGTTGCATATCTGTTGTGTCTGTCTGTCTGTCTGTCTGTCTGGCTGGCTGGCTGGCTGGCTGGCTGGCTGGCTGGCTGGCTGGCTGGCTGGCTGGCTGGCTGGCTGGCTGGCTGTGTTGCAATGGCAACAAAACACAACCCAGACCCCAATAATCCCACATCCAAAGAAGGGAAACGCATGGCTCTTGAGCTGAAGCATGAACACATGCTAGCTGAAGCTAAGGTTGATGTTTTAACCCATATGACCTCATTCATTTCCCACTTGAATTTGGCACTATCTGTTATCCAAAAAATGCTGAACAGGCCAAGAGTAACTGGATTTTGGATCAATGTATAGGGCCTTTGCAAAACGGTTCATCATTACAACATAGGGGGCAGAGGCTTACTAAATAAAGCTTGTTCAACTTGTTTTACTTCATTAGTTGTATATGGTAGGAAAAACTTGAAGCAAAAATGTTCTTCAAGTGAATGAATTTACTTTTATTTGTCCACTGTCATATGGTATCAGTTTATCAGCAACATCAACCTTACATGAGTTGTTACTTGGTCACAGAAAGCAGCTGAGGAGAGGAAACAGGCACGCTCTGTACACTTTACAGTCCCCTAAAAGGGGCTGTGTAGGACGTGGCAAGCCGAGAGGGAGGCGTGGAGGGCGACGTCAAGGCTCAGCTACAGGTTGAAATCCTAATTATTTTACATTTTTTCATGAATTTACTAAGTAAACGGTTGGAAAATCGAATTAAAACACAGTAATTGCTTGTTGAAGGTCTACAATAATTCCAATATATAAACGCATAGTGACACTACAGTCGGAGACATTCCCACTGTGGTGATATAAGAACTATGCTTTATTTAATTTCACAAGCTTTTAAACAATAGGTAGATAATACAAATCATCAGTTATCTGTTGTTAACCCTCTGTGTGATGTTTCACAGTCACATCCCCCCCGACTGAGGGCTTCCAGTCTTCCAGTGTGGAGGTTCTGCGTACTGAACCTTCAGCACAACACAAATTTGGTAAATCACAAAAATGGTTTTAAGTTTAAAACTAAAATCAATTTTTAAATAAATTGTGTTAGTGAGAGAAAATAACCTTATACACAACTGACAGTTCAGGACTCGAACGAGGAATGTAATTCGGTAAAGATATTGGCCAGTTCCATACTGAGCAAAGAAATTATCCTTGATTTTTAGTGTTCATCTTAAATATAGTCATTTACAGTTAAAGTTTCCCATTCTGTTCACAGAAAAGAATATGGAGAGACTCTCTGACATTCTTTCCTCATGTCCTCCTCCTGAGCCTCAAAAAAGCTCTGCCTGATCCTGGTATTTTCGGCAGCAGAAAGCCTCAGAGCGCTGGAAAGAAGCGAGACCACACCACCTACAATGCTTTCTAGAAAAAGAGGCTGTTGGTCATCCCCTGTGTGGCCTCTGCCACGAGCCGGCTGTTATTAGGTGAGATAACATTTACATTTATTTAAATTACTTTACCTAATTGTAATTTTTCAGTATTAATGCTCAGTGCCCGGCTATTTCAGCTAACATGCATGACTTTTGGGATGTTAGAAAACTGGATACCTAGAGAAAACCCACATGAAAATGAAAGTAATTCTAGGATATTAGAATAATTTTGTATTTCCTCCCAAGGTGTAGAGAGTGTCTCCCCGAGGAGTGGTTCTGTGGAGACTGTGATGTACTTCATCACAAGAACCAGCCACTCCACAACAGGGACAGTTTAATTAATGGTTTTTTTAAACCAATTAGTCCAACAACGTGTGTTGTTAGAGTGGAAGGTGGATATGACACCCATGACCAAGGTATGCTCTCTCAAACATGCATTTTGATGTTCACATGTCTCTTCGGCCAGTATATAATGGTAATTAGTGCTTTTCTTTTTTTTTTGACAGCTTGCATATTGCCAACTGTGAAGGCACCCAACTGCTCCTGTAAAGCAGTGGTCGCCAACCAGTCGATCGCGATCGACCGCTCGATCTAATTGTTCATTTTTGTTTCTTTTGCGTTACTTGCTTTAATTGCTTTGTCAGTTATATTTCCTTTTTGGTCTCCAGCTATTAACCTGATTGATTGAAGTACTTCAATCAACATGTACAATGCACAGTCTTTTAGGATGTATAATTAGGGACATTGAGATAAACAACAAATAGTTTATTTGGTGAATCACCTCATTGTTGTTCTCAAAACCAAATAATACATTGTTATAAATTGTTATATTTGATTTACACATAGAATGTACATGTTTAATATGTAGTTAAATCATTAAAAAATGGTTGTGTTGTATGATTTCTTAATACTGTATGTTATAACCGTTTGCATAACTTGATTTTATGTTCTGTTGTCCATGCTTTTCATGTTAGACTAACCCCAACGCTCTAGAGTCAAGACATACACCCTTATGGTGGCCTTTTACTTGTATTGTGGTGAAACACATAAGTAAACCATTGCCAGAGAGGACCATTTTATTGTTTTAAAAACAATGTTATTGATGTGCTTGGTTGATGAATAAATATAAATTAAGCATACGTCTGTGGTACTTTTTGTTGTTTACATCACACTGCATTATAATGCGTTTGGAAATAAATTCATTTAGAAGTAACAATATGGGTTAGCACTTGAATATTTTTGTAAATAGATGATCCTCATCCGGAACACTGGTTGTTGGTTTAAGATAAGATAGAACTGTATTGATCCCAATTTGGGAAATCTTTGCGTTGCAGCAGCATTAAAACACATGGCATTATACAATACAAATAAAAAGACAAGAAATAAAAAAGAAAATATACATGTTGAATTTACAAATGAGCAATAACAAGATATGTAAGGTATTATATTTACATAACTATGTAACAGATGGAATATGAAATATTACACTGAATATGTCAAATGTACAGTGAAGACAGAAATTATGGAGCAGAGAGTTCTCTTCTAGCCAGAGGTGATTTGTTGTACAGCAAAACGTTCTCACTCCCAACCCGTCACATGTTGACGGACGGTCAGGGACCGTCACCGACTTGCATAGAGCTCCCTGAACGTTGGTAATAGACACGTTGGGATCGCGGCGAAATGCTCACCGTAGATCCATTCTCACAGCGTTTATCAACCTTTTTCTTACTCAATATCAAACCACACTTATTGTTTTTACTTATTTATTTTTAATTGAATAATGTAGGACTTTTGTTGCCGTCAGTTATGGGGAGAGTAGGGGCTCAGAAAGTCAGAATACTGAAATCTGTATTTTTTCATCGTTTTTTCCTTCTAATTTTGTATTCATTTTTAAACCACACACTGTTATTTACTCAACAACACATAAGTATCCTTGTGTGTATTTATTTGTTTGATTAATAAACACAAGTTGGAGTCCGTCAGGACCGAGGGTCGGAGCAGCTCATTTGCTTTCGAGAATTTTACACCCGGAAGTAAGTATTCTCTCCGCTTCGCTTGACAAACCCATCCATGGACAAAACCCGTGATAGTCCTCAAGCTCTGATTGGATGTTTGAGTGTGCGCCGAGGGTTACGCCGAGCGTCGAACAGCACTTTGAAATGGGATGGAACCACGGCAGACTGTCCAAAACTGGATTTGAACGGGTCCACCCCCTCCCTAGAACTACAAATGTAGTAACTGTGTTTCGCAACACGTTCTATGGCACGTCTCTGCTGGGAATTGTAGTTTTAAAAGACGTTTTCATATTTCCCATAATAAGAAGTTGCCAGTATTAAACTGTGTACATCCCTGGAGGTTTAGGGGATAAGAAACACTCACATTTAAAACATATAATTAATAAATGGGGGAAAATTGCTTGTGCCCATAATGGGCAGCATTAATAAATAATAAAATAATACATATAAATATAATATATATAATATAATATAAATAATATATATATATATATATATATATATATATATATATATAATATAATATAAATAATAAAGCTCTTCTGACCTTAGCTGGCATGTGGGTATACCCACATGACAGCTAGGGTTTATTTAACAGCTCGTCTTATGTCTGTGACCCCTCCTGTTATAAATTGATAAGCCTGAAACATGCACTTGTCAAGGTTCGGAGGCAAATTTATTTTATTTGTAAATCATTTAGTATAATCACACAAATTCTGTGTTTTATATTTAATAATTCTGTGTTCTTTATTTATTGAATGTTCAATACCTGACAAGGTCGGAGATGAACAACTTGGGTCGCAGGTTCCTCAACAGTGCATTACAAGACATCTATCAATATGTGTGTATACCTCCACCATTAAACTGTCATACTCTGCACATTTCTTATACTATCTACATACATCTTATAAGAGTATAATACATATGTATAATATCAGTTAAAATAACTGCTTAAACATACAGTAGTTAACATTGCAGGAAAGCAATATATTAGTTCTTTGTCAGGCTTAATATTTATACCCCCAAAGCTTTTTTCTTATTCAAAATAATACCTTAAACTAAAGTATTCTTTAATGTTTAAATAAAGCCTTATTAGTTTGTCTGTCTGTGTCTCCTATTAATATCTAATAATTAAAATAATACATTTCAATAACGTGCTTTAACCACTAGGTGTCCCTTTCTATCAGCTGTGCACCGTTATGGTGTAAATATACCAATATACCGATTGGATCAAATATAAAAGTCAGCCGAATTAGTATTGATACTGCAAGGAGTTGACCGTCCGTCAACATGAGACCGGTTGGGAGTGAGAACGTGTTGTGTACAGAGTTATTGCAGTGGGCAGGAATGTTTTCCTGTATCGGTTCCTGTGACAGCGGAGCTGCAGCAGTCTGTTGGAGAGGGAGCTCCTGTCTGTCCAGGTGGGGGGGTTATCTGTCTGTCCAGCTGCAGGTGTAGAGGATGGGTGGGGTTACCCATGATGGAACCAGAATAAGGTTTTTTTGGCTTACACGCCTTTCATCGTAGTGGAAAATGTTGTCATATGCAATATGTTTGGATAGTTTCACCATTGAAATGCGTTTGATAACACTAGGTGCTCTAGTGCCAAAGTTGTGGCCGTAAAAAAATATCAACTATGCATTTGTATGGCATCCAGAGCTTCCACATTTTAGGGAATATTTTTTTTGATTTAAAATATCATCAATGTCATAAGCAATGGTTACATTAAAACCCTCCTATTGTATTCGTTTCCCCCCCTTACTTTGGTGTTCGCGGTCAAATTTGACCGGTCCTGTTTTAACTGCTATTACATTAACACAAAAACCATGAATCATCACCAAATTTCATTCATTTCATCAACATTGTATGTTGAGTTGGCAACTCAGCTCAAAACATACAAAAACACAGAAGAATAGAAAGTTAACCCATTGAAATGATATGAGAGCAGTGCTACAAGCTACAATTCCCATTAGATACGCGCCCAACAATCTTTACGAAGTACACAGAGCTGACATATTTGTAGTTCTTCCGGCGTGTGTGCGTGGACTTGTTCGACTCGTCTTGCGTTGACGGCCGTATAGGCTCCATTCCCTTTCAGAAATCCGTCAGTCGGGCGCGATCCGAAACCAAACCCTGTGTTTAAAAATATATAAAATACAAATTTGCACTTTTGCCTCCTTAGCAACGGCAGTATCGTTTGGGTGGCGATCTGAGTTCGGGTACCGTATCTGTGACCTGACAAAGGGTCGCCGTGACAATGTGGTGATGAGATGTGGATAACTTTCCAGATAAAGACCATCCTGATACCCGAGTTGTGGTTTTCAATAAGTGAAAAAGAAAATTCAAAGTAATCACTACCATTTTAATATCTCAAGCATTTGTCCCCAAAAGCTTTCAAATGTAGTAGCAAAACCAGTGATCCAGATCAGGATCATTTTAATTAGGCCTATAATTAAATGATATAATAATACATTTTATTTTTAGAGCGCTTTTCTGAAACCCAAAGACGCTTTATATGCAAGCCTACCTCCAAAGCGTTATACTTCGGAAGTTAAACAAATTAGATAAGGCAGTGGATGGCAAAGTACCAGATTTCACACATGAATATGCTTAAAATAGGTTATGGTGTTCCTATCACTGACAATGAAATCATGTAGTATTTCAACTCTAATTTCCTAAAAAGTCAAATGCTTTTTGGTGGAGGTTTTCATTTTATTTCTAATAGAAACATATTAAATATGACTCAAATGGAGCATATAAACAAGAGAACAAACGTGCAAAAACAAAACTGGTGTTCAAATAACAGATTTTATTTTTATGCATTATCCCGGAGAATTCTTCGGCTGCCAGGAATGAGCCCACTCCTTGTCACTGAAAACAGAATGGAATAAAGTTAGTTACAGTTACTAGTTCCGCTTTCCGAAAAGCATAAACCATGTGTGAAGCAAACATCTTATAACTCAATTTATATAAGTAAATGTTTCATTTACCATTTAGAAAAAGTGAACATAGAAATGAAAACAAATGTTCTAACAAACAATACAAAATAAAAAAAACACATACATTAACAACAATGAAGTTAAACAATCATTTGTTCCTACACTACTTCAGCTGCTTCAGAATAACAGCAGTGAAATATATAAGAGGACTGGTGGTAGATTTGGATGTTTTGCATTTGTTAAATATCATGTGTTTGTTCTCCAACATGGGACTACATCAGATGACATGAAGCCAAGTAACTGGAAGATATATACCATACTGGACAGGGCTCCCACTCCACCAACATTTCTGCTTTTCCCTATCAAGAGAAGAAAACAAACCTCTAATTTCGGAAAGACCAAACGCATATTAGCTATTTAACAAACAATTGTGTTGGAAGTTTGTAAATCATAAAGCAAACCTTATGCATTACTTTTATTCCCATCTAACCTTTCTCATTCTTTCTTTTATTACACTCCTGATGGGGAAAGTTTCAAGGCGAGTGTGGTAGGAGCAATCTGTGAACATCAAAGCAGGTTCCACATACAGTATTAGTCATATTAGAAATAAAATAAATACAACTATGAACACTTAAGTAGCAAACAGACTTGCACGATGAAAAGTGACCACACTGATATCACTGTTCAAAAGTTACTGTATACATCATTGAAATGGAACCAAGCTGCTCTCAGTCCTAACATGGGATGCTTGTTTGAATGGCCATACCACTGCTGAGCCTGAGATGTCCAAAGAAAATACTGCACTGCTGCTTCCTTTACTGCCTAGCATTCTCATCACCACCTTATCAACTATGACTGTATGTATTTTAGTCTAATTAGACAATTAAAGCCCTTTGGATTTTTGGATAATGTATCAGTTATAGTTATTAGTCACAATATAGCATTGTTAACTCACTGAAGAAGCATCAATCACTGCGTTTACATGCACTTTGCTAAAGTACATGTCGATAGATTTATTAGAATACCAATCAATTCGACTCATGCAAATGTTTATAATCAGTCAAAATACTTAATACTGTTAATATACCTGACTTTTTCTTTTTGCGTCTAGGACCAAGTACTGTGTCCCTCACGGACCCAGTCCTGACAGCTGTGGGTTGAAGAAGAAATATTACTATATACATACAGTACACCAAGTTAAGCTTAAACTCAAGTTTCAAAATACATCCCACAAATGCAGCATCACATGATGCAATAGGTGTTAGGTACAGATATTTTTTTGTTATTGCAATTTAATTGAGGTTGATCTATGAAGTCTAGGTGTTTTGTTGTCTTGCCTATATAATTGACTCCATACTTTATGTGTAAGGAATAGTTTGATAAATATTAACATGTTGTGCTGTAACGTTAAATGAATTTAACTTTGATTCAAAAACCTACATTTAATTCCCGTATGTTCATTATGGGACAGTGTCGTATCTAAATGCAGTTCTTGAGTATAAAGTTGAAATATGCTGCATGACGTTGTTGCATGAGTTGCTTCGAAGTTTACCCCTATGGTCAGGGATTGCTTTAGGTAGACCACAATATTAATGATATCAACCTCTCGTACAATATATGGACATGAGCCAAATCATTTTGATGTAATCGACCTACTGCCCAACGCTACAATGTAAGACCCTTTCTGTGTGTAAACCAAATCACATAGGAGTTTTATTTTGTGATTTATCAAATGTAAAGTAAGCCTGCTGTTGCTTTGCATTTTTGTGTGAAAAAGGTATAACCATATTGTAACCACATGTCTGTTCAGGAATGAAAGACTGTATTTTTCTAAACGTTTAATATTTATTTATATCCGAGTACCTAAGGATATACACATACCCAAGTATCCCATTTTCCTTTCATATTTATGAAGTTGTAGGTGAAATTGTTATTTAGATTAAGCTATTGTTGTTATTATTATTTACCTATTGGAACAATCATTATTCCCAAAAATGCAAGAAGTGCAATTAGGTGTTTTGAGATATTGTAGAAGCATGACTTGTCAACAAGTTACCTACAATAATTTTTTAGGAAAATATCGGAAAACACTCTTGACTTTTATAAATATAAAAGCTGCAAATCTCAGAGAACAAATGTCACTGTGTGTGCTGTGTGCTCTGCATGTGTGACCATTAAAGAGGGTTTCATCCCTCCGATTCTATCTATCTATTTTATTACCTGGCCCCTCCGTGGTGGTAGCCTGTCTCACATCATCCCGCTGGGGCTGCTCCTCCTGCCCCACCTCTATGATGGTGCACTGTTTCACGGGGGGGGGTCTTCAGCACCTCCACCTGCACGGTGCTTGTCTCTGGCACCTGGCTCCCTGTGGTCCCTGCCTCCTGCCAGTTGTTTTCTGGTTCAGATGGGTCACAGGGTGTGAGGTTCAGCGTGACTGTCTCTTCCTCAGGATCTTCCGCAACCCCCTGGCCAGTGGAGTCCTGTGTCCAACCTGTGCAAGTTAAACAAATGTTGGTCTTGACTTGCTTAAGACAAAGAGGTTAACTCATATATCTAGAAATAAGAAATACAGCGTGCTTAAGGTATGTTTCCAGACAGGGTCAAAAATATACTCGTCATGTCATATGACTGTGTGCAGTCAAAGTTAATAGCAGAGAAATAGTGGTATTTATCCAGTCAACCATTTATGGTTTTGTTTTTGCGATATTATTCTTCCGATTTGTGTCTACATTCCATGTGATGTGACATGTCAATTTGTCGGTAGACAACATATAGACGTGTGCATGTATGTTCCCTTACATTATTTACATCCACACATTTTGTTCAGAATTTATGAGACTGACGCAAACGTGTTTTGCATAAGTGCAATCAAATAAGTCGCAAGTCGCTTTGGATAAAAACATAAATGTAATGTAAAGGGACCTCTGGATGCACTGGATAACTGCTTTAGTTTACAACCCGAGAAACATGACCTTAATACAGAACTGCCAAACTGAATATGTGGTCAACTGGGATCATCTTCATGTATTGTGCTCTTACCATTAACCTCAAAATATTTCTCCCTTTTGGGCGTTGATAAAGGAAACCGTTTAGGAACGGTTTGCTAAAAGAAATTGCTTAAGGGATGGCTCAAGCCTAAACATACATTTCAGTCATCAAACCTAACTACCTTGACATTAACAACTTTACAACTTTCAATTTGTATACAATGAATGCGCAAGTGGTAGCACAATACCCCAAAATGGTTTTTCAAATTCACGTAAACTTGGCTAACTATTTCCTGATAAACAACAGTTAAATGTCCACAAGTCCCCTCTGCAGAGTAAGCCATGTCTCATTAGGCTACATACTCAGTGTTTAAAAATGTATTTATTGTATGTAGTTTGCTAAAATAATAAACAGTCAAACGTTGTCCATAACCCTAAATATTTTGCAATTACTTTCAACTTTTGTAATACTTAGCAGCTAAAAATAGTGACAGTTAACAGGTAGAAAGGATGTGTGTTAGTTGTCTCACAAAAATATAGTTTGCCAAACCCAAATAAATGGCTCGAATGACTGCTTTCTGGCTGTATCAAAGGATAAATACTGGATCAAGTTGTTGTCCCACAAGATTTGGATGGATTGAAAACAGTCGCTGTAAGTTGTTGTTAACTTAACTGACTTTATTAAATGAGTTGATCCAAACTCATTCCAACTGTGTTGGTTATAAGGAAATGTTAAGCTCTCCATTGATACAAACATTTTGTCTACACAATACTGTGAACTGTGAAGATATAGTGCAAGCATCTCACCTTCACAAAGGTACTCATAAAAAGTGCCTATCTTGTCAAGGTAATCCTGGGCATAGGCGGTCAGTGTGCAGCGAGGGGTTAGGATTTCACATTTGACGTCCTTCTTCCTGGTCTCCTTGCCAAGAAGCAGCACTGGTTTAAAGCCAATGGCATGGAGTTTCTCAAGCTGTAATGACAAAATAATATATTTACTGTTTAAAGAAATGGAAAGGAAACATCAACAACAACTATATAACTACAACTATAACATTAATGATGACAGCATCTAGTTGTATGCCATTCATAAACCTAGATGCTGAGTTAAGCTTTTGCAGAATCATGTATTTACCAGGAAGGGTTACACAGTAGAAGCAGAAAATATTTTATAGACAAACACAAAATACAAATAAATCAGTATCCTGAGTCCCAGTTCAAACCCTGATAATCTCAAAGTTAAAGTACAATAAGATACAAATGTGTGACCACTCAACAATTAACAGTTAACACTTACAATGACTATTGCATAATTAAAAATGTAACACAATCCAAGCATAGCTTGACACTGTTGAAATTGAAATTGCGTGCTACGATGTAAAACGTTCCCGTATGTTGTGGCTGCAGTCGTAAGAGTAATATAGAGTAGTAATATACAATTATGTAGTCTTATTAAAGGTGGGGTAGGTAAGTTTGAAAAACCGTCTCGAGATACACTTTTTGTTATATTCCATGGAATGCTCTTAACATCCGATTGCAATGAATATCTTAAGTGCTTTGACAAAAAATCCATAAAAAAATGTCATCTGTGGAAGCCGTAATACTTTAAAAAGCACGACCAATCATCTGAGCCGGCCCGGCTAAAGTAACTGGATGGCCTACCTGCCTGTCAGCCTTCCATCTGTGCACAAACTTATCTCGTGCCCTCATTGGTCATGTGCGCGTTCGTGTGTGTTGGAGGAGGGGCTCTATAAGGAAGTGGCAGATTTTCTCCGGTTGTGTATTTTCAAATTCTAGCGATCTCGAGCCGGTTTGTCAAACTTACATACCCTACCTTTAAGGTCTAAAAGTGTGTACATAAGCAAGAATGGAACACAACATGGAATTGAAGGAAGTGCTTTGTTTATTTAAATGTGTAGTTAAATTAAAATAGTGTCCCTTGGCTGTGAAAGTTAAGATAAGAGTAGTTTTAAAATTGAAAGAAAAGAGAATATTAAATAATACCTTTGCAATAATATCTATATTTGAAGTTGATATCAAAGTGTATATTGGTTAATAAGACACAAACATCATTAAGAAATAAATGTATATAAAAACAACATTCAACTTGATCCTGGCCCAATATATTGGCAAACAGTCAGGGTCCGTCTGTCAGTTCTTTGGTGTCAGCTTGGTGTGTCCGGGCCTTAACATACAGTAAAAAGTGTACATACCAAGACAATGGCTTCATCCTTGATGGAAGCAATGTTGTGGTTCTTCTTCCGCCCTGACACCCAACCCCCTCGCTTCTCATCAAACCTCTTGAGCTTCTTCTCAAGGCGCTGCTTTTTTGGCTGCTCCTTAAGGCAATGTCCACAGATCTTCTGTGCACAAAATAAAATGTTCTGACAGAAGGGACATGTTTTTTGTAGACCCACCTGGCATGATTAACACGGGATTACAAACAAACAGACAGACTGACAAACACAGGAAAGTAGAGAAGTACACAGCATAGATAGAAGGGTGAATAAAGAAATAGATTATAGATATAAGAGAGCTAGATAGGGAGATAGGGAGATAGGTTGAGTTTGGCTCTTAAAAGTGCCGGTTTTATGATGGTGCAGATCAGTGTATGGGTTTGTGATGTGGGTACAGGAGCTGCAGGAGAGAATAGAAAAAGTGAATTAAGTAGTGAAACTAGCTTTTTTAAATGCACATTGTGTTTCCTGTTTCATACGCTTAACAAGCACATGGACGTGGACTTTGCCCCTCCCCCCCAAACATATATTAAAATGTCGCCAGCGTTAGTACTGTCATGTGTAAAACAAAACCGATTAAGATAACGTATAACTCACACTTTAACACCGACGTATGTAGCCGTAATTAAGAAAAATATTTTTCACACACCACTTATGAGCTGATATAAATGTAGCTAAACTAGTTTAAGCTTATGTTGAACGTGGGCTAGCTAGCTAGCCGCCCGCAAGAATAATTTCACATTAATGTTGCTTTGCTGATTATGGCGAAAGCATTTCTCAGACTTAGAACAGTTCAGTATGCATGATGAACCATGCGAGTAAAGGCTTAAAAAAAAGCCCCAATTATTATATCTAAGCAAAACATGTATCAGACTTTAGTGACCCAACTTACTTTGTCAGAGGATGGATCGCGCCGTAAAACCCGAAAGTAAACTTCTTCCGGTTCCTTCTTGAAAAACCAATGCAAATTCTCCATAGGATTTTGGAAAATAGCTCGAAATAAGGTCTGTGGTTGACACACATTGAAGAGAGGGATCACGTTTTGTTCAGCCGGATAATCTCCACATGTCAACCCTACTTTTATAATTTCTGAATCATTAATCTAGTCGCCAAAAGCGAAATGCTAACGTTATGCTATAAACGAACAACAAGCCAGTACAGCACCAGGGTCGCACGACTTCAACGTCACGCCAATCTAAGATCGTTTCCACTGACTTGCACTGAAACTGCACTTTGAACACTTTAAATTAAATATATTAACATTTTAAACTGTATACCCCGGTTATCTAGGCCCTTTTTGTTTTGTTTAATGTATACCACGTTTATCTAGGCCCTTTTTGTTTTGTTTTATGTATAGGCCTACATGTCACACTGTGGGAAACGATATTTCGATATTTCTGGATGTATAACACATGTAGAATTTTTGACAATAAAGCTGAATTTGACTTTCGCGTGCTTGCATATTTTAACAAAGCTTTTCATTTTAGCCACACTGAATTTAACTAGAAGTCATGGCTGTGTCAATTACCAGTCTGATATAGTTTTACAAAGATGACAAGAAGAGTGTAGATAGAGGAGAGAACCACTATCAGTCAGGACACTTTACAGTGCAGCCTAGATGAAGGTGTGCTTACCGGTGTTGTCAGGGTTAGCATGAGGGACAAGGTTTATAGTGTCGGTGAGTAGTGATAGCAAGAGTACCGTTAACCTAGAGTTAATTTATTCGCATTAATTCCCATCAACAAATCAATTGTATGTGTCACATGAAATCTTTATTAGGCAAGGCAAGGCAAGTTTATTTATATAGCACTTTTCAACACAAGGCAATTCAAAGTGCTTTACAAAAAATGAAAGACATTAAGAAAATGGCATTTAAAATCAGTAATTAAAAATAAAATAAAATAAAAGAAACATTAAAAGAAAAAATACATGGATAAAAGTTACAGTGCAGTCTAAGATATGAATAGTTCAATTAAAAGCAGCGACAAAAAGAAAAGTCTTCAGTCTGGATTTAAAAGTAGTAAGAGTTGGAGCAGACCTGCAGGTTTCTGGGAGTTTGTTCCAGATATTTGGAGCATAATAACTGAACGCTGCTTTACCATGTTTAGTTCTGACTCTGGGGACAGAAAGCTGACCAGTCCCTGAAGACCTGAGAGATCTGGATGGTTCATCATTTAGCAGGAGGTCAGAAATGCATTTAGGTCCTAAACCATTCAGTGCTTTATAAACAGCAGCAGTATTTTGAAATATATTCTTTGACACACAGGAAGCCAGTGTAAAGACTTCAGAACTGGAGCGATGTGATCCACTTTCTTAGTGTTGGTAAGGACTTGAGCAGCGGTGTTCTGAATCAGCTACAGCTTTCTAATAGATTTTTTAGTGAGACCTGTGAAGACACCATTGCAGTAGTCCAGTCTACTGAAGATAAAAGCATGGACACGTTTTTCCAAATCCTGCTGTGACATTAGTCTTTTAATCCTAGATATGTTCTTTAGGTGATAGTAAGCTGATTTAGTAACTGTTTTAATGTGACTGTTGAAACCAATAACTAATTTAACCCGCTGACAAGAGAGCCCACCTCCGAAGATCGTGACTGGCTGAGGGACAGACTCGGGGGCAGGTTTTCAGGAATTTCTTGGCTTCTCTCCCCCGAGCCAGAAGAGGAACACTACAGCTTGGAAACACTTACTGTTCCTGAAATTATCAAATCTGTTGGGCATCAGGGACCTGAGGCAATTATGGCAAGCATGGCATTGTCTGAAGAGCAACAGAGGGCAATTCAGGTGGCTACCACTGGTCAGCGAACCAACCCAAACTGGCATTTGTTCAGGAAAGGAAGGTTGACTGCCAGCAACTTTGGAGCTGTCCTGAGGTCAAAGCATGGGACTGCTTCCCTTATTGCCAGGGTGCTAGGGCAACAACAGGCCCTTGATGGTGTTTTGTCAGTACAGTGGGGGACTATGAATGAATGTGAGGGCGTCAGGGCATTCACCACTGCAACCCAGATGCAGGTCCATGAGTCAGATTTGTGGCTCTCCCTATCAGGAATGTTGGGGGCATCTCTAGATGGTCTGGTAGGGTCTTCCGCTGTGCTGGAGGTAAAGTGTCCCTACGGAGCCAGGGAAATGACAATTAGTGAAGCATTGCAAATCAAGGGCTTCTGTGTCAGTAAGGAAGGAGAAACATTCAGCCTGCGTGAGGAACATCCTTACTGGCACCAAGTGCAAGGTCAGCTTCACCTCACTGCAAGGAAGAAGAAATACAAAAATTGTGAATTGTTTTTAATTTACATTTACTCGCCTTTGCAATGTTGTGGTTGTTAGAGTGTTAGGTTTCCTGTCAGCTCGTCTGTTGGGAAGATATACAATATTAGTTTCATGGAAGTCACACCGTCACATATACTGTAAGAGGGCGACTCTGGCTGTGAGGGAGTGTGGTCGTCTTTCAACCAGAAGGTTGTGGGTTCGATCCCAGCCCATGCAGTCAACATGTCGATGTATCCTTGGGCAAGATACTTAACCCTGAGTTGCTCCCGATGGCATGGCCAACGGTGTGTGAATGTGTGTGAATGTTAGGTCCTAGAGTAAGGTACACTGCTCTGTATGAATGGGTGAATGACATGTAGTATGTAAAGCGCTTTGAGGGGTCTTAAAGACTGGATAAAGCGCTATATAAGTACAGTCCATTTACCATTTAAGAGCATTAAGACATACATATAATAGAACCTTGCTCTTTGATAAGTCTCGTGAACATTTTCACTCTTTTGAAATTTTTATAGATCAAAATTGAACTAAAGAAATAAATGGTAGATTAATCCATATTGAAAATAGGTGTCAGCTGCTACACTAATTATAATAGTTATATTTCTTAATTAATTAAGATAAGATATTACTGTATTGATCCCAATTTGGGAAATATTTGTGTTACAGCAGCATAACAAGAAAAACAAAATATAAGTTATTATATATACAAAAGTATGTGAGGGATGGAATATTAAATTGAATATAAATGTAAAATGTACATGTGATTTTACATCCAAGAGAAGCTATGGAGCAGAGAGTTCTCTGCCAGCCAGAGGTGATTTGTTATTAGTTCAATATGTCAAACTGATTTCCCTGACTACAATCTTTAGTTACATGGTGAAACGTTATGCTGCTTGTACTAATTAGACTTATCATATAAGCCAGACAGGTTTTAATAGGATGTATTCATTATCTTTACTTATGTTGCGGTCTTTTCAGCAGCGCCATCTCTAAAACGGCGATACAGTCACTACCCATCATTTACATTTCACCGTGACATGGACAAAAATGTAACGTCAGCTTACCTCATGGCACGAATCCAGACTCTCCTTTGGAAAACACAGGCCGGTAAACGATAGAACAAGCACGTTTCATGCGAAGACCTGTGTCTGCAACCCGGAGCAAAGCAACAAACCATTGCGTAGCTAACTAGTAGCGCTAGCTTTAGCTAACGCTAGCTTTAGCTAACGTTAGCTAACGAAACGAACTGCCGAGTAAAATTGGTAAACACTGGTAATTTACTATTCTATAATTTGTAAAACTACTGTGTTAAAAACGACAATTTCAAAAATACAGATTCTAATGGTCAGATATAGATATACAGATACTAAAGATAGGAAGGTACTTGCTTTCAAGCAGAACACAGGGGGAAACAAACTTAGCGGGAGTGTTTACGAGTTCTGCGTAATGACGTACAACAGCCTCGACAATTTCTGTAGTCCTATTCAGCCACTCGGTAACAACCATCGTTTTTCAGACACGTAAACTCTTCAGAAATCCCCAGTGGGGTCACTGCTGATGTATTTAATGTCGTAGAACAAAACGTGACTTATCTCTTAAATTTGTGTCAACCACAGACCTTATTTCGAGGTATTTTCCAAAACCCTATGGAAAAAATGCATTGCTTTTTGAGGATGGAACCGGAAGTGCTAAAAATGCTAACTTACTTCCGGGTTTGACGACGCGTCACTGCGGTTGTCTATGCCCGTGGCAGCGTCTTTGGCCAATAGGTGGTGCTCTGAATTATGTAATTTCCTGTACCGATTATACAATAAAATATTAATACATTTCCTATATTTTGACACGATAACTCTTTAATAACCTAAGTAGCCTACGGACAAAAACAAAAAAGTATATATTGCCTTATAAAATGCAGAAAAGTTTAAACATCTAACATGATAATAATAAATAAAAAATAATGATATCTTTAACCAAAATAAATAAAATGGAAAATTAACCGACAACAACAATTTAACATAAATAAAACAAGGATTAAAACAAGTATAAGTTTGACTCAATGTTGTGTAAAGTACCCGTTATGGTTAAAAAAAAGAAAAAAAAAAATATTTTTTGAAAATAATACAGCTTCCAACTTCCCGAGACACGAAGAGGAGACACGAACAATTCTTCCACTTGAAATGCGTTTAAACTGTGTCAGAGAGATGTTTAATCGGTTCATTTTAATTGGTTAATAATTGGTGTTTAATATTGGCAACTTCTAATTGTTGGGGGGGGGCGGCGTTCGATCCAGTTTCGATTCCGTAACCTTGGCGCACTGCCACTCCAACATCCAATCCCGACTTGAAGTTTAATCACGGGGACTGTAGTCCTAAACGATAGCTGGGGATTATGGGTAGTGTAGTATAGTGTCTTCGGCCATCCTAAACTCGATGATGCTCGAAATTTCCCTTGTAGGCCTACATCTGTTTCCGGTTATTTTTATTTTGAAATTCAGTTCCTGAAGGACGGCAGAAAAAAGCCCGAGATTATAGAATTAAACAAATAAAAACAAGGATAATTGTGTGTTATTGTTGACTAAATAACAGTGTGTTATTTTGAAAAGAATAACAAATTAGAAGGAAAAATGAGCCACATTTATTTTCCTCACAGACTGCAACAAAAGTCCGAAATGATACGATTTTAAATAAAAGCAATAATTAATCGTGGCTTGATATTGAGTAAGAACATGTTTTTATGAACCACACAGCTTCTGGTCTTCCTATAACACGTAATGCCGTGAGACTACCAACAGAAATACATTGCTTTTAAAATCGTGCTGTGCAACACGAAAAAAAAGGGGAAAGACTACCAATAGAAATACATTGCTTTTAAAATCGTGCTGTGCAACACGAAAAAAAGGGGAAAATCGTGTTGGTGAACACGAATCAATAGATAAAAAATTGTGTTGGTGAACACGAAATGCCGTGAGACTGGGTTGCATGGGAGCGAGCGAGGGAGAGAGAGAATGTTGTTGTCATTAGCATCTGGTGCTAGCTGCACTAACGGATATAAGAAGAAGATGTTTCTAGGAGAGCTCTCTACTGTCAGACAGAGGCTCATTGAGGTAAAGGACTCTGAGTGTTCAGATAGTTCACTTTAGTCTAAGTTATCTCAGTGGGTCTCAAACGTTTTGATCACAATGTATGTCAACAAATATTTCCAAGGCACTCCTTTATAATTATTGGGATAAACAGGTTTGACATTATTTCAATGTATGCTATAGGACAGTAACCAAAAATATCCTTTAAAACTGGAGAGATTTAAAAAAATCTGCATAAATAAATACATGTTAACTATAGGTAAAATAAGATATGAATGAACAACAACAAAAAAATACATGTTTGTTATTGGCTAAGTTAGGTTATTGGTTATTAAAATGTAAACCGATCTTTTTCATATGGGTGTTTATCTAGTCTCTAGGAATTGTGTGCTCAAAGTGCACCAGATTGAAGCATTTTACTTTAAAATGTTCAAACATTTCTTCCCGGGGGAGCTGACCCCCGGTCCCCCCTCGAGGATGTGACGTTCATCCCCTAATTAAAACATGATCTACAATACTGAACAAATTTGAAGACTTTTTGATGTATATTACCTGTCAATAAGTTTCTGTTTTTAGCATACTTGTCTGTTGTAGAGACTTTTCATTTAGTCTTTATCTATGTGGGGGGGGGGGGGGGGGGGGGGGTCAGCTAAAATTGTACCTTGTTTTCATCTAAAGTAACAGACTAAGAATCAGCACTTTTGAAACAGGGCGGAAACAGAGGGGATTATGGGATGCTACAATGCATGATCTGCATTTTGAGCCAAACACTTCAGAGATATGCTTTGTATATATCTGGGACCTATAATATATTGATGAAAAGCATAGGGGACCTACATCTGTAACTCTTGAAAGACTTCCTCAGGTGTCCAGCTGGGGTCAGCAGAGTCTCACTGTGGACCCTGCAACTTCTCAGTTTTTCTGAAGACATTTCTGCAGATTGTTGTGTACTTTATTTGTTTCAGTTTAAAACAAACATTTCCACAAAAAGCAGGACTTAATAATAGACAAAACAAGCAAGGTATATGTTCCTAACATAACCTATGAATGTATACACCATTAATGCCATAACTTGAACGTAAAAGTATACAGTATATATATTGTAGGATAAGGGGTGTAAGAATAGGTTGGTTAATGTAAAATACTTTTTGTGTATTGCTAATGGGAAATTCATTTGACATGTTTGCTATGTATTTGATGCAACAGCCTATATATTTTCTAAAGTTTGAATGACATGTTTGATACAGTATATACGTAGTATATAAATACTCTGTTACAAGTTCAAGTCTGGCATTCAAATGTGTACTTAGGAAACAAAAGTATTAGCATCAAAATATACTTAAAACAAGCTGACCCCCGGTCCCCCCTAGAGGATGTGACGTCCATCCCCCAATTAAAACATGATCGACAATATTCAATAATACATTTGAAGCCTTTTTGATGTATATTACCTATGTCAATACGTTTCTGTTTTTGTAGTGTATTCGTCTTTTATAGAGGTTTTTCATTTATTCTTTATATATTGTATTGGGGGGGCAGCTAAAATCTCGCCTAGGGCAGCTTATTTGGCTGTTTGTCTCTGTGTGTGTGTGTGTGTGTGTGTGTGTGTGTGTGTCTGGGTGTGTGTCTCTGGGTGTGTCCTCAAGCAGGTACAGCTCTCTCTCTCTCTCTCTCTCTCTCTCTCTCTCTCTCTCTCTCTCTCTGTTGGACTCACTCAGTGTTCGGGATGGATGTGCTCTCTGTGACGCCGCTGCTGCTCCTGCTCTCTTTCCTCGGTAATAACTCATTCACTTATTATTACATAGTTATTATAACATAGGTATTATTCAAAAGTTATTTTTAAATACGTATTATAATCTCAGCAAGACATCAGTTTGTGATCAAACAAGAATGTAAAAAGGTTTCCATCGTGTGGCTCCCTAGGTACTTTTGTTCATGCTTAAATTATGCAAAAATAATGACCCTATCCCCCCCGCCTCAGGATGCTGTGCGGGGCAGGACGTGCTGCCCGACGGCCCGGTGGAAGCGGTTCTGGGCAAAAGTGTGACTCTAAAGACGCTGGTGGACAAACCGGAATACGCCTTTATGAGCTGGACCCACAACGACGGGGGTGTGTCGACTCATGTGGTCACCGCCGTGCATGCCGACGGGTCGTTCAATGTGAACGAACCGTACAAAGACAGGGTGACGATGAACAATACCAACGGGTACATGCACCTGGAGGGGCTGCTGGCCTCCGACAATGGGGACTACAGCATAAGCATCATAGCCACGGATGGAACCACTAAAACCGGGGAGATCCACCTCCGAGTCCTGGGTGAGTCACTCCTCTGAGAACACTTCCGGTTGCATTGCCGCGTCTCTTACATGTTCAAATAGTTAGCTCAATTTTCCCTCTCGGCTTTTAGAGGGAAGGGTGTTTTAATACATGTTTCTGGCTCATACCGTGTCTCTGTATAACAGCAGTGAGTCGGCCGCAGGCCACACCTGTGTTACCTGTAGCGCCATGTTGAGCGTGTATCCCTCCGCCAGCACTACATCTGCATTCACCACGCAGCAGTTACCGCTCAGGGACTATATTCCTTGGCGAGATCTTATTCTTGAGTAAAAGTATAAGTACCAGAGTGTATGAATAATCTGTTACAAGGAAAAGTCAGAATTGTACCTAAGTACAGTACTTGAGCAAATGGACTTAGTTACTTACACCCCTTGTGATAATTATATAATGATCTGTTCCCTGTTGAGTGGAGATCTACCAGCCTGTTCCGACGGACACACAGAAGCCAGCGGGCCCCTGCCCCCTGCCCAGACTGAGCCCCTTCAGGGTGTGGCACTTCCGGGGGGAACTGTGTGTGTGTTATTAGTTACAGTTAGAGATGTTTGTTTAAAGCTGTGACCTTACTGGTCTGCTGGTGGCAAAATATTTTACAGTGTAAACAGTAACACACACACACACACACACACACACACACACACACACACACACACACACACACACACACACACACACACACACACACACACACACACACACACACACACACACACACACACACACACACACACACACACACACACACACACACACACACACGATTTGAGTGATTATTTTGTTAAGGATGGCCACATGATAACTTACACCAACTTGACCAAAAAGTAATTTCCCCACATGAATCAATGCGCTAATGAAACTCCTGCTTTAATCACATTCAGTAGGGCAAAACTAATGACTCCTCTGGTTATACGTTTTGACATGTGTTCTTGTAAAATCAATGAAACATTTTTATTATCAAAACAGTTGTGGGTTAATGAACTAGTTGGTAATGGTTGCAGTTGTCTGAGCCGGTTGGTGATCAGTCAGTATGTCCTGAGGCAGCAGTCACTTTAATAAACGTCTCCAGTCAGGCTGGTGCTTGCCACATGATGTCAGCTTGGACCTTTATTTATCAAAGGATGGTTGAAAGTGGAGCATGCATGCCTTCCCAGCATTCCTTCTGACACTCATTCATACATTTCTACTCATTTCCACACGGTGACCGACCAGTTAAACCACACTTTGACAAATACAGAGAACAAAAGCACCAGTGTTGTGTTTGTGTCTTCTTTTTGTATCAGAGTACAGTGGACCAACGAATGTTTTGAAAACCGACCCATACTAGTCTGTGCCAATATTCTTAAGCATGGCCATTCCATTTAGCTGATGCTTTTATCCAAAGTATCTTACAACAATCAATCAATGAATGAACAAAATCAATAACATTTTAAAAGGGTTAGCCAAACCATTCTAAGTTGTACACGCATACGTGAGCAGTTTGAAAAATAAATTATTATTATTACTGTTGGCCCTGATATCGATTGGGTATCCGGAATTGTTTGATTTTCCATGTTATTACCGCATCGTGACATCCATAGAGTGGACCTTGAATGAGGTCTACAGACAGAGGTGCACCTCTGAAGTTCCTGTGGGGGTTAGTGGATGGACTGAGGTCTACTGCCACAACCTGCTCTCACTCTGCTCTCAATCCTCCACTCCTCCACTCTCCTCTCACTCCTCCACTCTGCTCTCACTCCTCCACTCTCCTCTCACTCCTCCACACTCCTCTCTCTCCTCCACTCTGCTCTCGCTCCTTCACTCTGCTCTCACTCCTCCACTCTCCTCTCACTCCTCCACTCTGCTCTCACTCCTCTACTCTCCTCTCACTCCTCCAATCTGCTCTCACTCCTTCACTCTGCTCTCACTCCTTCACTCTGCCCTCACTCCTCCGCTCTCCTCTCACTCCTCCACTCTCCTCTCACTCCTTCACTCTGCTATCACTCCTTCACTCTCCTCTCACTCCTCCACTCCTCCGCTCTGCTCTCAATCCTCCACTCTGCTCTCACTCCTCTGCTCTCCTCTCACTCCTCCACTCTGCTCTCACTCATCCACTGTCCTCTAAGTCCTCCACTCTCCTCTCACTCCTCCGCTCTGCTCTCACTCCTCCGCTCTGCTCTCACTCCTCCACTATGCTCTCACTCCTCCGCTCTCCTCTCACTCTCCTCTCACTCCTCCGCTCTCCTCTCACTCCTCTGCTCTGCCCCCACTCCTCTGCTCTGCTCTCACTCCTCCGCTCTGCTCTCAATCTTCCACTCTGCTCTCACTCCTTCACTCTGCTCTCACTCCTTCACTCTGTTCTCACTCCTTCACTCTGCTCTCACTCATCCACTCTCCTCTCACTCCTCCACTCTGCTCTCACTCCTCCACTCTCCTCACACGCCTCTACTCTGCTCTCACTCCTTCAATCTCTCTCCCTCATCCGCTCTCCTCTCACTCCTCCACTCTGCAATCACTCCTCCACTCTCCTCACACGCCTACACTCTGCTCTCACTCTCCTCTCACTCATCCACTCTCCTCTCACTCCTCCACTCTGCTCTCACTCCTTCACTCTGCTCTCACTCCTCCACTCTACTCTCACTCCTCTGCTCTCCTATCACTCCTCCACTCTCCTCTCACTCCTCCGCCCTGCTCTCACTCCTCCGCTCTGCTCTCACTCCTCCACTATGCTCTCACTCCTCCGCTCTCCTCTCACTCTCCTCTCACTCCTCCGCTCTCCTCTCACTCCTCCACTCTGCCCTCACTCCTCCGCTCTGCTCTCACTCCTCCGCTCTGCTCTCACTCCTTCACTCTGCTCTCACTCATCCACTCTGCTCTCACTCCTTCACTCTGCTCTCACTCCTTCACTCTGCTCTAACTCCTCCACTCTCTTCTCACTCCTCCACTCTGCTCTCACTCCTCCGCTCTGCTCTCACTCCTCCATTCTGCTCTCACTCCTCCGCTCTCCTCTCACTCCTCCGCTCTCCTCTCACTCCTCCACTCTGCTCTCAGCACTCTGCTCTGACTCCTCCACTCTGCTCTCACTCCTCCACTTTCCTCTCACTCCTCCGCTCTGCTCTCACTCCTCCACTCACTCCTCCACTTTCCTCTCACTCCTCCACTCTGCTCTCACTCCTTCGCTCTGCTCTCCCTCCTCCACTCTGCTCTCACTCCTCCACTCTCTTCTCACTCCTTCACTCTGCTATCACTCCTTCACTCTCCTCTCAATCCTCCACTCCTCTGCTCTGCTCTCAATCCTACACTCTCCTCTCACTCCTCCACTCTGCTCTCACTCCTTCACTCTGCTCTCACTCCTCCACTCTACTCTCACTCCTCTGCTCTCCTATTTCTCATCCACTCTCCTCTCACACCTTCACTCTCCTCTCACTCCTCCACTCCTCCGCTCTGCTCTCAATCCTCCACTCTGCTCTCACTCCTCTGCTCTCCTCTCACTCCT
Organism: Notothenia rossii; assembly: GCF_949606895.1. NCBI lineage: Eukaryota > Metazoa > Chordata > Actinopteri > Perciformes > Nototheniidae > Notothenia > Notothenia rossii. The sequence goes on from NC_136908.1 coordinate 32,519,426, forward strand.
CCGCTCTTCTCTCACTCCTCCACTCTTCTCTCACTCCTCTGCTTTCCTCTCACTCCTCCACTCTCCTCTCACTCCTCCGCTCTGCTCTCACTCCTCCGCTCTGCTCTCACTCCTCCACTCTGCTCCCGCTCTGCTCTCACTCCTCCACTCTGCTCTCACTCCTCCACTCTGCTCTCACTCCTCCGCTCTGCTCTCACTCCTCCACTCTGCTCTCACTCCTCCGCTCTGCTCTCACTCCTCCACTCTGCTCTCACTCCTCCACTCTCCTCTCACTCCTCCACTCCTCTGCTCTCAATCCTCCACTCTCCTCTCACTCCTCCAGTCTGCTCTCACTCCTCCACTCTGCTCTCACTCCTCCACTCTACTCTCACTCCTCTGCTCTCCTATCACTCCTCCACTCTCCTCTCACACCTGCACTCTCCTATCACTCCTCCACTCCTCCGCTCTGCTCTCAATCCTCCACTCTGCTCTCACTCCTCTGCGCTCCTCTCACTCCTCCGATCTGCTCTCACTCCTCCACTCTTCTCTCACTCCTCTGCTTTCCTCTCACTCCTCCACTCTCCTCTCACTCCTCCGCTCTGCTCTCACTCCTCCACTCTGCTCCCGCTCTGCTCCCGCTCTGCTCTCACTCCTCCACTCTGCTCTCACTCCTCCACTCTGCGGTCACTCCTCCACTCTCCTCTCACTCCTCCACTCTCCTCTCACTCCTCCACTCTGCTCTCGCTCCTCCACTCTCCTCTCGCTCCTTCACTCTGCTATCACTCCTTCACTCTGCTCTAACTCCTCCACTCTCCTCTCACTCCTCCACTCTGCTCTCACTCCTCTGCTCTCCTATCACTCCTCCACTCTCCTCTCACACCTTCACTCTCCTCTCACTCCTCCACTCCTCCGCTCTGCTCTCAATCCTCCACTCTGCTCTCACTCCTCTGCTCTCCTCTCACTCCTCCGCTCTCCTCTCACTCCTCCACTCTTATCTCACTCCTCTGCTTTCCTCTCACTCCTCCACTCTCCTCTCACTCCTCTGCTCTCCTCTCACTCCTCCGCTCTGCTCTCACTCCTCCACTCTGCTCCCGCTCTGCTCTCACTCCTCCACTCTGCTCTCACTCCTCCGCTCTGCTCTCACTCCTCCACTCTGCTATCACTCCTCCACTCTCCTCTCACTCCTCCACTCCTCTGCTCTGCTCTCAATCCTCCACTCTCCTCTCACTCCTCCACTCTGCTCTCACTCCTTCACTCTGCTCTCACTCCTCCAATCTATTCTCACTCCTCTGCTCTCCTATCACTCCTCCACTCTCCTCTCACACCTTCACTTTCCTCTAACTCCTCCACTCCTCTGCTCTGCTCTCAATCCTCCACTCTGCTCTCACTCCTCTGCGCTCCTCTCACTCCTCCGCTCTGCTCTCACTCCTCCACTCTTCTCTCACTCCTCTGCTTTCCTGTCACTCCTCCACTCTCCTCTCACTCCTCCGCTCTGCTCTCACTCCTCCACTCTGCTCCCGCTCTGCTCCCGCTCTGCTCTCACTCCTCCACTCTGCTCTCACTCCTCCGCTCTGCTCTCACTCCTCCACTCTGCTGTCACTCCTCCACTCTCCTCTCACTCCTCCACTCTCCTCTCACTCCTCCACTCTGCTCTCACTCCTCCGCTCTCCTCTCAATCCTCCACTCTGCTCTCGCTCCTCCACTCTCCTCTCACTCCTTCGCTCTGCTCTCACTCCTTCACTCTGCTCTAACTCCTCCACTCTCCTCTCACTCCTCCACTCTGCTCTCACTCCTCCGCTCTCCTCTCACTCCTCCACTCTGCTCTCACTCCTCCACTCTGCTCTCACTCCTCCGCTCTGCTCTCACTCCTCCACTCTGTTCCCGCTCTGCTCCCGGTCTGCTCTCACTCCTCCACTCTGCTCTCACTCCTCCGCTCTGCTCTCACTCCTCCACTCTGCTGTCACTCCTCCACTCTCCTCTCACTCCTCCACTCTCCTCTCACTCCTCCACTCTCCTCTCACTCCTCCACTCTGCTCTCGCTCCTCCACTCTCCTCTCACTCCTTCACTCTGCTATCACTCCTTCACTCTGCTCTAACTCCTCCACTCTACTCTCACTCCTCGACTCTGCTCTCACTCCTCCATTCTGCTCTCACTCCTCCGCTCTGCTCTCACTCCTCCGCTCTGCTCTCACTCCTCCACTCTCCTCTAACTCCTCCACTCCTCTGCTCTGCTCTCAATCCTCCACTCTGCTCTCATTCCTCTGCGCTCATCTCACTCCTCCGCTCTGCTCTCACTCCTCCACTCTTCTCTCACTCCTCTGCTTTCCTCTCACTCCTCCACTCTCCTCTCACTCCTCCGCTCTGCTCTCACTGCTCCACTCTGCTCCCGCTCTGCTCCCGCTCTGCTCCCGCTCTGCTCTCACTCCTCCACTCTTCTCTCACTCCTCCGCTCTGCTCTCACTCCTCCACTCTGCTGTCACTCCTCCACTCTCCTCTCACTCCTCCACTCTCCTCTCACTCCTCCACTCTGCTCTCACTCCTCCGCTCTCCTCTCAATCCTCCACTCTGCTCTCGCTCCTCCACTCTCCTCTCACTCCTTCACTCTGCTCTCACTCCTTCACTCTGCTCTAACTCCTCCACTCTCCTCTCACTCCTCCACTCTACTCTCACTACTCCGCTCTCCTCTCACTCCTCCACTCTGCTCTCACTCCTCCACTCTGCTCTCACTCCTCCACTCTGCTCCCGCTCTGCTCCCGCTCTGCTCTCACTCCTCCACTCTGCTCTCACTCCTCCGCTCTGCTCTCACTCCTCGACACTGCTGTCACTCCTCCACTCTCCTCTCACTCCTCCACTCTCCTCTCACTCCTCCACTCTGCTCTCGCTCCTCCACTCTCCTCTCACTCCTTCACTCTGCTATCACTCCTTCACTCTGCTCTAACTCCTCCACTCTACTCTCACTCCTCCACTCTGCTCTCACTCCTCCGCTCTCCTCTCACTCCTCCACTCTGCTCTCACTCCTCCACTCTGCTCTCACTCCTCCGCTCTGCTCTCACTCCTCCACTCTACTCTCACTCCTCCACTCTGCTCTCACTCCTCAACTCTGCTCTCACTCCTCCGCTCTGCTCTCACTCCTCCGCTCTCCACTCACTCCTCCACTCTGCTCTCACTCCTCCGCTCTCCTCTCACTCCTCCACTCTCCTCCACTGTCCTCTCACTCCTCCGCTCTACTCTCACTCCTCCACTCTGCTCTCACTCCTCCGCTCTGCTCTCACTCCTCCGCTCTCCTCTCACTCCTCCACTCTGCTCTCACTCCTCCACTCTGCTCTCACTCCTCCGCTATCCTCTCACTCCTCCACTCTCCTCCACTGTCCTCTCACTCCTCCGCTCTACTCTCACTCCTCCACTCTGCTCTCACTCCTCCAGTCTCCTCACACTCCTCTACTCTGCTCTCACTCCTTCAATCTTTCTCCCTCATCCGCTCTCCTCTCACTCCTTGACTCTGCTCCCACTCTCCTCTCATTCCTCCACTCTGCTCTCACTCCTTCACTCTGCTCTCACTCCTCTGCTCTCCTATCACTCCTCCAATCTCCTCTCACTCCTCCACTCTGCTCTCAGTCCTCCGCTCTGATCTCACTCCTCCACTATGCTCTCACTCCTCCGCTCTCCTCTCACTCTCCTCTCACTCCTCCGCTCTCCACTCACTCCTCCGCTCTGCCCTCACTCCTCCACTCTGCTCTCACTCCTCCGCTCTGCTCTCACTCTTCCACTCTGCTCTCACTCCTCCACTTTCCTCTCACTCCTCCACTCTGCTCTCACTCCTCCACTCCTCTGCTCTCAATCCTCCACTCTCCTCTCACTCCTCCAGTCTGCTCTCACTCCTCCACTCTGCTCTCACTCCTCCACTCTACTCTCACTCCTCTGCTCTCCTATCACTCCTCCACTCTCCTCTCACACCTGCACTCTCCTATCACTCCTCCACTCCTCCGCTCTGCTCTCAATCCTCCACTCTGCTCTCACTCCTCTGCGCTCCTCTCACTCCTCCGATCTGCTCTCACTCCTCCACTCTTCTCTCACTCCTCTGCTTTCCTCTCACTCCTCCACTCTCCTCTCACTCCTCCGCTCTGCTCTCACTCCTCCACTCTGCTCCCGCTCTGCTCCCGCTCTGCTCCCGCTCTGCTCCCGCTCTGCTCTCACTCCTCCACTCTGCTCTCACTCCTCCACTCTGCTGTCACTCCTCCACTCTCCTCTCACTCCTCCACTCTCCTCTCACTCCTCCACTCTGCTCTCGCTCCTCCACTCTCCTCTCGCTCCTTCACTCTGCTATCACTCCTTCACTCTGCTCTAACTCCTCCACTCTCCTCTCACTCCTCCACTCTGCTCTCACTCCTCTGCTCTCCTATCACTCCTCCACTCTCCTCTCACACCTTCACTCTCCTCTCACTCCTCCACTCCTCCGCTCTGCTCTCAATCCTCCACTCTGCTCTCACTCCTCTGCTCTCCTCTCACTCCTCCGCTCTCCTCTCACTCCTCCACTCTTATCTCACTCCTCTGCTTTCCTCTCACTCCTCCACTCTCCTCTCACTCCTCTGCTCTCCTCTCACTCCTCCGCTCTGCTCTCACTCCTCCACTCTGCTCCCGCTCTGCTCTCACTCCTCCACTCTGCTCTCACTCCTCCGCTCTGCTCTCACTCCTCCACTCTGCTATCACTCCTCCACTCTCCTCTCACTCCTCCACTCCTCTGCTCTGCTCTCAATCCTCCACTCTCCTCTCACTCCTCCACTCTGCTCTCACTCCTTCACTCTGCTCTCACTCCTCCAATCTATTCTCACTCCTCTGCTCTCCTATCACTCCTCCACTCTCCTCTCACACCTTCACTTTCCTCTAACTCCTCCACTCCTCTGCTCTGCTCTCAATCCTCCACTCTGCTCTCACTCCTCTGCGCTCCTCTCACTCCTCCGCTCTGCTCTCACTCCTCCACTCTTCTCTCACTCCTCTGCTTTCCTGTCACTCCTCCACTCTCCTCTCACTCCTCCGCTCTGCTCTCACTCCTCCACTCTGCTCCCGCTCTGCTCCCGCTCTGCTCTCACTCCTCCACTCTGCTATCACTCCTCCGCTCTGCTCTCACTCCTCCACTCTGCTGTCACTCCTCCACTCTCCTCTCACTCCTCCACTCTCCTCTCACTCCTCCACTCTGCTCTCACTCCTCCGCTCTCCTCTCAATCCTCCACTCTGCTCTCGCTCCTCCACTCTCCTCTCACTCCTTCGCTCTGCTCTCACTCCTTCACTCTGCTCTAACTCCTCCACTCTCCTCTCACTCCTCCACTCTGCTCTCACTCCTCCGCTCTCCTCTCACTCCTCCACTCTGCTCTCACTCCTCCACTCTGCTCTCACTCCTCCGCTCTGCTCTCACTCCTCCACTCTGTTCCCGCTCTGCTCCCGGTCTGCTCTCACTCCTCCACTCTGCTCTCACTCCTCCGCTCTGCTCTCACTCCTCCACTCTGCTGTCACTCCTCCACTCTCCTCTCACTCCTCCACTCTCCTCTCACTCCTCCACTCTCCTCTCACTCCTCCACTCTGCTCTCGCTCCTCCACTCTCCTCTCACTCCTTCACTCTGCTATCACTCCTTCACTCTGCTCTAACTCCTCCACTCTACTCTCACTCCTCGACTCTGCTCTCACTCCTCCATTCTGCTCTCACTCCTCCGCTCTGCTCTCACTCCTCCGCTCTGCTCTCACTCCTCCACTCTCCTCTAACTCCTCCACTCCTCTGCTCTGCTCTCAATCCTCCACTCTGCTCTCATTCCTCTGCGCTCATCTCACTCCTCCGCTCTGCTCTCACTCCTCCACTCTTCTCTCACTCCTCTGCTTTCCTCTCACTCCTCCACTCTCCTCTCACTCCTCCGCTCTGCTCTCACTGCTCCACTCTGCTCCCGCTCTGCTCTCACTCCTCCACTCTACTCTCACTCCTCCGCTCTGCTCTCACTCCTCCACTCTGCTGTCACTCCTCCACTCTCCTCTCACTCCTCCACTCTCCTCTCACTCCTCCACTCTGCTCTCACTCCTCCGCTCTCCTCTCAATCCTCCACTCTGCTCTCGCTCCTCCACTCTCCTCTCACTCCTTCACTCTGCTCTCACTCCTTCACTCTGCTCTAACTCCTCCACTCTCCTCTCACTCCTCCACTCTACTCTCACTACTCCGCTCTCCTCTCACTCCTCCACTCTGCTCTCACTCCTCCACTCTGCTCTCACTCCTCCACTCTGCTCCCGCTCTGCTCCCGCTCTGCTCTCACTCCTCCACTCTGCTCTCACTCCTCCGCTCTGCTCTCACTCCTCGACACTGCTGTCACTCCTCCACTCTCCTCTCACTCCTCCACTCTCCTCTCACTCCTCCACTCTGCTCTCGCTCCTCCACTCTCCTCTCACTCCTTCACTCTGCTATCACTCCTTCACTCTGCTCTAACTCCTCCACTCTACTCTCACTCCTCCACTCTGCTCTCACTCCTCCGCTCTCCTCTCACTCCTCCACTCTGCTCTCACTCCTCCACTCTGCTCTCACTCCTCCGCTCTGCTCTCACTCCTCCACTCTACTCTCACTCCTCCACTCTGCTCTCACTCCTCAACTCTGCTCTCACTCCTCCGCTCTGCTCTCACTCCTCCGCTCTCCACTCACTCCTCCACTCTGCTCTCACTCCTCCGCTCTCCTCTCACTCCTCCACTCTCCTCCACTGTCCTCTCACTCCTCCGCTCTACTCTCACTCCTCCACTCTGCTCTCACTCCTCCGCTCTGCTCTCACTCCTCCGCTCTCCTCTCACTCCTCCACTCTGCTCTCACTCCTCCACTCTGCTCTCACTCCTCCGCTATCCTCTCACTCCTCCACTCTCCTCCACTGTCCTCTCACTCCTCCGCTCTACTCTCACTCCTCCACTCTGCTCTCACTCCTCCAGTCTCCTCACACTCCTCTACTCTGCTCTCACTCCTTCAATCTTTCTCCCTCATCCGCTCTCCTCTCACTCCTTGACTCTGCTCCCACTCTCCTCTCATTCCTCCACTCTGCTCTCACTCCTTCACTCTGCTCTCACTCCTCTGCTCTCCTATCACTCCTCCAATCTCCTCTCACTCCTCCACTCTGCTCTCAGTCCTCCGCTCTGATCTCACTCCTCCACTATGCTCTCACTCCTCCGCTCTCCTCTCACTCTCCTCTCACTCCTCCGCTCTCCACTCACTCCTCCACTCTCCACTCACTCCTCCACTCTGCTCTCACTCCTCCACTCTGCTCTCACTCCTCTGCTCTGCTCTCACTCCTCCGCTCTCCACTCACTCCTCCACTCTGCTCTCACTCCTCCACTCTGCTCTCACTCCTCCGCTCTGCTCTCACACCTCCGCTCTCCACTCACTCCTCCACTCTGCTCTCACTCCTCCGCTCTGCTCTCACTCCTCCACTCTCCTCCACTGTCCTCTCAATCCTCCGCTCTACTCTCACTCCTCCACTCTGCTCTCACTCCTCCGCTCTGCTCTCACTCCTCCGCTCTCCTCGCACTCCTCCACTCTGCTCTCACTCCTCCGCTCTCCTCTCACTCCTCCACTCTCCTCCACTGTCCTCTCACTCCTCCGCTCTACTCTCGCTCCTCCATTCTCCTCTCGCTCCTCCGCTCTCCTCTCACTCCTCCACTCTGCTCTCACTCCTCCGCTCTCCTCTCACTCCTCCACTCTCCTCCACTGTCCTCTCACTCCTCCGCTCTACTCTCGCTCCTCCACTCTCCTCTCGCTCCTTCACTCTGCTATCACTCCTTCACTGTGCTCTAACTCCTCCACTCTCCTCTCACTCCTCCACTCTGCTCTCACTCCTCTGCTCTCCTATCACTCCTCGACTCTCCTCTCACACCTTCACTCTCCTCTCACTCCTCCACTCCTCCGCTCTGCTCTCAATCCTCAACTCTGCTCTCAATCCTCTGCTTTCCTCTCACTCCTCCGCTCTCCTCTCACTCCTCCACTCTTCTCTCACTCCTCTGCTTTCCTCTCATTCCTCCACTCTCCTCTCACTCCTCCGCTCTCCTCTCACTCCTTTGCTCTGCTCTCACTCTTCCACTCTGCTCCCGCTCTGCTCTCACTCCTCCACTCTGCTCTCACTCCTCCACTCTGCTCTCACTCCTCCGCTCTGCTCTCACTCCTCCACTCTGCTCTCACTCCTCCACTCTCCTCTCACTCCTCCACTCCTCTGCTCTGCTCTCAATCCTCCACTCTGCTCTCACTCCTTCATTCTGCTCTCACTCCTCCAATCTACTCTCACTCCTCTGCTCTCCTATCACTCCTCCACTCTCCTCTCACACCTTCACTCTCCTCTAACTCCTCCACTCCTCTGCTCTGCTCTCAATCCTCCACTCTGCTCTCACTCCTCTGCGCTCCTCTCACTCCTCCGCTCTGCTCTCACTCCTCCACTCTCCTCTCACTCCTCCGCTCTGCTCTCAATCCTCCACTCTGCTCCAGCTCTGCTCCCGCTCTGCTCCCGCTCTGCTCCCGCTCTGCTCCCGCTCTGCTCTCACTCCTCCACTCTGCTCTCACTCCTCCGCTCTCCTCTCACTCCTCCACTCTGCTCTCGCTCCTCCTCTCTCCTCTCACTCCTTCACTCTGCTCTCACTCCTTCACTCTGCTCTAACTCCTCCACTCTCCTCTCACTCCTCCACTCTGCTCTCACTCCTCCACTCTGCTCTCACTCCTCCGCTCTCCTCTCACTCCTTCATTCTGCTCTCACTCCTTCACTCTGCTCTAACTCCTCCACTCTCCTCTCACTCCTCCACTCTGCTCTCACTCCTCCGCTCTCCTCTCATTCCTCCACTCTGCTCTCACTCCTCCACTCTGCTCTCACTCCTCCGCTCTGCTCTCACTCCTCCACTCTGCTCCCGCTCTGCTCCCGCTCTGCTCTCACTCCTCCACTCTGCTCTCACTCCTCCGCTCTGCTCTCACTCCTCCACTCTGCTGTCACTCCTCCACTCTCCTCTCACTCCTCCACTCTCCTCTCACTCCTCCACTCTCCTCTCACTCCTCCACTCTGCTCTCGCTCCTCCACTCTCCTCTGACTCCTTCACTCTGCTATCACTCCTTCACTCTGCTCTAACTCCTCCACTCTACTCTCACTCCTCCACTCTGCTCTCACTCCTCCGCTCTCCTCTCACTCCTCCACTCTGCTCTCACTCCTCCACTCTGCTCTCACTCCTCCGCTCTGCTCTCACTCCTCCACTCTACTCTCACTTCTCCACTCTGCTCTCACTCCTCCACTCTGCTCTCACTCCTCCGCTCTGCTCTCACTCCTCCACTCTCCACTCACTCCTCCACTCTGCTCTCACTCCTCCACTCTGCTCTCACTCCTCCGCTCTGCTCTCACTCCTCCGCTCTCCACTCACTCCTCCAGTCTGCTCTCACTCCTCCGCTCTCCTCTCACTCCTCCACTCTCCTCCTCTGTCCTCTCACTCCTCCGCTCTACTCTCACTCCTCCACTCTGCTCTCACTCCTCCGCTCTGCTCTCACTCCTCCGCTCTCCTCTCACTCCTCCACTCTGCTCTCACTCCTCCACTCTGCTCTCATTCCTCCGCTCTCCTCTCACTCCTCCACTCTCCTCCACTGTCCTCTCACTCATCCGCTCTACTCTCACTCCTCCACTCTGCTCTCACTCCTCCAGTCTCCACACACTCCTCTACTCTGCTCTCACTCCTTCAATCTCTCTCCCTCATCCGCTCTCCTCTCACTCCTACACTCTGCTCCCACTCTCCTCTCACTCCTCCACTCCGCTCTCACTCCTTCACTCTGCTCTCACTCCTCCACTCTGTTCTCACTCCTCACTCTGCTCTCACTCATCCATTCTGCTCTCACTCCTCCGCTCTCCTCTCACTCCTCCGCTCTGCTCTCACTCCTCAGCTATCCTCTCACTCCTCCGCTCTCTTCTCACTCCTCCGCTCTGCTCTCACTCCTCCACTCTGCTCTCACTCCTCCACTTTCCTCTCACTCCTCCGCTCTGCTCTCACTCCTTCACTCTGCTCTCACTCCTCCGCTCTCCTCTCACTCCTCTGCTCTTCTCTCACTCCTCCGCTCTGCTCTCACTCCTCCACTCTGCTCTCACTCCTCCGCTCTGCTCTCACTCCTCCGCTCTGCTCTCACTCCTCCACTCTCCTCTCACTCCTCCACTCTGCTCTCACTCCTCCACTCTCCTCCACTCTCATCTCACTCCTCCGCTCTGCTCTCACTCCTCCGCTCTGCTCTCACTCCTCCACTCTCCTCTCACTCCTCCACTCTGCTCTCACTCCTCCACTCTCCTCCACTCTCATTTCACTCCTCCACTCTCCTCTCACTCCTTCACTCTGCTCTCACTCCTTCGCTCTCCTCTCAATCATCCGCTCTCCTCTCACTCCTCCGCTCTTCTCTCACTCCTCCGCTCTGCTCTCACTCCTCCGCTCTCCTCTCACTCCTCCACTCTGCTCTCACTCCTCCGCTCTGCTCTCACTCCTCCAATCTCCTCTCACTCCTCCACTCTGCTCTCACTCCTCCTCTCTCCTCCACTCTCATCTCACTCCTCCGCTCTGCTCTCACTCCTCCGCTCTGCTCTCACTCCTCCACTCTCCTCTCACTCCTCCACTCTGCTCTCACTCCTCCACTCTCCTCCACTCTCATCTCACTCCTCCACTCTCCTCTCACTCCTCCACTCTGCTCTCACTCCTCCACTCTCCTCCACTCTCCTCTCACTCTTCCACTCTCCTCCACTCTCATCTCACTCCTCCACTCTGCTCTCACTCCTCCACTCTCCTCTCACTCCTCCACTCTGCTCTCACTCCTCCGCTCTGCTCTCACTCCTCCGTTCTGCTCTCACTCCTCCACTCTGCTCCCGCTCTGCTCTCACTCCTCCACTCTGCTCTCACTCCTCCACTCTGCTCTCCCTCCTCCACTCTGCTCTCACTCCTCCACTCTCCACTCTGCTCCTTCATTAGATTACATTATAGGTCACTTGTTAGACGCTTTTATCCAAAGCGACTAACATACTCAATACTGTGGACAATCCCCACAGGAGCACTTTGGGGTGAAGTGTCTCAGGAATTGTGAAGCTGACCGTTGAGAGGCCCGACCAAGCAAGGAGGCAGAGGCAAAACATCCCAAATATGGTGTGGGCATTTATTACTCACAGTCACATGACACAGCCTCAATCTGCTGTTCACGTGAGCACAGTCACCAGCCACAATGATCTCACACACCAAACAAAACAGGAAACACAGAGCTTAAATACCCACACTAATTAACCCAACAAGACACAGGTGAGGGAGGAGGAGACAACACAGGGCACCAGGTGCACACAACCAACAGCAACAGACATGGGGAAAGGGAACACTTTTCAAAATAAAACATATGTGCAATATACAAAGCCCAAAGCCGTCAGTCCACAGTGACGAAGCCATCTTCGTCACAGGGACACAACAACATGCTGACTGCAGTGGGGTTTGAACCTGTGACCCCCTGACCAACCCACTGCACCACATGCCTCCTCGCCCTGCTCTCACTCCTTCACTCTGCTCTCTCGCTCCTAGTCTCTGCTCTCTCACTCCTTCACTCTGCTCTCTCGCTCCTAGTCTCTGCTCTCACTCCTCATGCTGCCTCGTCATTACACCCAGCCCTCACATGTAGACACGCAGCTCCAGGATCAGTGAAACAGGTCAAGCAGGTCGAGTCAGTGCCATTTCCCGGCCATCTTCATTCACTCATTCAAATGTTGATTTAGAAACACAATTAGGATATTGTGCAGAGAAACCTCGGGCGGTTATTAATCTCTCCAAACCCTGGCACCATTAGCTGCTCACCTGTAGCAGCATAACTGGGGTTGAGTTTAGATGGAATTTGTGGATGAATGTTGATTTTGAAAAAAAGAATAATACCAGATTTTCTTCCTAAGATTTAAAGAGGGTCACATTCTTTATTACTGTTGTAAATTATTTTCTCTGCACTTCAATCTATATATCCATATAATAGAATGCCATTTGACGTAAGGTCGGGAAATATGATTTGTTCCTCCCACAGTTAGTTCTGTTTACTCAGAACAGTCCATTCCCCAGTCCTCATGCAGCCATGTTTCCTGTCCTCCATACAGAGCCGGTGTCAACTGTAGTCATAACATCCAGCCCGATCGAGGCCATTGAGCACAACAGCACCGTGGTGCTGACCTGCGCCGCTAAAGGCTCCTACCTGAAGTTCGCCTGGCTCATGGGCACCAAGGCTATCGTCGCTGACGGCAAACGGATCACCCTGAAAGAGGTGGGTTTACACCATGGATGTATAAAGATAACTGGATACAGCGATGGAGGCGGGGCCCTGAAAAAGGCCTGATGCTGTCGAGAGAGCAAAATGAGCATCTGGGTCCATAGAGAGCGAGCACTTGAGTTTTCCTTAAAGCCCTGCTCGAATTCAGCTGTTTGCGCAACTTTTAGACCCTTGTTGATGTAGGGCTGTAAAAGTGTTCATACTGGTTAGTTTTTTTAGTAAAGATCTGTTGATTTTACAGACGTCTCTTTCCCAATGTAAGAAAATGGGGGATAGTGTTTCTGGGCCCTATGACGTCACGACTGACACAGGCATTGTAGTACTACGAACATTTGGTTCAACATCCACCGCACTTCCTGGGGGCTTGGACGTGTCTTTGAAATGTTTTTACAGCATGTGTTCTAAATTGTATCTGCCGTAAAGAATGAGATGATTGCAGACTGAGTCTATGGCTATGAATCTGGGTGTAAATGCACTCTATCTAACAATCATAGTAGTTCTATCCCTCCCCCTGCAGTCAAACATGGTGATGTGTGCTTGGGCCACATACTTAAAACCAATTGCTCCAGTAGTGTGTTGCTTTGGATAAAAGCCTTAGCTAAATAAAGTAAGATATTATATAAAAAGTAAACAGTTCTGTTTATTAATTAATTCCTAGGATGAATAAATAACCAATGTGCTCTGTGCTTTGGATGGCCTGTCAGGAGGAACTGTCCAGTACTCTGACCATCACTGGGGTCCTGAGGACGGACCTGCCGACCCCCGTCACATGCAACGCCACCAACAATCTGGAGAGCCAGAAGAGCGCCCCCTTCAGCCTCACAGTGCACTGTAAGTAACTATGAAAGTCAGCTGTTTTTTTTCATTTTTCACTCATCCACCCTTTTGATGGTTGTGGAGACACTGCATGATGTAGTGTTTAGGACTGAAACACTATAACACACTATTTCTGATTCAACAAGATGATGAGGCTAAGTAATAAGTGGATTTTTAATCAACTGCAATAAACCTGAGCTGTGTGCTCTGATTACCCACTTGTAGTGTGTATTTGATAATGCCATGCCTTTCTTCTGCTGTTACTGTGATGTAACAGTGTTATTATCAGCAATGCATTTTCTACGCCCTCATGACCGTAGCACAGTGAAAGACTTCCCCAATGTTTACTCTCAGGTCTGAGTTGTTTGAGACGTTTCAGAGAGAGAGTGAGTCAGCCGCTGACACTCCCTCACACCCGTCTAATCACTGCTCATAGTTTCTGGCTCACATGTTGCCTGACTGTCATTAACAACTGTTTCCAATACTGTAGAGCTGCTACAGTAACTAACGCTGCTCATTCCTAACCCTTGGGTGTAAACAGGTGTAGATGTGACTGGTGCAGTGTAGAGTGTGATGTGTGTTTCATGGTGCCCCCACCACACTGTTTACACAGCGGCCACACTTCCACTCCTTCCCCATGACTAACCAGAAGGCGGTGGAACCACACCGACCACTGGTTAACCCTGTTATTAATTAATTTAAAGCTCTCCGCTTCATCTGGCTTTATGTGCAGCCAAGCCCAATGACTCTCATTTCCAACAAACATTTTCAGTCCATAAACTTGACAATAAAATACTTAAAAATATATATTCAACATGGCCGTTCTCTAAATATCAATAACTCTGAAGATACGGTTAACCACTTTCAGTAGCTGCTGCTCTTATTTCAGTGTTTTAGCTACATATTAAATCAATGTAAATGTAATGCTGCGTTTCCAAGACACAGCTTCAATTACTCCACTGACTCACTTTTTGAGAATCAGAGTGAGCTGATACTAAAAGGTGGAGCTCTAACTCTGACGGTTGATTGGTCAGAGAGACTCGTCACTAGCACGTAACAGGACTTCCTGAACACAGCAGTTTCCACACAGATAGATAGACAGATAGATAGATAGATATACATATAGATAGATAGATATACAGATAGATAGATAGATAGATAGATATACAGATAGATAGATATACAGATAGATAGATAGATACACAGATAGATAGATATACAGATAGATAGATAGATGGATAGATAGATACACAGATAGATAGATAGATAGATAGATATACAGATAGATAGATAGATAGATAGATGGATAGATAGATAGATAGATAGATAGATAGATAGATAGACACATAGATAGATAGAAATACAGATAGATAGATGGATAGATAGATGGATGGACGGAAAGTGACTTTGTGACAGCAGTTTCTACAGCTGATCTCCATGTGTTGTCCCTCCACAGACGGACCAGATGAAGTTTCCATCACTCCTCCAAACCCTCCCGAATTCCTCCGCTCCAAATCCAACTTCAGCCTGTCCTGTGCGTCCCCCTCCAGCCCCCCCGCCACATTTAGCTGGTACCAGAACCAGCAGTTGTTGGAGGTGGCGGGTCCTGTCCTGACTCTGGAAGCCATTGAAAAATTGAAGTTAGGCAGTGCAGTGGTGAATTACACATGCAGGGCCAAAAACGACAAGACCCAGCGCGCTGACTCCTCCCCCGCCGTCTCCTTTGCTGTGATGGGTGAGTCACCTGACCTTTCTGAGAGAACTACTACTTGCCGTGAAATTGTTTATAGACAAACATGTCTCTGAGGAACCATGGTGAAGGCTCCGGTTATCCTCTTGGTCTCTGCAATAGAAATATGGCATACAAATGTTTTGAGTTATTCGGTCCAAAGATAGTTGCAAACTTTAAATAATAAGCTATATATATGTTAGGGCTGCTCAATTAATCATATTTTAAATTAGGATTTTGGCTTGCAACGATTATGAAATATTTTGTATTGGTTTTTCAGTTGAATTATACTTAAAGTTCAGGGTAATCAACTGTTAAAAACATACTGTTCAATTTTTTTTTTAAATAAATTGATGTTTTCAAAGTAAATGGATAATCGTTTTTAATAATCGTCATATCAATTATTGACCCAAATAATCAAGATTATGATTTTTGCCATAATCGAACAGCCCTAATATATATTGTATATCAATTTTTATAGGATATCATATTTTACCAGCTTGGCTGAGGTTCACTTGAGATCAACCAAGAGCCGAAATAAAGCAGACTGAAACTTTTCCTGAGCGTGACACATCTGTCACACTAACTGCTTGTAGTGACGCAGATGAACCTGTGCTGTCTGCAATTACTTCCAAGGAATCTCTTTCTTCCTGTTTTTGAAAATGTTGTGTTTAAGTGGGTGGCAGACCATTCGTGTGTGTGTGTGTGTGTGTGTGTGTGTGTGTGTGTGTGTGTGTGTGTGTGTGTGTGTGTGTGTGTGTGTGTGTGTGTGTGTGTGTGTGTGTGTGTGTGTGTGTGTGTGTGTGTGTGTGTGTGTGTGTGTGAGAAACCTGCTGTCTTGAGGATGGTTCTACAACATGAAAAAAGAGTTCTGCTCCGCTGCTCAGGTGGCGTCTCAGTGGATTGAAATGGAGATCAGGTTACTGTTAATGGTTCGGCTCCATCAGTCTATTATTCTATCATCTATTATTTACCAAACAGAAAGGATCATTAAAGACCCTATCCGGTTGCATTATGGGAAATGTAGGATCCAGTGTTGTTTGAGCTTGACCTATAGTAAGGAATAAAGTTCAGTGTGTTTGGGGTTCTTTCATACTGGAGTATGCTTTGAAAGTTGGACTTCTAAATATCACATCTTTTTATTCCTCTCTCTTTTTCAATTATTGATTTTCTTTGTAAACCAATTTGGTTTGATTTTTTTATGTGAAATCAAAGGTCATCAAAGTAGGTAGGTAAAGGGTAAAACAAGAGCAAAGTGAGATTATTTAGGTTCAATATAGCTGAATAGAAAAACCATAAAAAGAGAACTAAAATATCCCTGTCCCCTTGGTTCAGAGGCCATCTCAGGAGCGAAGGTGAGTGGTCCGATGTCCGTGCTCTTCGCCGGGAACAGCTCGGCCAACCTGAGCTGCAGGGCGGATTCCGGCCAGGCGCAGAGCGTCCGCTGGGAGCAGGACAGAGCTGCCTTCGGCACCGGGGCCCGCCGGTTCTTCTCCCCTGACATGAGCTCCATGCTCATCAGCCCGCTGCAGAAGGAGGACAACGGAGAGTTCACCTGCATGCTCACCAACCCCATCAACACCGACAGCGCCTCCTATAGTATGGTGGTCAACTGTGAGTCTGAGGAGGTACAGGGGTGTGCAGTTTATAGCCCTGGTTTATTTATCATGGAAGGGATCTATTCCTAAAGCATTAGCAATAAACCAGTGGCGGGAAAAGTATTAAGATTCTTTACTTGAATAAAAGTACTAATAAAGTAATAAAGTAATACAAATACTCAATTCAAGTAAAAGTACTGCATCAGGAATGGTTCTTAATTAAAAGTATTTTAGTACGATTAGGAAATGCAAGTATTAGGAGTAAAACTACTCATTGCAAAAATATATATTTTAAAGCAAAAGCAGCACATCTTCAAATGTAAGCTGGAACTGTGGAATATCTTTGAACATAAACCTCTCAGCAAATGTAGCAGAGTAGAAGTATAAATAAGTCTATAATGAAATACTTGAGTAAAGAACAAGTACCTTAAATGTACATTACTTGGGTTAATTTACTTAGTTACTTTATGTGATGTCCGTTAGACGGCTCACTGGAGCGTGTGGACTTGGAAATATGATATCGCCCTGTGTCCTGGAGATGCTCTGAATGGGAGTCAGTATGAACACAGGAAGTAATACATGTACAATAAGAAAAGTTAGAACTAAATAAAAAAAAACATGTGTACGGGTGAAAATTGTTAATTCGAGGAATGGCTGTGAAGCATGCAGCTGATACACCCTGTTTGTGTGTGTTCTCCTGCAGACGGCCCTGAGGCGGCCCGGGTGATCGGGGAGTCTGCTGTGGAGGTGGACACCAAGGTGGTGCTCACCTGCTCCGCCGCCTCCGTGCCCCCCGCCAACTTCACCTGGAAGTTCAACGGCAGCAAGACCGACGTCAAAACGGCCCAGTATCAGATCGAGGCGGCTCGCTACAAAAACAGTGGAATGTACATGTGTGAGGCGCACAACCCCGTCACTGGCAAGACCAGCACCCACACACACACCCTGTCCGTCAAAGGTGAATATCAGCTGCACATAAGGATTGACAAAATGTATTACCAATGCAACTTCCTTTATGGCAACTTCTGCAAGAATAGGTTAGATTTTCACTATCCCAGAATGATTAAAACATATATAACTTCTCATCAGATCTACTGACTCAAAGGTAGTTCACAGAGTGCGGCCGGTATATTCTGATTAGCCTGCATGTGACATATGTGTTGATCAAGTGGGTGGTTTGGCAGACACGCCACATAGCAATATTTGTGATCAAGCACTGAATGGGACTTACCTGGTTAAATAAAGGTTTGAAATTAAATGAAGTGAATGTAGCATATTATTTTCGATGGCTTTATTGTATGATCAGTATGACAGATGAACAGATCGCCACTGGGCTTTCAACTAAAGACACAGCCACGCAGAAACTGCGGCATGTGTACTGCAATTTGTGAAGTGGTGGAGCGACGTTCCGGTGCTCTCCGTCAACTCTGCACCCCTGTCAGACAAGACATATACCACGTGATGACACTAGGCTCGTGCTGTGTTCAAGGACCCTGACCTTGGCCAGGAAAAACAGGCCCTCGCTTGTCTAATTCTTTTTTTTTTTTGCTTGTGTTTATAAATTACCTCGAGGGCCGTATCAAATGGTCTCGCGGACCGTATAAGGCCCGGAGGCCAGAGGTTTCCCCACCCCTGCTTTAGTTCATGACAGGAAACCTGTTAAACCAACAATGACGTTCATTCCAGTGTTTTGCAATTGGTAAACGTTACTAATTATCTAGACTGTAGAGGCCTGCCATACTCTCATTTGCCCAGCAACAGTTTCATAGAAATCCTAAAATATTTGTGCACTTCCCAACTTCTGTAACATACAAACTGCTAACAAGCTAATTTTAGAGTGAATTTACTCCAGCGGATCCCTTTGGGCAGGGGTTCATAATCTGGTTGTGGTTTCAGAGGAAGGAGCGCTGGATGAAGGTCTCTCAGACGGAGCCATCGCTGGGATCGTGATCGCAGTCCTGATCGCTCTCGGTGCCGCCATCGCACTACTCTTTTTCTGCAGACAGAAAGTGCCGTGAGTACTTTAAATCTTCATCTGGACTGTGTGATGAACCTGAACTGGGTGTGTGTGGGGGGGAGGGGCTCTGTGTGCAGCTGCTCCTCCTCCTCACGGGGTTTCAGGTTCTTTGTTGAAATTGCGTTTTTTTTTCTTTGTTTGACTTTGCCAATATGATGTAAGATATCGCTCTGTAGGGTTACTAACCTGTAACAATCCCTGGTTTCCACATGACAGTTGACACAGTTTATGTGTAAGCATACACACATGCAAAAACAAGCACACACTCAAGCTGTCACAACACTAACGCAACAATAACAGTCACAGCCATCATTTACATCCTCCTTCAGAAGAGCCTTTGTTGGTTTGAAATGTCTCTCAGCAGAATCCCGTTCACTGAAAAAAACAGAAACAACTATGTTTTATATATGTTTAGATTTTTAGGTAACCAAAAGTATCACTTCTGTTCTTTTAAAATAAAACCGCTTTAAGATGTATATTAACACAGAAGAGGGAGTGTGTGCAGTTTGTGCCAGCGGGAAATCAACTCCCTAAGAAATAGTTTTTTGGAAATACACACCCCCGGTGACATCATTTCAACTAATGCACACCCGTCATCTTGCTTCAAGGATTGTGTAGAATGTAGACTCATACTTGATGGCAGTTTGCTTCAGACAAAGTGTCTGTGATCTAACATCTTCTGAACTCTGTCCATGTTAGATTAGATTATGACTGTGGAAACGACATCATCATCTAACTGAATTTTTGATTCTGTCAAAAGCAGTAGCTCTTGATAAACTGCAGATTGGTTTGCCATGTAGACTTTAGAGATCACAGTCAGGTGGCAGACCTGATCTGAGACTTGACAGCAAAGATCTCAATGCTAAGTTTTCGGGTGGGAAGATGCAATACAACAATACAACTATGAAAGGAAGACCCTGTATCGCTCACAGTATGAACATCTCACTGGGTTGGCTTGGGCATTGCTAGCGGGCTGTCAACTGGGGGGGAGCCTCGCTGCGGGGAAACGGAGGACCTCTGTCAGTTCGGCCGTCAGCGAATCGAGCCGGCCCTTGACGACCGGCTGTTCTGTGATTCTCCAGATTCTACAGATGGCCAGGCCGCGGAGGGTGGAAAATACATACCGTGCAACAGGACGGTGTTCCCACAGGAAACAAAACGTAAAATATTAAATTAAACAATCTCATCTCTTAAAAATCACAACTTATTATGAATTAAACATTCACAAACCTATAATTATGTATTCACGTGTTTAACTCTGTTACATATGCACGCAACAAACAGAAGAGCATAGGGCAGAATTAGGAGGGAATTCCGTCTCGTAGCGTTTGTGCACAGTTTTGAAATGCTGCTCTATGGCCCAATCCCAAATCACCCCCTCGACCCTACCCCTCTGTGACGGAGTGAACTCCGTCTGTAGCCACACTCGCAGCTCAACGAGGCTCCCTCTCTTATTATACATCCATGGGCTCCCTCCTGTCAGATGGAGGGAGTAAATACAGCGGCAAGCTTTGGGACGGCCTCCCCTCTCTCCGGCAGAAACAGGAAATGCCGTAACTGTATGTAACAACGGTTTCAAATCAGCTTCTCTTTGACAAAAAGTTTAAATTAATAACTCAAATAAAACTCCAAACATCTTTCATTGTGTTTCAAAGCTCTTTTAGTTTTAAACCTGATGTTTATAAGCTTCTTAGTTTTTTAAATATACACAACTTTATAATAAAATGCACACATTTACCTTTTTCTAGACTAAACACAGGTGTGATCCTAAGTTAAAAACATATGAGGTTATCATGAGGTTGTTAACATCGCAATTTATCAGTGGATGTTTGGGAATGGGCCTGTATTACCCTTCTTCGATAAAGCCACGCTCGCATTGCAGATGAGACAGATGGACTTTGAATTGGAATAAACAAAAAAATAATCATCCTCCCACTCGGAGTGAAAATGATATATTTTGGGCTTTTTTGCTTACGCCATAATTGCGGTCTTGTGTGTGTGTGGACTGTCACTCCGACAGACAACGTCAGCTAACTAGTGCCCGCTGCCCATCAGCCACGCCCCGACACATGGGGTCACGCCAATCACAAAGCTTTGATGCGTTCAAGTGCATTATTCTGGCACAGGAAGATTATGTTATAGGACATTAACGATAAAACAGAATATTGTTGTTCTATTTTTAGACACATCTCGCGATCGACTGGGAATCTCCAACCAGTCGATCGCGTCCTACACCTTCCCTTCTCGCCTCTTTTTACAGAGCTCTTGCCAAAGGGGAAGATATTTCCATTGAGGCTCCAAGTGCTCCATTCTTACCATCGCACGCGTTGGTGACTTACCACTGAAGAGCTGACCATGAACAATGACCAACACCACACACACACACACACACACACACACACACACACACACACACACACACACACACACACACACACACACACACACACACACACACACACACACACACACACACACACACACACACACACACACACACACACACACACACACACACACACACACACACAGGTACACAGGTACACCTCGGGGGGGCACACCCTGTTCTCCCTGATAGAGCACGCTGAATCAGAGAAATCGAAACATAAGTCAGGCAGGACCTCAAATATACCCTGTAGACATCTCCAGAACCTGAGCAGCGGAGCAGAACTCTTTTTTCATGTTGTAGAACCATCCTCAAGACAGCAGGTTTCTCACACACACACACACACATACACACACACACACACACACACACACACACACACACACACACACACACACACACACACACACACACACACACACACACACACACACACACACACACACACACACACACACACACACACACACACACACACACAGCCACACAGAGCTGTTGAGTGGGGGATCCTGGGAAAAGGATGTAGTAAATCAAAATAAAGATCTCCTTCTGTGATAATCAGAGCCTGCATTAAGGCAGGTGCAGCCAGCGTCACACACACAAAGGCCCAATCCCAAACCACGCCCTACACCCTACCCCTAGACACTCCCCCTCCGTGACGGAGAACTCCGTGGAGATACACTCGCAGCTCAATGAGCTTTATAATAAAATACACACATTTACCTTTTTCTAGAATAAACACAGGTATGATCCTAAGTTAAAACATATGAGGCTATCATGAGGTTGCTAACATCGCAGTTTATCAGTGGATGTTTGCTGGAACTACTTGTAAACAGCTTGTTTCCTGACGGACGTGTACACACAGCGTTGAGACCGGTCAGGTAGAGACCGGTCTCAAGTCAGCACCGATGCAGAATCGCAATTTGTGGTCTTGATAGCCCACTCCCCCTCCACACCGCTCCACACTCATTGGTTTGGAACAGCACTTAATATGGCGGACCCTCCGTGTCAACGGAGGGGTAATGTGTAGGGGTAGGGTGTAGGGCGAGGTTTGGGATTGGGCCACACACACACACACACACACACACACACACACACACACACACACACACACACACACACACACACACACACACATACTGTATACATCGCTTCAGGGGACATTACATTGACTTACATGCATATCCTGGAGAATTATCCTGACCTTAACCATAACCAACACATGCCTAACCCCAGGGGTGCCCAACCTTTTTTGAACCGAGAGCTACTTTTAAAGTTGCCAGTCTGCCGAAATCTACCAGTGCAAATAGAGAGGTGTAGCCATTACTGACAGCCTACTACCAGGTAAATACACACTTGTACTTGTATAAAACTCACCTTTGTACGGTGAATAATTCATAAAATACTGCAGATCCTTTATCTTACCTCTTTCTAATCTACACACATACAAGTATTTAACTGAAGTTACACAAAAGTGTTGTTGATACAGAGTTGGAGTTTATTCACACGTCATATACTACAGTGGGTAATGTTTTCAAGAAACATTGAAAAGTGCTGCCACATATGACACAGGAAAAAAAGAAAAGACTGAACCCTTTCTTTGCCATTATATAAAAATAGTGTTGCTACAAAAGTATAAATTAGGCTTAAGACAATTTAGATATGAAGCTACACAGGAATCTGCTGCCAAAGTGCAATCAAAAAGACAAAATTAATAGAATCAAACACTTTTTTTGTTGCATTTTAGTAGAGCAGTGGTCGCCAACCAGTCGATCGCGATCGACCGGTCGATCGTGATTGTGGTGCGGGTAGATCGCGGACCGTTAAAAAAAAAAAAGTAACAAAAGAAAGAAAATTAAATTAAAATAATAATGTTTGAAAAATACATTTTTAGATGTAAACCTATCATCCACCACCCCGTTAGCAGGTGCCACTTGATTGACATATATTTGAGACACCTCAATAATATAATACATTAACCGTGCTTTACGTGAACCTCATCATGAGTCATAACACAAGAGAGGACGGCAGGACTGCAATTTCCCGTGTTCAGTGAATGCAACAGAGGCAAGTCACCAGACCAATCAGAGAGTTGCATGGAAATACACGTGTGCTTGTGTCATTCAAGCTCGGCTCTGTGTGTGTGTGGCAATAGCGCATTTAGGGAGAGAGGGGGAGAGAAGGGGAGAGAGGGACCGGTGCTAGCGGGGACCGTGATGTTAGCATCTGGTTAGCTAGCTGCACTAACGGAAATAAGGAGCTGTCTCCACAACGAGCTGGAGGAGAGTCCTCCCCTGTCAGACTGAGGGGCTCAGGTGAGCTAAAGGACTCTCTGAGTGTTTAGAACGGTTTTGTCACAAATTATTCAAAAGATTATTTCCGCGGCACACCTTCGATCATTATAGTTATACAAACAATAAGAGAATAAATGAAAAACAGGTATGAAATAGCCTACTATATGGCAGTAAAAC
This sequence comes from Notothenia rossii, assembly GCF_949606895.1. Classification (NCBI taxonomy): domain Eukaryota; kingdom Metazoa; phylum Chordata; class Actinopteri; order Perciformes; family Nototheniidae; genus Notothenia; species Notothenia rossii. The sequence continues at coordinate 32,542,714 of NC_136908.1, forward strand.
AAGATTACAGTTTGAAAGGGGAGTGATTTGTAAAATATCCATAAAGAAAAAGAAAATCTGTTTACAGTTCTGTTTCATCTGGGTGTTGTGAGATGTATCCATAGATCTCTTCATGTTGCTCTCAAAGTGCACCAGATTGATGCTTTCAACTTCAATATTTACAAAAAAATCTTCCCGGGGGAGCATCCCCCCGGACCCCCCTAGAGGAGGTGAGTACCCCCCTAGAGGAGGTGAGGTCTGCCCCCCACTCATAAAAAATAGCATTTTACCCCTGCCTATATACCTTGAGCTGATTATGGAGCCTTCATTGTAACAGTAATTCAGATGCAATTAGCTTATATAAAAGGCCTCAAATTGGAAGCATTGTCTGGGCCGTCTTTTTCACTCAATTCTGCAATAGGTAGATCTCGCCTTTCACCTAGGCCGAGGTCCGTGATCTTGGGCTTAAAAAGGTTGGTGACCACTGTAGTAGAGTATAAAGAGTATAAAAAGAAATGCCTTTAAAATAGGATGCAAGCAACACTAGTTTCTTAACCTGAATTGATAATAGACTATAATCAATTTAAGTTTGCATTCTTATACCATTTTGTACAATAATTATAATGAATAAGTTCAAACAAACTAAAGCTTACAGCTGATTAATAACGGTATCTAACTTGAGTTTTTATTATATCAGAAAACCTGTTGAAATGCTACTGTTATTTTTACTGTCCCCAAAAAGCGCGCCGGCAGCCTCCAGGAATGCTTCTTTCACAACTTCACCGTCTTTGAAAGACTTCATGTGTTTCGCAAAAACGTGACTGACACGATAAGATGCTATGGTAGCAACCTTGCTCTTGTTGTTGGGCCTGGTGAAAATTGACTGCTTTGCCTTTAGCTGTCCTTTCAGGCCCCTCACCTTTTGGGAGCGTAGGGCAGAATTAGGAGGGAATTCCGTCTCGTAGCGTTTGTGCACTGTTTTGAAATGCCGCTCCTAAATTACCCTTCTTCGATAAAGCCACGCTCGCATTACAGATGAGACAGATGGACTTTGAATTGGAATAGATACAACAATAATCATCCTCCCACTCGGAGTGAAAATTATATATTTTGGGCTTTTTTGCTTCTGCCATAATTGCGGTCTTGTGTGTGTGCAGACTGTCACTCCTGTTGCTACGGACAATGTCAGCAAACTAGTGCTGCCAACCAGCCACGCCCCGACACATGGGGTCACGCCAATCACAGAGCTTTGATGCGTTCAAGTGCATTATTCTGACACAGGAAGATTATGTTATAGGACATTAACGATAAAACAGAATATTGTTGTTCTATTTTTAGACACATCTCGCGATCAACTGGGAATCAGTGGGCACCCCTGCCTTACCCTTACCCTAACCAAGTCTTCACCCTAACATTAATAATTCCCCTCATGGGGACCTCCATTATGTCCCCATAAGGGAGGCGAGTCCCCACACGTGACTGTGTAAACAGATGTAGGTCCCCACAATGATAGTAATGCTAGGCCACACACACACACACACACACACACACACACACACACACACACACACACACACACACACACACACAGAGAACAGGAGAGGATTAAAGGATCAGTAGCCTACCTGCGGTTCGTACACAACCTTTAATACTTAATAATAAAAGAGCCATTAAAGATTGGTCAAAAAGGTCCATGCAGCAGATATTGTCTTTTTTTAATTCCATAAATGTTCTCCTTTGTCAAAACGTGCCGCCTTCATTAGCCAATGAATGAAGATGAGCGTGTGATGCTAACAGCAGCTAATGTAGCCTGCAGCAGAGAGGTCTCATTCCTCCTTCTTTTGCTCCTTCATCTCTGGAGGACACACTAACTCTGGAGACACTGGGCGGATTCTACTTCACACACACACGCAGCAGAACACACACTGACATGTGGAAGCAAAAAGAGCCTTACAGCTTTAACGCTTACACAGAAAAAGATAATAAGATACTAAAGACAAATTTAGCAACTATGACTGAAGTTTAGTTTAAAACAAATTGCTAAATATCCAAACACTCTCTTAAACATACCCTTGTTATGCAGGATTAAGTGTGTGTGTGTGTGTGTGTGTGTGTGTGTGTGTGTGTGTGTGTGTGTGTGTGTGTGTGTGTGTGTGTGCGTGTGTGTGTGGGAGGGAGGGAGGGAGGGAGTTTCGGTGTTTTGAGATTACAGGCGTGCTGCATTCCTTCACTCTGCTGTCAGTCACAGCCGCAAAAAAACCACCTCTTCCTCAGACAGGAAGTGTGTGTGCTGCAACTTTGATGCTATCAAATGCCAACAGTTATGATCTGATGGCGGCCTGATGTTTCCTCACTGAGCTTCCAGTTAGTGACCTGATGATTTTGTCCCTCTGCAGGAGTAATAAACATTTCCGCACTTTCAAACCACTTTGAACCACTTTGAACCGGAAGCTTCTGGAGCTGTCAGTCCCACTTCTGATGCAGCTGTTAGCTTGCAACATGCTAACAGTCATCATGTGACATGCTAACTGTGAGAGAGGGGGGCTGTGTCAAGGAGTTCCTGGTTGGTGTTTCTCTGGTCATCCACGGACTTCTGGTCTATGACCTGTGACCTGTCCCAGTGCATGCTGGGAGGTCCTGGTCTTGTGTTTCCAGTGTTTATTCTCTTGTCCTGCGTCGTCATCATGTTATGAGGAAAGTGCTTTGTAGATATGCAATCAATGCATGAATATCAAGAGAAAAAGGTCATCAGTGTACGTTAACGAACAACTCATGGTTTCTGTGTGATTTTTAAACTCATTTCTGTAGTTATGTGGTACTATTAAAGTTGGGAAAATGATAGTTGTACAGTAAAAATAACAATCCAACTGTAATTTTCATAAAACACTGACACTACCCTTTATTTATTTATTATAACAATAACCACAACATATTTATTCTTTGGATGTTTTGAATAAAACAGCTTTTTTTAAATAATCGTCGGAAACTAGTGAATATGTTGTAACTGCTGGGAAACGGTTATATGTTTTGATATGAGGGGGCATTTCCTGTTTTTAATATTGTTTGAAGAAGTCCTGGACCTCATTTTAAAATCTGCAGATCCTTCTGCACAAACATTTCATCCATCTGATCACAAGTCCTTCATCCATCGCTGTGTTCAGAAAAACAAGCTGTCAGCCAGGAATCGCTCCGCTCCCCTCCCTCACTCCCTCACTCTCTCACTCCCTCACCCCCTCACTCCCCCTCACTATCTCACTCTCTCACTCTCTCCCCTCACTCCCTCACTTTCTCACTCCCTCACTCCCTCGCTCCCCTCACTCTCTCACTCTCTCATTCCCCTCACTCTCTCTCTCCCTTACTCTCTAACTCCCTCACTCTCTCACTCCCTCCCTCACTGCCTCACTCCCTCACTCCCCCACTCTCTCACTCCCTCACTCTTTCACTCTCTCACTCCATCACTCCCCTCACTCCTCTCACTCCCCTCACTCTCTCACCCCTCACTCTCTCACTCCCCTCACTCTCTCACTCCCTCACTCTCTCACTTCATCACTTTCTCACTCCCCTCACTCTCACTCCCCTCACTCTCTCACTCCCTCACCCTCTCAATCCTCTCACTCCCTTCACTCCCTAACTCCCTCACTCCCTAACTCTCTCACTCTCTCACTCCCTCATTCTCTCATTCCCCTCACCCATCACTCTCTCACTCCCTCACTCCCCTTCCCCTCACTCCCCTCACTCTCTCATTCCCTCACTTCATCACTCTCTCACTCCCCTTAATAATAATAATAATAATACATGGGACTTTTATAGCGCTTTTCATGAAGCTCAAAGACGCTTTGACAGAGAATTTAAGAAAACACAACAAAAAAAAAGACAAAGAAATACAAAAAGAGATAAACAAAACAGAAAAAATACGGGGGGAGTGGGGTGGTCAGTGGTTGAATGCAGTGTTGAACAGGTGGGTTTTGAGTGATGTTTTGAATGCTGTGAGGGAGGAAGAATCTCTGATGGATTGGGGTAGTGAGTTCCAGAGGGTGGGTGCAGCAACGGAGAAGGCTCTGTCGCCCCAAGACTTGCTCTCTCACTCCCCTCACTCTCTCATTCCCTCACTCCCCTCACTCTCTCACCCTATCAATCATCTCACTCCCTCTCTGTCTCACTCCTCTCACTCCCCTCACTCTCTCACTCCCTCACTCTCTCATTCCCCTCACTCCCTCACTCCCCTCATTCCCTCACTCTCTCACTCCCTCCCCTCACTCTCTCACTCCCTCACTCTCTCACTCCTCAATCTCTCCCTCTCTCCCTCCCTCACTCTCTCACTCCATCTCTCCCTCTCTCACTCCCTCACTCAATTCAATTCAATTCAATTCAAAGGGGCTTTATTGGCATGAAAGTTAAATTAAACAATGTTGCCAAAGCATCACAATACAAAATAATTAACAACATTAACAGACATTTCAAATTTTTACATATTATTGATGATATATATATACAGTGATACAATTACATTTCAACACGTGTGTGTGTGTGTGTGTGTGTGTGTGTGTGTGTGTGTGTGTGTGTGTGTGTGTGTGTGTGTGTGTGTGTGTGTGTGTGTGTGTGTGTGTGTGTGTGTGTGTGTGAGTCTCATTCACTGTCCCTCAGGTTGTGGCATGTGTATACATATTGGGCAGCAAGGTGTGCCTTGTCTCCTTCTCCTAGGAGTACTCTCAGTCTTGAGAGGTCATCAACCTCCTTGAAACCTGGGATTACAGAGTTCAACTTGTTCCAATAAATGCTCCTTACTTCGTTGAATGTTTGGCACTTCAGGAGGAAGTGCATCTCTGTCTCAGTCTCACCTGTCGTACAGTGACCACATGTTCTGTTCTCTTTTGGTTGCCAGGATCTTTTGAGTCTTCCTGTTTCGATTGCCAGTTTGTGGTCACTGAGCCTGTACTTGGTTAGGATCTGTCTCTGCTTTCTATCTCTGACAGTAGAGAGATACTCTGCCAGCTCATACTCTCTGTTTAGAGCCAGGTAACATTCTAATCTACTCTGGCTTTTAGTTTCTTCTTCCCAATGTTGTAAATAGTTGTCTTTACATTGTGTTATAATGCGTTTAACAGTGTTTCCCCTAGGTTTACTGCCTTGGCAGGGTGCTGCTCGAAAACAAATGTCGGGGCGCCCACATTTTTGTTATCCTCTGGAGCAGAGAGGAGCTGTGAATTATTGTTATCGATATCGTACAGTAACAAATGTATTTGGACATTAAAAAGTAATACAGTACAGTGTTACACTATACTGTATTACTTTAATTTAAACTGTATTCCCTTCTTATCATGTTGTCTACACTTCTTCCTTTCATTGATACATTTAAATCACCTGACTACAGCATATAACATACCTGCTGCAACCCTGTGCTGCTGCTGCTTCTCTCTGCCTCATCCTCTATTGCTGGAGGCAGCTCCACCTCATCTGATCTCTGATATGAAAGCAATCGTGTTATGATCATATTGAGCTATTGGTGTTAGTGTAACATTAAACAAGCAGTCTACTTGTCATACATTGCTGACGATACATTTTAAGTGGCAATTTGTTGAGTCACTGCCGCTAAATGCCGGTAGCATCAAGCTAGCAAGTCCTGCATTAGCCTCACATCAACAGGTGTAGACAGAACATCCAATTATCCTGAGCTAATTTACTGAATAAACCAACTCACATCTCAATACTGTAGTTCAAAACCGGGTTACCTGCTCCATCTGTGAGCTATTTTTAGAATGCGCACGCTACGTTCGTTGTCGCGTTCGCGCGCGTCCACCTGGGCAGGCTGTGTGTGTCCTTCTCCCGTGACGATAACGGCTTGCGGTTAAAAAATAATAATAAACGAATTTGAAACTTGGGGGGGACACAAACGGGCAGACAGCAGAGCTCGTGCCAATAAAGCAGATTTGTTTGACTTTTTTACACTTTGTTGTTCTCCTCCTTTCCTCCGCTCTTGTCTCTGATTGTGAGCGCGAGTGTGTGCATTCGTGTGTGTGTGTGTGTGTGTGAGCCCCGCCCTTCAGAAACAGAGCGGAGGGAGAATGTGAATACGCAAAGCAGTGTACACTGAAACATGAACACATTGGATAAATAACATGGCGTTTAGTTTATTTAATAAAAGAGCACATGTTCAATGGGAAAAGTGACCGTAGATAGATGACTTCAGTTGAAATTTGGTGCTATATATATATTTTTTTTAAAGAAAAAACAAAATAAAAACAGCTTGAATTTCAGGCAGGGCGCGGGGCTCCGTTGGCAGGGCGCAGCGCCCCGCCAAGACAATGGTAGGGGAAACACTGCGTTTGACTGTGATTGGTGTTTGGAGAGCAGTGTTGTTGAGAGACTGGTCAGAGTGGCTCTGAGAGGGGGCAGCTAGCCTCAGCACCAGCTGACATAGGGGACTCTTCTCTGGGGTTAGCTCTTGGCTTTGGAGGGCTTTGGAGTGGAGGGTGTCTCGGGGGCTGGATCTAAGGTGGTTAAAGAATGTCAGTGCTCTCTTTTGAGTGTTAATGATCAGTGGGTATCTGCCTAATTCTGCTCTACATGCATTTGTTGGTGTTTTTCTCTGAACACGTAAAATGTATCTGCAGAATTCTGCATGGAAAGACTCTGTTGGATGTTTGTCCCAGCGGGTATAGCTCTGGTGACTGAGTGGACCCCATACTTCACTACCGTACAGCGCAATGGGCTGGATCACACTATCAAAGATTTTGAGCCAGATTTTAATTGGAATTTGGACATTATAAAATGTTCTCTTAATTGCATTTAGAGCTCTTCTGGCTTTTTCTTTGAGTGCATTCACTGCCATGTTGAAACTTCCTGATGCTGTTATGGTTAAACCGAGGTAGGTGTAACTCATACTATGTTCGATGATATGATTATTTATGGTAAACTGGTATTTGTTCTCCTGACATCTGGGGCGTTTTTGGAAAACCATGACATTAGTTTTCTTCATATTGACTGCCAGGGCCCAGTTCTTACAGTACTGGTCTACTATGTCCAGCTGTTGTTGTAGTCCTTGTTCAGTAGGAGACAGCAGAACAAGGTCATCAGCATAAAGCAGACACTTCACCTCTCTATCTAGGAGGGAGAGGCCAGGAGCAGCACAGTCATCCAACTGAACAGCAAGTTCATTTATATATATATTAAATAAAGTGGGACTTAAATTGCAACCCTGACGAACACCTCTTCTCTGGGTGAAGAATTCAGTTTGTTTGTCTCCAATTTTAACAGCACACTTATTCCCTAAATACATTGATTTAACCAGATCGTACATTTTGCCCCCTATACCACAATGTAGAAGTCTATAATAGAGCCCTTCGTGCCAAATAGAGTCGAAAGCTTTTTTGAAATCAATGAAACAAGTGAATATCTTACCATGTTTTGTTTGGTGTACATGTTTGTTAACTAAAGTGTGAAGGGTATATACATGGTCGGTGGTGCGGTGTTTTGGAAGGAAGCCAATTTGATTTTGACTCAAGATGGATTGTCGGTTAAGGAAATCTTGTATTCTTTTATTTAGAATACTACAGAATAATTTCCCCAGACAGCTGCTGACACAGATGCCACGGTAGTTATTAGGGTCTGATTTGTCTCCACTCTTATGAATGGGGGAAATGAGCCCTTTGCACCAGATGTCAGGAAAACATCCTGACTGCAATATGATATTGAACAGCTTTAATACTGTACCCTGCATCTCTGGGGTGCTGCATCTGAGCATTTCGTTTTTAATGTTGTCTGGGCCACAAGCTTTCCTTGGCCGGAGAGATTGTGTCTGTGTGGTCAACTCTTCCCAAGTCATTGGGAAATCAAGGGGGTTTTGGTTGTCTTTAATAGTTTCTTCTAATGTTTGGAGTTTCTCTTTTGTAATACATTGATCTGAATTCATTAGATTTATTGGTATGTCTTTGTACAAACTTTCAAAATGTTCTCTCCAGATGTCACCGTTTTGGATGGGTAATGCTTGCGGTTGTTTTGTGTTGAAGTTGCTCCACAGATCCCAGAATTGATTTTGATCAATGGCTTTCTCAATATCCTCAAGTTTCATGTGGGTATAATTTTGTTTTTTGTTCCTTATTGTACATTTATATTCACATTCATATTTATATATATTTTATACACTCTCTCACTCCCTCACTCTCTCACTCCTCCCACTCCCTTCACTCATAATTACTAGTGGGATGTGGAAGAATCATTTTGAGGCTCCACATGTCCAGCCAGCGAAGATGCAGAGCACACTACACACACACTACAGCCGAATCAATATCAGACATCTGAATCTTAACGTAAAGCTTTCTCACATGGGCAGATATCTGATATTGATTTGGCATTGGTTCATCTTGTAACTCATTCATTTATTAAAGTGGATTCGGTGTTGAACCAAATGAGTGGTGTATTGAGTGACACACAGAGGCAGCAGTGTGTGTGTGTGTTTGTGTGTGTGTGTGTGTGTGTGTGTGTGTGTGTGTGTGTGTGTGTGTGTGTGTGTGTGTGTGTGTGTGAGGGGTGAGGCCCGGGCTCAGAGAATGGAATGGTTGAGGAATGTCACTGTCATGTCTGCACTCGTCTTCCTCAGCTCTCGTTAGTGTCACCGCTCGCCTTTATCTCTCTCGAACCCTCCACTCTATCTCCTCTCTTGTTTCAGTGTGTGTTCATCTTCAAACCATTTTATTCCCCGCCATAATGTTTGAGTAGCAGCCCGACTAACTATGAGTCGTAATGTCTGGATTTAAACGGAGAAGCGTCAGCCATTGTGAATCGGCCCTCAGCTAATTCTTTAGTATAATGGAATACGGCCCACACCTGAACGTTCTGCTTGTCTTATATTGTACTTCTTAAATATATATGTAAACATATATTACTTAGTAGTATTCATGTTTTAATGTTCAAATACATTCAGTCAATTAAAGTTGAAAAATAATCAAATCGTACTAAAAGCCCAATAACTTATTTACTTGAGCAACTGAGATACACCCTTCATATCCCCCCTTATGATAAGGAATCTGAGGCTCCTGTTTTAAAGGATGAGCTGCCAACAAGATGAAGTAAACCCTCTGGAGAGCTGTGATGTTTGTTTCTTAAAGCATATTCAAGTCTCAAGCATCATTTCCCTACATTTGATAGATTTGGCTAACTTATAACTTAACTTATGAGGTAGCAATATACCTCACCTCTAGTGAGGGGCCCAGACCTTGGTATGTTTTTCTGTATGTGGCCCTCAGTGCAAACAGTTTGGACCCCACTGCTCTAAATGATTTAGCAAAGCTATAGGCTGATGTGGAGGCTCTGAGTCTGTTTTGTGTTTCCTCTATGTAACTCTTTCTGTTTGAAGACACTTTGTCTGTCCTCATCAAAGACTGGGTCCTCTCCTTTGCTCCTGTTGTCTGACCGTTGACCTTTTCACAATGTTAGTTATTAAGTTGTCTGTGAACGTGTGTTTCTGGCGCTGAACAGGTTGCTGAGCTGTGCACTAATAGGACCTTAAGGAATTAGACAAGGAACGTTTATTCATATTCATATTTTAAATAGATTTATGCGTTCTAAATAACTGAAACACATTGTCAAAGATCAGGGTTTAATAGACATGTATTCAAAATCTCAAAATAATGCCATAACTGGTATTACATGTCTTCATTATTTCTA